>NC_053152.1:33454710-33758772 GCF_016808335.1 Panicum virgatum | reverse complement strand
GCAGATGTGAAGCACCAATCCAGTTGCTCTAGTAGTGGATCATCCTGCATATTGCTCCAAGTGTATTTTCTCCTTTTTAGAGGAATTTCTTGTAAGCCCACATTGCTAATCACTTTATTAAATATGAAGATATCATTGATATTGCCTCCAGCTCTATTTCTATTTTCCAGAGACCTATAAAAATTGAAATCACCCATGATCATCCAGTTTTCTTCTTCTTCTATTTGGAGCTCATTTAGCCAATCCACAAACATTTGCCTTTCTTCCCCATCACAAGGTCCATAAACAGAGGAAAGCTTCCAAGGTTCATTGTTGTGTCTGGCTGTGAAAAGTATGGTTACTACAAAATTATTAATTTCCAAGACTTGTCCTGAGAAAATGGAGGAATTCCACCCTACCAATATGCCCCCTGAGGCACCTTGCGAGGGCGAGAAAGCAAACTTATCAAATCTCTTGGGAGCAAATTTCTTTATGTATGAGTGTTCAAAATGCTCCCTTTTGGTTTTTTGCAAGCAAAAGATAGAACAAGCACTTTCTTCTATTTTTGCTCTAACTGTGTTGTGTTTGCCTGGGTCATTAATTCTTCTAATGTTCCAATTCCTTGTGTTTGTTGTACCCATTGGAAACAGATTCATAAGCTTAGCAACCACAGCAAGCCAGCAAAGCAAAATCTAGAGAGGCCCAATAACTTTAAATACCATCAAACAAATATTGGCATTCAGAAAACCAGAAGCATCATCAATCAGTAGAAAGCCAAGCAAATTTAGATTTTCAATCTTGACCAGGCAATTCAGATAAAGTTGGACCAGCACAGGGCAGTTCAATAAGTTGATCAGAGTTATCAATATACCCAAAAGCAAAGGTTTAGGGTGGTCGCAGATCATTATCCCATTACAGCAAACTATTGGGCATTCCCCAGCCAGAATATATTTTGCGTAATTATCCATTGATCACAGTCTGCAGAGCCTTCTTGCTGCTCCTCTTCCCATTCTCAGTGCTTCCATCTTTACTTGTTCTTGCGAGGAGTAGCTCGGCTGTGACCTCCAAAGGAGACAAGCCGCACTTTTGCACAGCCACTTCTTGGAGCTGAATTATAGGTATTGCATGGAAGTCATCAACATTCTCAAGTTGCTTCAACCCAGGGAAATCAATGTGAGAAATAGATTGTGGTAAGAAGAGATTATCAGCTAGTTCTTTCTGGGCAGGAACTTTTTTCTTGGCACTTCTGGTGTTCTTGCTAACAGGGCCATCAATGACAGTTCTGTTTTTGAAACCCTGTGATTTGGCTTTTAGCCTTTCACTCCTTTTGATACTACTCTCCACATCAGGTTGGCCATCCTGAGTCCTTCTGCGCTTGGTGCCAACTTTGCTGCTAGTAGGTGGGGCCTGAAACACATTAATATGATTTGGTTGCTCCTGTTTCTTCTTCAATTTTCTGACATAGGTGTGCTTGATGGCAGGCCTGATAATAGCAGGGGCCTCAGCATTGGAGACAATCCTTGGTTGAGATTCTGTAGTACCTTGGTTGAGCAAAAAGGGACCAATCTAACTTGTGCCTTGATTTCCAGTTTCTCCCACTGTCTCTCTATCCATGTCAAAGGGTAAATTGTAGCCAATCAGCACGTTATGACCCCTAGAGTTGTTGCCTTCTTCATTAAGTCTGATTTGGACAGTCTGAATGTTGTTACCCTGCATCTGAACTCTGAAGGCAGGGAAGTTGAGCATTATGTTTTGGTTGTGCCCCATTCCACCTAGATTACCAGAGAGCCTAGTGAGGACACCCATTAATTCTCTTGCTATCTCTTGTAGAAGTTGAGCTCTGCTGCTCTGTCCATTATTAGTCATTACCTGAAGATTATTTTCTGGTTCATCCATGTGCAACTCAGCTACAGCCTGAGGAGCTTGGCCAAGAATGAAGCTAGCTTTAGAAGCAGATGGCTGGTTCACAGAGCTGGCATTGCTAACCTCATCTTGCTGCTGCTGTTGCTGCTGCACATTGCTACCCTAGTTGCCTTGTCCTGCTCCATTCCCTGCAACTTGTACTTGATCTACAAATTGCTTAGCAATTTGTGTCACTAACTCTTGCCGAGGATCGATGGCGAAATTCGCCATCTCTTGCGGAGCTCTCTCAGTCAACGCGCACTCAAGCGTCGTGCTCACAAGATGGGACTGTGAGTGAGGCTTTGTATGCGAGGGGGCTGAGAGCGCATTGCTAATAAGATGTGGGATGATCTCCAAGGGAGACTGAGGCGCTGACTGCTGGGCTGCATCAGCTACTGGGTCTGAGGGTGGAGTGGTTTCCTGGGCTGGTTCGGTTTCCTGGGCTGGTTCCTTGGGAGGCCCATCTTCAATTCGATGCTTCACAGCCCATTGCAATTTACCAGCGACCCTTTTTTTGAAGCAGAACTTTGCTTTATGGCCATAGTTAAAGCAGAACCAGCATCTAATAGAATTACTGCAGGTACTTAGCCCATGCCCATTACCGAGGCACTTGGAGCAAAAAAGCCTTGAGCCGCCTATGCATTGATTCGCTTGCTCATTGCCCGAAGCGCTGTGGGCTAGCTGCCTATGGTTATTCTTCTTTCTCTGTTGCACTTCTCGAAAAGACTGTTTCAGATTTTGAAACGCCTTTTAAATTCGAATTTCAGACTGACCTATGAAATGGCCGTTGTGCTTCTCTCTTCGATCTTCAGCACGATGAAACTCTTGATCTACTTGATGCATGGCTGTTGGATCGACGACTTCATGAGCAGGAATGGAGCTTGAGGAAGCAGAGTTTGTGTGTGGAGCTTGAGGAATGGAGCAAATTAATTCGTATAAAAATTGATATCTAGTTACAAAAGTTGATGTTAAGCTTGTCGTAGTCAGGCCCATATATTGTTGTAGACATAAAATCATTGCCACAACAATGTATTCTGCCACCCTTAGGGAATTAATTATTGTTTTTTGAAAATGAATAAAGAGCCAAAATAGCTTGAAATAAATAATAATTATTCTACTAAAATATTCTACTCATAATTGACTACAGATACACAATATTAAGACAACCTTAATGAACTATCTGATTTCGTTTACTTATTGAACTATAAATTGTAAAGTACAAAATCTAAATCAAACATGGTAGAATTCTTAGACCAAAGGTATATTTTAAATTAAGTAAAAAAACACTTTGTTTATACTTAAATTTATTGTATGAATAGGGATAAACGAGTCTTCTGATGTTCCCTAGAAATTATTTGTTATGTTAGATTTAGAAAAAACTAATTATATACAAAGAAACAAAATATCTCTCATTTTTTGCAGGTATTTTTTTGAACTTTGAAATAAAGGTTCTCATATCGACCAATTCTATCACCGTTGCGACACAAATATCAACATTCAAATAATGCTCGATTATTTGTTTTGCCGATAATATACCCTCCCCTTGCCATTCGGCATGTCCAAATACATCGCCGATGAAATGCTTGGACTGGAGATGCACCGATTTTATTAGAGAAAAATTACAATGATTGAAAAAAATAAGAGTCATCCATCTGATAAAATTCTACGATGATGAAGGTAGAAAGTACCTAGGATAAACTACCTGCTACTTTCAAAATGTGGGACCAAGTACCAAAAGTGGGATCAAATACTAATTTAATTTAGTTTTTATAAATACTTTTCTTAGATCAACGGCTAGAAAAAAGTTTAAGGTAAAAGTACCTGAAAGTACCCATTGGTACTTTACAATCATTGTAAAAGACCTCATTTTATTAAATTGTCATACTAAAGAGAGTATTTTACAAGTTGTTGGATCGATATGCACCCACCCGCGAAGTTATTGTTTTGTCGGCGTGATTTACTCTTAAATCTTTGCAGTGACAAACAATAATAGTAGAGTTGAAAAGTTCCTTTTATTTCTGAAATTAATCGTGGGGATATCTCGAATTTCTCATAACATGAAATTATATCACAAGATATTAATTCATTGCCAATGGATTTATTCATTTATTTCTAGCAAGTGCAAAGTCAATAACAAAGTCTTATTCAACTCAGGTTGCAGTCTTGAGCTTATCCTCGATAATCGTACTCAATGTTACCAAAAAAAAAAAAGCCATTTCCACCTCATACCCAACCAGCTCGATGAAATGCACCAACACTGCAGCCAGCCATGACAGGGCACCAAATTGACCTCTTCGCCGTCTCGGCCGGGTAGCATTTTTCTTGTCTAACTGTACAGCTGCAAACTGAGAAATCCTTCGCCGAATTCTGCTGTCCGAAAGCTACTGGTGGTTTAGTGAACTGAACAATCTGGGCATACTTTTATTGAGCCAGACCATTCAGTCTTCCTGATGTGCTTAAGCTTTTTGTCTTGTACTCAATGTATATTTTTGCTATACGATGCTGGGCACGGAATACAGGCGAATTGATGTACACTGAAGATGTAAATGTCTAGAGAAATGCCATCCCTTGTACTGGATTGAGTTGTTGTATAGTCAATGCTCATCTACACACTATAGACCACACCTTTACTTCTATTCGCTTAGTAAAATAAGAAGGTGAGGTTCGGATCACACGCAATAATTTTCTGGTGTGCAAAAGTCCAGAAAAAGAAAAGTTTTCCACAGAAGCTTCCAACCACACGTGCGGGCGTCTTCTTTGAGTCAAAATTTTTGAATGGTTGGAAGCAACTATTTGTTTGCTTTTCTTATTATTGCAGTGGTTAGTGGAACTTCTCTAGCCATTCATGACTTATAAGGAAGTAAAAGTAAAAGTGAAAGTTTGTTTATAAGGATTTAATTAAGCCCAGTTGTTTTGAATTCTCTTTCTGGCTTTATTTCCTCAGCTAGAATGCAAGATACACTGGAAATACCTTGCCAGATGTTTCTCTCATAAACTTAAGGACCTCTACAGTAGAAACCTTAAGAAGTGGGTTTTCCCAGAAATTAGGAGTACATGAACCATTCCATTGCTAGCATAATAGAAAAAAGTGTGGTTCTGTCAAAAATTTGACTTATATAGTTTTTAGAAATGCATTTGTTTATTTAAAGTGTCAAGTTATATCTGATCTATCTTAACATGGCATTGCACATACATATCTCTTAATGTGGGACGATGTATGTCGTAGCCAAATTCTTGGCTACGACAACGACCCTCCAACAGCAAAGTGAAGTATCCTTTTATCTAGCATTAGGGGAAGTTGTGTTTCTTTTTCAGTAAGATCAGTTTCTTTTAGAAAACTAGAGATTTCCCATCTCATCTCATTCATTCATTTTTTATAGATTATGGATAGTTCTGGCCTCAGCATTCACAAATTGCTCTCATTAATTCATGATGCTACAAGGGATAAAACCCCTGGCGAATAACAATTTATTCAGCAGAAGAATCCTACTACAAGATATTTTGATTAATCCAAGTCACTGGATTTATTTTTTTATTTCCAATGCACGCATGAAGAAAAACAATGTAATGACCCAGGGACACTCATCATGCAGTCTTCAGCTTGTCCTGGATAATCGCCGTCACTGTGATAATGCCAGTGTGTAATTCTTGTAAGCATCACTATGCATATTACATATGCATGTACAAAGGACAAACCAAAAGGTAAATTTATCAAAACTGCAGTTTACATTCACACATTAGTACCTCTGAATCCTGTTGATCTGACTGTACCAGCCAAGTCGTTCCTTGCAATATTTCTGAACGAAGATGAGTTTTCTCAATGAGTTCACGTAACGTAACATAGCAAGTAGAAGTGATGAAGATGTATTAATGTTAGTACTCACAGCTCAGTCAAATTCCCAGAAATGATAAGAGAGAGGATTTCCAATGGAACTGTACCGGACAGCAGGTTCTCGTTCAACTTCCTGTGCAAAGAAGAGTCAGAAGTCAAAACCATCCTCGAGAATTCTAGACCACACTCACATGCATTTTTTGACTGCCCAGAACATCATCTGTGAATTTGGGAAGTAGGATATACAGGAACTGCAACGTTTTGATGTTGCCAAAAGAGGATGGAATAGAGCCACTGAGTGCATTCTTCTGAAGTTTCAGTTCCCGAAGGTTCAATAGATTGCCTAAAGACGTTGGTATAGCCCCGGTCAGGTTGTTCTCATACAACCTCCTGAGAACAGCAGCACAATTAGCAGTTTAGCAAATTGCCAGGATTCACGAGAGCCTAATGAAAGGCGTATGATATTATTGTGAAATTGAATACAGATATGAAATTGCATACAGATATCTCAGGGTGCCGATGGCGCCAAGTGTAGCCGGTATCGGTCCCGTAAGCTGGTTTCCATAAAGATCCAAGCTGACAAGTTTACTCAGGTTACCCAGTGTTGCTGGTATTATACCGCTCAGGTTGTTGTTATACAACTCGCTGCAAAAATTGGTAAACCAAATTTCAGAAAACCATTCTGACGTCTGAGTGTAATCCTTGATGCTTGCAGTGGTTGCATCAAGTTATTCAATTCTTACAGGTACTGGAGGTTCTGCAGTCCTCCCAGATCTGGAATCAGAGGCCCTGAGATGCCTGCGTTCCCCAAATCCCTGCAAAAAGCAAGAAGAGGCATTTGCACTTCACTATAAACATTGTTTGCAGATAAGTTTACACCATCAGATACACTGTTGATGAATCATAAGAGATTCTGATTTCTTGAACAAAATGTACAAATAGAAGTCATTCAGATTCCATAAGAGCATGCACGACTTGGGAACAAATGACTGATACTTTCCAAGAAGAAAACTGATATTATCCAGATCTTGAACAGAGGTGCATAGTATCTAATTCGTTGGCCTATACTAAATGTTCTTCACAATATCGGTAAGGGAGAGAGAGTGACATACACACGGATGACAGCGTTATCATTGTTGCAGGTGACATGAAACCAGGTGCAAGGGTTGACAAGGGTTGGATCCCAGCTCTGCAGCACATTGTTTGTGTCCTTCCAAACCTGCCTTTGCTTGTACAGTATGTCACCTTCAAGTCTCAACAGCATGTTTCAGAAAAAAGACCAAACTTGACAACGATGCATGCAAAATGATAATTTCATATGCAATATACCTTCAGAGTTGCAGCTTGCAAGTGTTGCAAGAGCAATGAAGCAACTGATCAAGACCGCTGCTGCCGCTGCAAACTGAGTTGCCATTGCTGATCGAGAACCTAAGAACTTCTTGACACACTGAAATGTTGCGGGAGGCTCTTATAGGCACTTATTTGAATAAATAATGGGGTGGCTTTTGAATCTTCCATGGTATGGTCTGATTAGTCTACTCCCTATATTGACTGGATATTGTACTCATTTTATGAATGATATGCCAAACAAGTCCTGGACTAGATTTAATCTAGTATTATTCTGACCAAGTAAACTTTGACCTTGTAACCGTGTTCTATTCCTTACAATGGTGTGATACCAATAGCCTACATGGTGTCTGGATTGTAGTAATTGTCATGGAAAATGAGAATTTTTTCCTGCAATCATTAATGTGGATTTAGTACACTAGAAAAAATTTGTTGCATCAATTCCAAGTTATTAAATACAATTATTTTTTTAACCTAGATTCAAGATTCATTGATTCTCACAAATTGTAGGAGCGACAAGGCTCAACTTTGGGATCCCAAAAGAATTTCATTGAAAAATGTATACCTGTTAACTGAATTACCGCTTGTTTGTAAGTTGTAACTTTTCAATCTTAGAGTCTGAATGCGAGTAAGAACATTTGAATGGAGATCTTTATGATTTTGTTGTAATCCACCATCACCATGGAACGTCAAGGGGTACTATCATCTTAATTAGGGGCAAAACTGGAACTACATATGCAATGTTAATGTGGTCTCTTCGAAAGAGGCTGAGGCAGCAGGGGTCACCCGAGCGCTGGAACCAAGGCCTGGACTGTCTGTCATGTCGCTTGTGTGTGTTGGCAAGCTACGCCTGTAAAGTCTCGGTTGCATCGCTGACCACCTTGTTCCTACCGAAGGATGCGACTTCATAGGCGTTTTGTGTCTTTGTGATGTAAATGAGTTTATCAGATTTAGAAACAACTGAAATATGTGCCCATATTCATAAGCAAGATGAGCTTGATTTCACTATTCCATTTGGCAAAGTTATTGCCTACTCCACGCCATTAACGTAAGCTATGATGTTGGCAGGAGTGAGATCTGATCATAAATAAAACAAAGAGAGTTTAATCAGTAATAACAATAAAATAAATAAATTTAATCAGCGTTGGCCAGATTAAAAACATAAATAAAACAAGGCAGAAACAAATTAAGACAATTAAATTACTCAAGAATAAACTTTGCATCACCGTTGGGCAAAAGCAAAAATAACTTAGCATAATGAACGCAGCGAAAAACTTAATTTTCCATTACCATTGGGTAGAAGTAAAAAATAACTTAATTTAAACTAAGCATCTCACGGCAAGTAATTAAAATGAACATTGTTAGAAATTAATTAAATGCCTAAAATAAACTTAAACTATTCAGAATAAGATTCAAGTTGGTTTCATTTACTCAGAATAACAACTCATAATTTTCAGTACAGTTATGCTCAAAATAAATTCACTTAGTGAGTAAAAGAAGGAAATAATAGAGGGCCCAAAGCCCACTGAAAATCAACTCAGAAATGAGTAAAAGAAGGAAATAATAGAGGGCCCAAAGCTTAATGGGCACAAGGCCCAAAAACCAATGGACGGGCCGACCAATTGGCTCGACCGCACCCACCTCCTCCTCCCACTTGCATGGGCTTGGGGCCCAACAGCCGAGGGCTGGGCCGCCGATTCAGCCCAACCGGCATCCCCCTCCCCCGTCCGATTGCCCCGGCCAGATTTGAGCCGTTGAATCGAATCTGGTTGGGAGTGGATTTCGGTGTTATAAAGGGTTGCCCAGCAGCCAAGACCTAACCCTAATTCATCTTCTCCTCCTCTTGCCCAGCAGCCAAGGGCGCCGGCGGCACCTCTTATACGCATCGGTTGGATGGCTGGCCTCCAGCCGCCGCCCGCCACCTCAAGCCGCCAGGCGTGCCTCCACTAGCGTGCGCCGCTCCAGCCGAAGCGCCTCCTCCGCCGCGGCTGTGGAGCCGCGCGCGCGTATGGTGCATCCGGTCTGAGCTATGTCTTTGTCGTTTCTTATGCATGCGTGTAGGGTCGAGATGGCGGACTAGAGGGGGGTGAATAGTCCTTTCTAAAACTAATTGCGCCGGCTAACCGAAACTTATGCGGAATTGAAACTATTCGCTTAGCCAAGACTTCACCCCTCTAACAAAGACTCTAAGGCACCTCCAAAAAGATCCTACACAAAGCAAATGGAGTGCCAAGCTAGTAAGAGCTCTCCTAACAATTCTAATGCCAAGTCATACAAGCCTAAGCACTAGTACTTCACAAACCGGGGGAGCTCCTACACAATTCTAATGAGCAAAAGCACAAAGCCAAACCTAAGCTCACTAGATGCTCAAGGACAAGGATACACAATCCAAATCCAAGAGCTCAACTTGATTAGCTACACAATCTAAGCTAGAGCAACTAATTAAGCTACACAAGCTAACTAGTTACACTAGGATCTCTACTTCTAGCTACACAAGCAAGAAGATGATTAGCAAGCTACACAAGCTAACTAATTACTTAGAGAGCAACTACACAAGCACAAGATATATATGAAAGTAAATACAATGCTTGTGATTTGGAGAATGCAAACCACCGAGAAGAGTAGACAAGATTGACACGGTGATTTTTATCCCGAGGTTCACTTGGTTGCCACCAAGCTAATCCCCGTTGAGACAAGCTACAAGGTTGCCGCCGATCCTCTTGCTAGTGGTGACTCTCAAGTCACACTCTCCCACGTGGAGTGCTCACACCGAGCTCTAGCACATGATCCGGCCGGACCACTTGTTGCTCTTCACGTCTCGCTCAACTAGAGTTACTCTTCGCGGCACCCGCGGGGTGAGCACAATACCCCTCACAATCTCTTCTCCGGAGCACCGCACAATCTTCTTGCGGGCTTCAACGGAGCCTCTTGCCACCAAGCCGTCTAGGAGGTGGCAACCTCCAAGAGTAACAAGCACACTGGCTTGCAACACGATCACCTAGTGCCACTCGATGCAATCTCTCAAAGCAATCACACTAGAATCGCTCTCTCACTTGATCGGATGATTACTATCAAGTTAGAGTGAGTAGAGGGCTCTCAAGCACTCTCACACATGGACACCAAGTCCCCAAGGTGCTCAGCCACCTCAAATGGCCGGCCACACCCTCTATTTATAGAGGGAGGCCCCAAACTAGCCGTTACACTCCAATCTCGTAAAAACAGAGTTTTCGCGGACTGTCCACCTCACAAAAACCGGACTGTCCGCCTCACAAAAACCGGACTGTCCGCCATTCAAAACCAACGGCTAGAACTGCAATGATTATGTGTCAGAGTCGACCGTTAGAGCCTTCGCGGACTGTCCGCGTCCTATTGGCGGACCGTCCGCCCTTCATTCTTAAAACCCATCAGAGACCCAACACGTCTCTGGTCAATTTGTTAAGTGACCTGCAGACCGTCCGCACCCCTTGGTCGGACCGTCCGCAGTCCAACCTTTCAGCCCAAGCCAGAGAAACAACCTCTCTGGACGAAAAAGAATCAAACTGGCGGACCGTCCGCCCAACATGGCTGGACCGTCCGCCCGTCACTTCTTTTTCCCACAAGTTGATCAACATCGACTCCAACTTTTTCTCCTTTGCAAATGTGCCAACACAACCACGTGAACAACACCATGTGCATGTGTGTTAGCATTTCACAATCATTTTCAAAGGATTTCCACTTGAACTCACCACGCCACTCGATCCTAGCAATATCGCAATGTTAGATCGCTCAAGTGGCACTAGATGACCGATATGCAAACAAGTTTGCCCCTCTTGATAGAACGGCCATCTATCCTAAATCCGGTCATGCACTTCTCTGCACAACCTTTGACCGGTAAAATGAAATGCCCTACAAGTCATACCTTTGCCTTGCGCATTCCTTTTCATCTTCCCAAATGTTGATGCCACACAAGCACCAAACTCCATCAAGCCTTTTGATCATCATCATGAGTCAACACTTGGCTTGGTCTTTCTTAAATGATATGATCCACTCCATATCATTACATGACCTCTTTGGTCCATCGATCTTGACCTTGCTCGCTCTTCACCGTTGCCTTGGTCTATCGGCGCCAAATCTTGCCCAAGCTTCACCGCCTCGCGGTCCCTCGCTTCAAAGCCTTGACTTGCCCTTCTCCATTGCAACCAGTCCATCAAGCCAAGCCTTGTCTTGATCTTCTCCTTTTTGGTCACATAACTCCATGTCATGTCTCATATGCAATGAGCTCCTCGATCACACTATATGAGCACAGCTTCAACCCTTAGCCATTTCTCCTCCATGGCACATGTTGCTCATACTAGTGTCTTTGTGTGGACTAATCTCCTGTGTATCTCAATATAAACACTTATTAGTCCACCTAAGTTCTCACTCAATTACCAAAACCAAACAAGGGCTTTCAATGCGCCATGGCATGCTCCTCTGCAGTTACCGGGCAACAAGCTAACTGATGCGCGCGGTTGTCGAGGGCTGTAGCGGAGATGCCGTTTTCAGTGCCTTGATGACGGCCATGGAGCTGGCACGCCTCTGCAGCTCCCCTGGTCCGTCATGATCCCGTCAGTATGTTTTCCATTAGCGGAAAATTAGGCACCGCCATGGCCTTAGGGTGTCGCCTTTGGGTCACTTATCCCACGCAGCTCTTTCCATTTTTCATTCTAAATACCGGGGTTCCATAGCTGATGGGGTTTTGGCATTTCTCATGAGTGGGATTTATGGATCTGAGGCTTTCTACTCATTCCTCTTACTTTCTTCCTGATATGATTTTGTTCATGAGAGATCTACACTTTGAACTAATAGATCTACTCTAAATATGAAAGAAACTGAGAAATAAATAAGTTCAACCTAGAACTAAAACACTTAAAACCAACCAAGATCTAAAATTTGATATAGATATGGGGGTTCTAATGGTTCTTGAAGTAGGTGATTAGGCGAATGATACCAAATGTAGGGATAAAAACGTCATTTGGTTTTAATTTATCCACGATCTAGCATCTAAGGAACATGAGCACATGAAGTGCATCTAGGCCAATAGATGTAAATGGTAAGTTTCGGTGATTAATGACAACCATATGTGACTAACGTATGTTTTGAAGGAAAAATTATTGTTTAATTTAGTCTCATATGAAATGTGAAAAGAGACCCCTCAATTCGGAACAATCATGCGTGCCAAGGACTCAATTTCAAAGATTAAGGACCTTTCTAGTCTCAAGTGTCACAAGGAGATGAAGGACACTTGATTTAGATAGGGTTTATAGTCTTTAGTTCTTGATCGTACTATTAAGAGGGGCTCATGAGTTAGTAGCTTGATCAAAATTGAGTTGTCCTTAGAAATCTTGCACACTCGCTCAAAAACAGCTTAAGATGGTCAATAGAAGTTAACACAACACTTGGAAGAAGAAACAATCAAAGTTACATTGAAATCCAAGTCAATTCAGCTGAAAACCAGAAAAAACAGCAGCACCAGTTGAACCGGTGCCCTAGTGTCGGAGCATCCGATGCTTGGCGGAAGGACCGATGCCCTGTCGGTCTATCTTCTCTGGATGAAGGCAGAAATCAAGTCTAGCACCGGTTGAACCGATGGTCAAAAAAGTAAGCACCGGTGCAATGGAAGTTCTTTGTTCCAGAGAGCATGTTTTGGTGGACTTCAACTTCTCTTCAGCACCGGTTGAACTGACGCTTCGGAATCAAAGCACCGGTGCATTGAACGTCCTATGTTCCAGAGAGCTTGTTTAATTGATCAGTGAACCTCTTTCAGCACCGGTTGAACCGATGCCCCTACGGAGCATGCACCGGTGCATTGAAGCAAGCCTGGACACTGTGTCAGAACCCCAACGGCTACAATTTGGACACAGAGAGACCGGTTGAACCGACGCCTCAAAACTGACACCCATCGGTTCTTCCGGTGCTCACGGATTTTCTGCAGTGGACTTCCAACGGCTATGTAACTCCTTCCACTCTATATAAGGGCACCCCATGGCTCATTTCAGTTGCCTTTGACACCCTGAATACTTGAGGCCACCTAAGAGAAGAAGAGAAAGTGCTTTGGGCAAACAAGAGAAGATCTAGCACTTTGTTTGTGCTCCAACCTTGAAGAATCCATCCTTTGCAAGTGTAGCAAGTGTGCTTGAGCTAGGGCCAACTGAGTGTAGGTCAAGTGAAGGCTTAGGAGCTTGTTACTCTTGGTGTTTGACGGCACCTAGCCGGTCTTGGTGATCGGGAGGTTCTTGGTGAGCTCTTGGTGTTTGTGGGAGCCCCAAGACAAGAAGATTGTACACGGTGTGAAGCTCTCCATTCCAGAGATGGAGAAAGAGCATTCTTAGTGATCACTTGCTCCTTGGTGAAGCAAGGGAGCAATACCCTTGTGTGGGTGCTCCAACGTGGATTAGGGGGGAGCGTCAACTCCTCGATACCACGGGAAAAAATCCGGTTGTCTCGTGTCTCTTACTTTTATTTCAAGCAATTAAATCCTTTTGTTGTTACTCTTGTCTTTGATTGCTTGTAGTTTGACTAGGACAACTTGCATGGTAGTGTGATCTTTTTCATAGGTTTTGATCTTGCTAGTGTGATATCTTTTAGGAAATATGATCATGATAGTGTGTTTACCTACCTAAGGACTTTGTGCTAGCATGCTCTAGTGACTAGGTTTCAATTTTATAGTTTGGGCAATACTAGTCTAGGCTAAGGACTTGATAGAAATTTGAAAAAGTCACAATTCAACCCCCCCCCCTTCTTGGGCCACGATCCTTACAATTGGTATCAGAGCAAGGGCTCTCTTTTTAGGCTTAAAATCCTAGAGTATGGCCGGGGGAAGTGGTGGTCCACCCAAGCTCGATGGGAGAAACTATGCTTATTGGAAAGCTCGCATGGCGGGTTACCTTGAGGCTATTAATCCCATCGCTTGGGCGGTCACGGAGAAACCTATAGTTGGTCCTTGGAATGAAGACCAAGTTAAATATGGTGCTAGAGCAAAGAATGCTTTATTTGATGCTCTTAGTGAGGAGATCTTTGCTCGTGTTCATAGCAAAAAGACCTCTCATGAAATTTGGGAAGCACTTGAAGCTATTTATGTTGGTTCTAAAAAGCTTCGTGAAGAAAAATATCAAGTGCTTAAAGAAAAACTTAATGAATTCAAAATGCTTCCAAATGAGTTGGTTGAACAAATGTTTGCTCGTTTGAATGTGCTTATTGAGGACATTAACGCTCTTGAAATTTCTCCTTTGTCTAATAGTGACATCATCCGTAAGATCCTACATTGTCTACACAAGCCCAAGTACAACATCGTCACCTCATTGCTCTATGAGAAGGATCTTGAAATGCTTGAAGTGAGTGATGTTGTTGGGAAAATTCGGTCTCATGAGATGTTCCTCTTGGGAGAAGTTGATCCACCGCAAGACAAGAGAGATATTGCACTCAAAACTAAGAGTGATCATAAGTCCAAGAAAAAGAACAAGTGCAAAGTTCCATCACCAAGCTCAAGCGAAGATGAAGCTAATGAAGATTCAAGTGATGAAGATGGTGATGTTGAGCTAGCACTTCTCATAAGGAAGACCTCCAAAATGATGTCAAGTTTGAACAAGAAAGGGTACAACTATGACCCCAAGAAAAACAAGTTTCGTACCCGAAAGAGCAAGGACAATGTCAAGAAAGTTTGTTACAATTGTGACAAATATGGTCACCTCTCATATGATTGTCCGGAGCCTTCAAAGCTCAACAAGAAACAAGAAGATGGTGAAAATCAATACAAGACTTCAAAGAAAAATTATGAGAAGAAGGACCACAAGAAGAAAGGATTTTTCACAAGAAAAGAGAAGGTCAAGGCTTTCCTTGGAGAATGGATCACGGATGGTGAATCCTCAAATGATGACTCAAGTGATGAAGAATCCAAGAAAAAGATTGTGGGGATTGCCATGCATGATGATGAAGATGATGGTGATGAGGCACCTCTACCTCCACCACCCATGTGCTTCATGGCAAGAGGTAACTCCAAGGTGAGCGATAATGATGACTCCTCTAGTGATGAAAGTGAACATTGCTTATCTCCTATTGAAGTACAAAACATCCTAGATGAGTACCAACAAGTGATCAAGAAGTACAAATCAAAATGTAAAGTTCTTGAAATTGAATATGCCAAGCTTAAGGCCTCAAATAATGAGTTGATTGTTAGGCATAATGAGGTAGTAGAAACTCATGATTCAAGAATTGTTCCTAGCAACCAACTTAAAGAGGAGCATGACAAGCTACTTATTAAGCATGATGAATTAAATGTTAAATATGAGGAAGTAGTTGTGCTTAACAAGTCACTTACTTCATGCAACAAGAAGCTCAAGCTTGATTATGCTAACTTAAATATGAAATATCAAGAACTTGAACTTGCCTTTGATGCTTCGGATGAAGAACTAAAAGAATCTCAAAAGAAAGTCATCAAAGTCAATATAGCTACTTCTTGTGATGATCTTGTGGAGTTGCCTCACCCTATTACTTGTCATCATGCTTCTCCTTCTTGTTCAAAGACTAACCATGATAGGGAGAAACAACTTGAGAAGGAACTTGAAAGCATGACTAAATGCATGTTCAATGTGACAAGAGGAGAATACTTGCACAAGGAGATTCTCTTCCACAATGCAAGGCACTTTGGGACAAATGGACTTGGATCATTTCCCAACCCTCCAGAAAATTGTCCCAAGTCGCCGGAGCTCATGGCATGCTTCAACAAGGAAGTTGGCTCATATTGTCAACATTGTCAAGTCACCGGGCATCACACAAGGGAGTGTCCACCTCCTACCTTGCCTCCTAATTACAAGTCTCAATTCAATGAAAATCATTTCTTGTTAAGCAAGCTTAAAAGTGGCAAGGTTAAGGTAAAGTTTATTGGCACTCAAATTAAGGGAAAGCTACCATGCCAACTTTGGGTTCCTAAAGCTTTAGTAACTCATGTCAAAAGACCCAAACTTGCATGAGTTCCCAAACCTCAAAAGTGATTCATTTGTGTGTAGGTGAACTACAAAACCGGTGGCAAGCATTGGGTGCTTGATAGCGGATGTACACAATAAATGACCGGCTATGTAAAGATGTTCACCTCACTAGATGAAGATGTGGGCGATTATGAACATGTCACCTTTGGTGACAACTCAAAAGGAAAAGTGGTAGGTTTGGGTAAGGTAGCCATAACCAAGGATCTTTCTATCTCTAATGTGTTGCTTGTTGAGTCGGTTAGTTTCAATTTGTTATCTATTGCTCAACTTTGTGATTTAGGACTAATATGCACCTTTAGTGATAGTGAGGTTATAGTGACAAACAAGGAGGACAAGAGCTTAATATTCAAAGGATTTCGACATGGTAACATTTACCTTGTTGATTTCTCATCTAATGATGCAAGCTTGGCGACATGTCTCTTCTCCAAGAACTCCATGGGTTGGCTTTGGCATCGCCGAATTGCTCATATTGGCATGAGCCAACTCAAGAAGGCCTTCAAACGAGGTATGGTGGTTGGTGTTAAAGATGTTACATTTGACAAAAACAAATTGTGTAGTGCTTGTCAAGCCGGGAAGCAATTTGCATCATCACATCCCATGAAAGCTTATTTATCAACATCAAGAAGCTTGGAGCTACTACACATGGATCTCTTTGGGCCAACCACCTACAAAAGTCTTGGCGGTAATCTCTATTGTCTTGTAATTGTTGATGATTATTCTAGATATACTTGGACTTTCTTTTTAGAGGACAAGAGCAAGACTATGGGGATCTTCAAGATTTTTGTCAAGCAAGCTCAAAATGAATTTGAGTCAAGTGTTGTGAAGGTCCGGAGTGACAATGGCACAGAGTTTAGAAACACTCAAGTAGAAGAGCTTTGCAACGACTTGGGGATCAAGCATGAATTTTCATCAACATACACACCCCAACAAAATAGAGTGGTGGAGAGGAAGAACAAGACATTGATCACTCTTGCAAGAGCAATGTTAGATGACTATGGCATCTCACAAAGATTTTGGGCGGAAGCCATCAACACCGCATGCCATGCATCCAACCGAGTTTATCTTCACCGCTTCTTGGGAAAGACACCCTATGAGCTTCTCATTGGGAGGAAGCCCAACATCTCCTACTTCCGGGTGTTTGGTTGCAAATGCTACATCTTCAAGAAAAGGAAGCACCTAGGCAAGTTTGAAAGTAGATGTGATGTTGGTTTTCTTATAGGTTATTCATCAAACTCCAAAGCATATCGAGTATTCAATAGTGCTACAAGCAAGATTGAAGAAACTTGTGATGTGGAGTTTGATGAGACTAATGGCTCCCAAGGGGAAGTTTTCTCTTGTGATGATGTAGGTGATGAACCACTTCGAGAAGTCATGAAGAACATCATTATTGGGCAAGTCAAGCCAAAGGAGGAGGTAGAAGAGCTACAAGCCTCATCCACTCAAGTTGAAGTCACTTCCAAGGATGACTCAAAGGATGAAGACAAGTCTACATCATCACATCACCATGATGAGTCATCCGATGAAGAAGATGATGCCTCACCTCCTTTCCATGATGTCCAAGATGAACAAGTGGTTGAAGAACAACTTCCATTTGATGACACACACATCACAAGTGAACAAGCCCAAGCTCAAGATCAAGATGACGAATCACTAGAAGAATCAACGTCTCAAGCACAAGAGAGGCTTACAAGAACTTCAAGAAATCATCCCATTGACTTGGTCATGGGTAACCCCTCTAGTGGAGTAAGAACTCGAAGATGTCAGTATGCCTCTTTTTGTGAACACTACTCGTTTGTTTCTTGCTTGGAACCCACAAATATAGATGAAGCTCTTGAGGACCCGGATTGGGTGACAGCCATGCAAGAAGAGCTCAACAACTTCACCCGCAATGAAGTTTGGGTTCTTGAAGAACGTCCTCAAGACAAGAATATCATTGGTACCAAGTGGGTCTTCCGCAACAAACAAGATGAGCATGGTGTAGTGATTCGCAACAAGGCAAGACTTGTGGCAAAGGGCTTCGCACAAGTTGAAGGGTTGGATTTTGGTGAAACATTTGCCACCGTTGCAAGACTTGAAGCCATTCGTATCCTTTTAGCGTACGCTTCACATCATAACATGAAACTCTTTCAAATGGATGTGAAGAGTGCGTTCTTAAATGGCTTTATTAATGAGTTGGTGTTTGTTGAACAACCTCCCGGGTTTGAGGACCCTAGATATCCTAACCATGTTTATAGGTTGCACAAGGCACTCTACGGGCTCAAGCAAGCGCCAAGGGCTTGGTATGAACGCCTTCGTGACTTCCTTCTCAACAAGGGCTTCAAGATCGGGAGGGTGGATACAACTCTATTCACAAGAATCATTAATGAAGAGCTATTTGTATGTCAAATTTATGTTGATGATATCATTTTTGGTTCAACTAACCCCACTCTTTGCAAAGAATTTGGAGAAATAATGGCTAGGGAATTTGAGATGTCCATGATCGGTGAGCTCAATTTCTTCCTTGGGTTTCAAATCAAGCAATTGAAGGAAGGGACTTTCATCCATCAAGAAAAGTATACAAAGGATATTCTCAAGAAATTCAAGATGGATGATTGCAAGCCGATCAAAACTCCAATGCCAACTAATGGACATCTTGACTTGGATGAGGGAGGTAAATCGGTTGACCAAACTCTCTATCGTTCTATGATTGGGTCACTCCTTTATCTAACCGCATCTAGGCCCGATATCATGTTTAGCGTATGCATGTGTGCCCGTTTTCAAGCTAATCCTAAGGAATCACACATTAGTGCCGTTAAGAGGATCCTTAGATATCTCAAGCATACGCCTAGCATAGGCTTGTGGTACCCCAAAGGCGCTAGTTTTACACTTTTGGGATAGTCGAATTCGGACTTTGCCGGATGTCGTGTTGATCGCAAGAGTACATCGGGTGGGTGCCACTTGCTAGGGCGTTCCTTAGTCTCTTGGTCGTCAAAGAAACAAAATTCCGTGGCCTTGTCAACCGCGGAGGCGGAATATATTGCCGTCAGGGCTTGTTGTGCTCAAATCCTCTACATGAAGCAAAGCCTCTTAGACTATGGTGTAGTATTAGATAGGATCCCGCTCCTTTGTGATAACGAGAGTGCCGTTAAAATTGCAAATAACCCGGTTCAACACTCTCGTACCAAGCACATAGATATTCGCCATCACTTTCTAAGAGATCATGTGGCAAGGAATGATATACTACTTTGTGGTGTTCGTTCCGAAGATCAATTGGCGGATATCTTCACCAAACCTCTAGATGAGAGCACCTTTTGTAGGTTGCGAAGTGAGCTTAATGTTTTAGATGCTTCTAACGTCATATAATTGTCTTGTCATATAGATGCATTTCATATGTACATTTGCTAGGGGCTTGTCTAACCTTGTCAAGATAGTGATGAACATGGGTCTTGCATGAGCCGGTGGTCTTGGTTTTGCTCATGGCATGAAGAATGGTTCATCATGAAGAAGCTTGCCAAGGGTTCAAACTTGACAAGATAGATTTAAAATTTTTGCAATGCATGTGCTTGTCATATAGAATGCATCCATGTTTAATTTCTAGCTTTGCATTGGCATTGCATCACGTTAGTAGCATCACAAGGGAGCAAATCACACTTCGAGAAAGATATTCATGCTAAATATGATATATCCTCTCCACAAGAGTGATAAGATCAATTTTGCGCTTTCATGCCTATTGAGTCACGTCCTATCGAACTTAAAGTTTCTATCTCTAAGTTCATAGGCAAAGTGGCTCATACATTTGGTTTTTGTGTTTAAACCTCGCTTGATTCTTAATTTGTCTATGTTTATTTAAAAGCTTGCGAGCACTTAGTATGAGTGTTTGAGGGGTGAGGTTGTCTCTCGAAAATGGTCCAAATTGAGTGTTTATGGCTTTGGTTTTGCAAATTTGGATCAGAAGTAGAGTTTGTAGTTCAGCAGAAATTTTCCTTAAACACCGGTTAAACCGACGCCTGGTTTTTATCTGCATCGGTTCAACCGGTGCTTAAAGTCTTCGTGGCTCGGTTTCTGCATCGCCTCTAGAACAAACTCCGACCATTACACCGATGGCCACCGGTGCATCCGATGTTTGGCGGATGAACCGACGCCCTTGCATCGGTTCAACCGGTGCTACTGCGTGGAGTTTTGGCCATTGCAGCGTCTCTAGATCTTACTCCTGCCAATGCACCGACGCCCGTCGGATGTTCCGGTGCCTCAGTGGCGGATCTTCCGGTGCCTCTGTTGACCACGTTTTCATCTATATCAGATCTGGTCAAAGTTACACCGGTGGTTACACCGATGCTTTTTCTCTGAACCATCGGATCTTCCGGTGCTTAGGGTTGGCGGGCCCGCCCGTTTGTTTTCACTTAACCCTTCTGCGGGCCCCACGCGTCAGCTTCACACTATTTTTCTTCCTCCTCGCGAAACCGCCGCCCCTGTACCCGTGCCCGTAGGCCGCGCCGCCGCCGCCACTCCTGCGCCGCCCCTCCGCCTCAGCGCCCGAGCTCTTCACTGCGCCGCCGCCCGTGCTCGCCCACACTCCTCGCGCACGCTGCTCCTGTGCCGCTGCTCCGCAGCCGCTCGCGCGCCCAAGCCGCGCCTGTGCCACCCACGCGCCGCCGCTCATCGCCGCCGTCGGCCTCTCTCCAAGCGCCAGCAAGCCTCCTCCACTGTGCTGCTCCACTCCTTCCCCCTCGCACGAGTTTTCAAGCCCAATTTGAAGTTCTCTCCACCCTTGATTCGGTGCACACAAGGTGTTCGAGGAATTGCCTCTTAGGTTTTTCTTCGATTTCTTCCCTGATCTGCAAGGGTATGGCCTTTACACTCCTTGGCAAAGTGAAACTCCATTAATACATCATCCTTTGCACACATGTTTACATATATCCTTGCCTTGATCACTCACATAAGAATCTTGTCTCTTATCTTTGCACATGCTCACATAAATATTTGTTAAATCTTTTAGCATGTCATCGATATCAAGGCTGCTATCCACTAGTTTTCACGTCATAGGCTCAAATCAAATCTTTGTTTTGATTCTCTATGACAGATGGCCGGTGAGAAGAAGGGCAAGGGTAAGATGGTAGCGTAGAAGAAGAAGAAGCGCACCCGTGAGGACCGCGAGCGAGAGCAAGCAGAGACAGTTGCAGATGCAGCAGATAGGCAGGGATCGCTCAGGATCAGGGATCCTCAGATTTAGAGGGAGCCACAGTAGCAGTTACGTCGCTCAGGACGTACTCAGACAGCTCAGACCACACCTGAGTCCCGCTCACGTCCACGGACTGGAGGTGGTGGCACTCAGAGGGGAGCAGGTCATGCACAGCAGCACACCGACAGTCAGACTCAGACAGGAGGTCAGGACAGTGAGGAGCTGCCCGAGGTTGAGCTTTTTTATCTCAGGGGTATTTCGGGACCTAGGGTCAAGAGACTGAGATATGTCACCCCGGAGCAGTGGTTTCCCAAGCAGAGAGACGTTGGAGTTGATCGTCGCTTTTACACTCTGCTCCAGGAGTCTTTTTACCACACCTACTGCCAGTTGGATATCAAGATCAGTGAGCACAAGATGCTCCACTGGGTGGCTATGCGTGTAGCAGCATGTGGGACTCCAGTGCTTCCTCTCTTTGAGAGATATGTTGGATTGCCTGCTCTACTCAGTGAGAGGTCCAGGTACATTCGAGAGTGGGTTCGAGTCTTCTATGCCACTCTGTTTATTGAGGAGGACCGGCAGTTTATTGACTTCATGTTCCAGGAGAGGCACTATCGTTTGACCCGAGCACGACTGGCTACCTTTCTTGGAGTTCAGATTGCCGAGGAGCCACACTTCGTACACTATCAGGCTTATGGCAGCACGGTACCTCCTCGTCGTCCTCATGAGTCACACGTACCATCTGACGAGGAGATCAGTGTTCTCTTCCAGCAGCCCTTCCTGCCTGGCACACCGAGGACTCCGAACAGGCTGACTCAC
Source organism: Panicum virgatum (assembly GCF_016808335.1). Classification (NCBI taxonomy): domain Eukaryota; kingdom Viridiplantae; phylum Streptophyta; class Magnoliopsida; order Poales; family Poaceae; genus Panicum; species Panicum virgatum. The sequence goes on along the minus strand of NC_053152.1, from coordinate 33,736,736 downwards.
GTGGCACACTCTATCCACCTAGCTCTGAGGAAGAGTCTGCTGTTCCGGATTGGATACAACGAGGGGATTACAGCTCTGCAGCAGTGGCTCTTACTATATATCATGACAGGTCGTGACTTTGATCTAGTCGACTTCTTTATCTGCGAGCTGGAGGATGTGATTCTGGATGGGATGACAGTTCACCGTCGCCATCCGTTTGCTCATTGGATCTGCTGGATTCTGGCTCAGCTAAGTCAGAATGAGCATATGGATGAGCTGGACCACTCGAGGACACACTTCAGTTTTTACTCACCTGCTACTCCTCGAGACGGTCGTCGTGGCTCGAGAGGCCAGCGCAGGGCACAGCAAATTCTTGGTGAGCGTGTCTTGGCTGAGGGTAGAGTTGCAGACGATCCGACAGCAGCCGAGGACGCTTCACTAGCTGCAGCAGAGGTCCAGCTCCCACACTACCTGATCACATACTCGGAGAACTCGGAGGATGACGAGGATTTCATTCCTACTGTTACCGTCCCTCGAGGAGCTCATGATGATGAGGCAGGATCCTCTGGTGCAGCCCGCACCCCTGCTCCTCCGGTTACCACTGCTCAGGTCACTCAGCCCGATGCACTTGCTGCCATTTTTACTCGGCTATCAGACCAGCAGGACAGATTTGCTGCAGCTCAGCTAAGCATGCAAGCCGAGCAGGCTCGCCAGCAGGAGGCCCAGACACTTGTTCTTGAGGGCATTCGGCAGCAGCAGGAGGCCATGAGGCTACAGCTACAGCAGCAGTCCCAGATACAGCAGCAAATGTTCACATTCTTCTCGGGATGCTTCGGTCAGCTGTACCGTCACACTGGACTGCCTGAGCCTCAGCTCCCTACACCCCAGCAGGTCCAGTTCGACCCTACTGCTCCCGCTCCTCCTTTTGGCGGTTTTGTGCAGACACCCTTGTCATCCTTCCCGATGTCACCATTTCTTCAGACCGGGTTGTTTGCCAGTCCTGTACCTACTGCTGCTCCGGCTCCTGCTCCACAGCCTAGTGTTTGGACTGCCGAGCAGCGTGCAGAGTTTCTTAGACAGCAGTAGATCCTACACCAGCTCCAGCACCCCTCGGCTCAGTCACTCACATTCGAGTCACCTTCACAGCCTGAGGTGCTCCGTACGTCCGTCATGCGCCCCACTCAGCCAGACCTGACTCCCATCACGTCTGCTCCTCCGACGGACTCCACGATTGTCGCCGCGCTAGCTTCTACCGCTACTCCAGCTACTTCTGCTGCTCCGACGACTCCGGTCGAGCAGAAGTCTTCTTCGGTCGATGACGACTGGACGGACGACGACGCCGACAACTCCGCCGCTCAGTTTTCCACCGGACCCAGCAGGAAGACCCCGCCTTCTCCAGCTCAGGATTAGATCGCCTTCCTTTTTGGTGCTTTATTGCCAAAGGGGGAGATAGATAGGGGGAGTAGAGATAGGGGGAGCTTGGTGGTTTGTGGCGTGATTGGATCTTCATGGATTTTGTGTATGGACATGTTATTTGGATATTGTGTATGCTCTGTGTTGACATGTCCCTACATGTGCTTTATTTCGAGTAATGCATGCTTGTTTATCGCTTTCATTTTCATATCTTGTGTATCTCTACTTTGTGTTGTCATCAATCACCAAAAAGGGGGAGATTGAAGTGCATCTAGGCCAATAGATGTAAATGGTAAGTTTCGGTGATTAATGACAACCATATGTGACTAACGTATGTTTTGAAGGAAAAATTATTGTTTAATTTAGTCTCATATGAAATGTGAAAAGAGACCCCTCAATTCGGAACAATCATGCGTGCCAATGACTCAATTTCAAAGATTAAGGACCTTTCTAGTCTCAAGTGTCACAAGGAGATGAAGGACACTTGATTTAGATAGGGTTTATAGTTTTTAGTTCTTGATCGTACTATTAAGAGGGGCTCATGAGTTAGTAGCTTGATCAAAATTGAGTTGGCCTTAGAAATCTTGCACACTCGCTCAAAAACAGCTCAAGATGGTTAATAGAAGTTAACACAACACTTGGAAGAAGAAACAATCAAAGTTACATTGAAATCCAAGTCAATTCAGCTGAAAACCAGAAAAAACAGCAGCACCGGTTGAACCGGTGACCTAGTGTCGGAGCATCCGATGCTTGGCGGAAGGACCGATGCCCTGTCGGTCTATCTTCTCTGGATGAAGGCAGAAATCAAGTCTAGCACCGGTTGAACCGATGGTCAAAAAAGTAAGCACCGGTGCAATGGAAGTTCTTTGTTCCAGAGAGCATGTTTTGGTGGACTTCAACTTCTCTTCAGTACCGGTTGAACCGACGCTTCGGAATCAAAGCACCGGTGCATTGAACGTCCTATGTTCCAGAGAGCTTGTTTAATTGATCAGTGAACCTCTTTCAGCACCGGTTGAACCGATGCCCCTACGGAGCATGCACCGGTGCATTGAAGCAAGCCTGGACACTGTGTCAGAACCCCAACGGCTACAATTTGGACACAGAGAGACCGGTTGAACCGACGCCTCAAAACTGACACCCATCGGTTCTTCCGGTGCTCATGGATTTTCTGCAGTGGACTTCCAACGGCTATGTAACTCCTTCCACTCTATATAAGGGCACCCCATGGCTCATTTCAGTTGCCTTTGACACCCTGAATACTTGAGGCCACCTAAGAGAAGAAGAGAAAGTGCTTTGAGCAAACAAGAGAAGATCTAGCACTTTGTTTGCGCTCCAACCTTGAAGAATCCATCCTTTGCAAGTGTAGCAAGTGTGATTGAGCTAGGGCCAACTGAGTGTAGGTCAAGTGAAGGCTTAGGAGCTTGTTACTCTTGGTGTTTGACGGCACCTAGCCGGTCTTGGTGATCGGGAGGTTCTTGGTGAGCTCTTGGTGTTTGTGGGAGCCCCAAGACAAGAAGATTGTACACGGTGTGAAGCTCGCCATTCCAGAGATGGAGAAAGAGCATTCTTAGTGATCACTTGCTCCTTGGTGAAGCAAGGAAGCAATACCCTTGTGTGGGTGCTCCAACGTGGATTAGGGGGGAGCGTCAACTCCTCGATACCACGGGAAAAAATCCGGTTGTCTCGTGTCTCTTACTTTTATTTCAAGCAATTAAATCCTTTTGTTGTTACTCTTGTCTTTGATTGCTTGTAGTTTGACTAGGACAACTTGCATGGTAGTGTGATCTTTTTCTTAGGTTTTGATCTTGCTAGTGTGATATCTTTTAGGAAACATGATCATGATAGTATGTTTACCTACCTAAAGACTTTGTGCTAGCATGCTCTAGTGACTAGATTTCAATTTTATAGTTTGGGCAATACTAGTCTAGGCTAGGGACTTGATAGAAATTTGAAAAAGTCCCAATTCAACTCCCCTTCTTGGACCACGATCCTTACAGCACAACTCAAAATACATATAAAAGGTGTAGATCTAGACCAGCAGCGAGCGAAACAGCAACAGATCACAAAGGTCCAGCCATCTTGGTTGGAGCCGAGATCCACGTGGGAGCTGTAATTGTTCCTGTAGATGTTCCTGGCATAGTCGAAGGAGGTCGCCATGGGTACCCACCGGCCTTCGAGACACCACTGTCCATGGACGGCGGCGGGTTGGCGGACGAAGACCTGGGGCCACCACCACATCTCTTGTACCTCCGATCAAGGCACGGAATGGACTTCTCATGGCATCCTTATCCCTTTCCCGTTTTTCTCAATTGTCTCATTTTTTGGCGGTTTGACCACAAAAAATTCCAACATTGTCAACATCTGAAACTTTTTTATTCACAAGTCACATACAGTAATAGAAACCGCAGAATGCTGATAGCTTCTTGGACTCTCACAGTAGTCTATCGATTCGACTGAGCTAAACAATGGTTACAGACTTACCTCTACTGGAGCTTCTTCCGTCCTCCCAGCAGAGCAATAAAGACCCTGAGATGCAAGCATTTTCCATATATTTCCGAAGAAAAAAAAATTATTTCATTTTACAATATATCTTCAGAGAAGATATTACTGAGTAACCTAACTCCGCACGACAAATATCGGTTTTTTCAACAAACAAAAAATCTTAATCTTGTCGTACATGCTACAAAAAGGTTGAACCCAAAAAAACATATAACAAGGAACAAGCAGATTGAAAAGGGCTTGCACAAGGATGTCCGAGTTGTCATCATTACAGGTCATATGAAACCAGGTGCATGGATTGGAAAGAGTTGGATCCCAGCTCTGCATTTCGTTGTTGGGGTCCTCCCATGCACGTATACAGTATATCAACTTCAATTTCAGCATTGAAAAACTCAGCACCCACATTGCTGAAGAACAGCTGCTGTTTCAGCCGCACGTGGAGCCGCCATTGCTGAAGTTTCCCGAGTACTACTTGGCTTATAATAAGTTATCTAAACAATCAAGAAATGTTTTTTTTATACCGCTAAAATGGTCAATATGGCTGGGAATGAATTTTTTGACCTCGAGCGTGTTGAATCTTCATGAAATGGTTAAGCTTTCCTTTGGTCCACTATTCTAGTATATTTACTAGTCTTGTCTGTTGTCATCTTTTGAAAGGACATGTGGCAAAGTGCCAAACAAGCAAGTCCAGGTCTAGACTCACTTTCAAAGTAAACCATAGACTGTGAGTGTGTTACCTGCCCAATTATCTAGTGATGGTTGGCGTGTTGAATGTAGACAATATAGCGTTCTTGCATAGCAAGACTTATATTTAAATAAAATAAATTGGATATAGTTAATAAAGATTTTTTTCCAACACTCTTGTAATGAAGTGGTAAGCTTCCCAATTTATGAAGACACCAACCAGGGTTAAAATCATGGTGACAGCAAAAAAAAAAAACCCCTCCCTAGTGATCCAAAAAATAGTGGTAGGTCGCCAGCATGTGGCACCTGTGGGTCCTCCTACCAATGGCCACTAAACTAGTGGGTTGTGCTCGGTCCAGGTTACGATGCGGCTCTATAGTTTAAGATACGGCCCTATAGACTGGAGTCGGGGTTCAGAAGTTTTCTCGGCTGGCTTGACCGAGGTTTCTTCTTAGTGCAATATCATGGGGTGATCTTTCCCCCACAAGTTTTTTCTGAAGACTCCTTTTTTAATTTCATTGAGAGTGAGAACAAGCGATGTATTCAAACTACATGTATGCATGAAAATGTATGTGTGCACAAATGATAAAATGTAACCATATATTTTTCAACAAAATGTGATAAGCTGTTAAAACTGTTTTACATAGAATTGTCACAATGTTTTTTTTTATCTTACACTACTACCGTAGCACTAAAACCATTTATATCGGTTCATGAATACTAGTAAAAAGAAATAACTGCATCCACGCTTACCAAATATAATAAAATATATTTATCAACTTTTTAAATAAAAAACAAAACTCAAACGGAAAAATGCTGTCCCCCAGCTCTGCACCAGAAAGAAACCCTAACCCCGCCCCTCAAACCCAACCCAAAAAAAAAGATTTATCTTTTTGAGCAAGCCAGAATCACTACTACAAAAACGTTGATTTGTCCCGGTTGGGAAACCGCTGTTGTCCCGGTTTCCCAACCGGGAACGCCAGTCCGGGACAAAAGGGGGTGCCCTTTTGTCCCGGGTCTGGCAACCGGGACAGAAGAGGACCTTTTGTCCCGGTTGGTAACACCAACCGGGACAAAAGGTGCAGCCAGTGCCCACGTGGCTGGCGCACCCTTTTGTCCCGGTTGGTGTTACCAACCGGGACAAAAGATCTCTTTTTTTTCATGTTTTTCTTTTCTCAATTCTTTTTCTATTTCAATTATACTTTTGCATTTCAATTAAACTTATGTATTGGAATTCAGTGTGTATGATCTCCACTAATATATACATATATATATAGTTACTTATATAATATTTTTCCTAGATAGTTTTCATATATAAATTAATTCACTTATACATATATATATATATATGTATACACATATCTATACATGTGAATTCCTTTACATATGAAAATGTCTAGGACCAATATTATATAAATATATATACACATATATATTATTGGAGTGCTTATATATATAATACATACATACTCCATCATATTTGCATAGGTATATTCGTTCTTAATTACATAGTAGAATTCGCCTTTTGGAAATTTAATACATACATACATACTCATAAATAGAAATTTAATACATAGACACACATATATATTTACATAGTTATATTCGTTCTTAATTACATATATACGCGTATATTGTCATATTTGTTGTGATTGTCAATATTAGATATTCCATCGTAGTAGAATTCGCCATTTGGATCGAGGACTTGCTCAACAATAAATCCGGAGAATTGTTCTTGAATCGCCATAATCTTTTCCTCCGGTATGAGTTTATCGCGCATCTCCCCGACCTATGGAAAAAGGGGATAATTAATTTCAACTAATTAAAATACGAGTTCAAATATTAACAAATTTTTTACTTACTTCCTCCTCCCAATCTGTCCAGCCCTTTGGAGGACCTACCAGACCATGGATGTTCTCGCATACATAGTATGCGCACAATACAGTGCCTAGTTTCTGCCTCATACACTTTAAGAGAGAAGAAATTATCAGTTATTTACATGAATATATAATAAAACTAATGAATCGTGCAATGAATCATCCAAGTGCGTACCGGAAAATCTGTCTTGATCTTCAATTCCTTGTCAAATTTGCCTGGATGATTTTTAGCGAATTCTTTCCAAACCCTGTGCATGATTAGAACAATTATAGTCAAGTAACAAAGTGATTCAAATTATCGGTCACCGACGGAGTAGTGGTAGAATTACTTTTTCATCATGTTAAGAAGATTTTCGTATTGTTCTGGAGGTCTCCTCAATGAGTCCATAACCACGAGTAGGCTCTTCTCGGGAATTATGACAATTAGGACCCAGTGTTCACTGCAAGATTATACGGAGGCAGTTCTTGGTAGTTAAGGTTTAAACAATTCGATTACAGAATAGAAAGAGTTAGACGGAAGGAATCACTCACGCAAAGTTGTAAGGAAACAATATCATTTGCTTGTTGTGATAAATGCTTATGTACTTGAACAACATTTGGAATATCTCATCGGTATTGTCGCGTAGAAGCCTCCAATTACAAGTAATTGGGTCGATGAAGCCGAGGTGAGAGTATCCCTTTCTTCTGCAAGTATGTATCTCCATTCTACATGATACCGAATAAATCAAGAGATCAGTATGTTGAGATCATGCAAAACAATACGTAAGGAGAGTAAAATACTTACATAACCCACAAGGCGACCATAGAGATGTCGAGGGCCTCCTGATGGAATAGTTGGTAAATTTCTTCCCAGTTTATCCATAGAATGGCCTCCCCCGTAAGAAATCGTCATCTTTAATCTTTGCGCCCTGCATGAAGATGCAATCGGCCATCGCACGCATGTAGTGCTGGTGCAGCTTATACATTTGCGTTGGAAGCACATACACTACTTCGGGGGGTACAAGAGTTTTGCCGATCTCAAACATCCATTTGACGACCACATCGGCCTTTGGAATATCTTCTCCCCCTGCAATCTGAGCGGCCGTCAGGTTTGATTCTTTCAAAAATGTAACAAAGTCTTGTTCTTGCGTCGTCTGTCCCACTACGAGAGGCTCTATTGATTGTTTCTTTTGGGCTCCGAGCTGTGGAACGTCGGACGACGACGACTTTGATTGTCTCTTCTTTTTCTCAGTAGTTTTGATAATTGTGCGTTCGTAGTCTGAAGGGGGGTCTCTCGGAATGAATTTTCTCTTATTTGCTTCGCACATTCCCTTAAAAAATTTCAAATCTATTGGATTTATCACTTTCTCGGGCTCCGGCTTCGGCTTCGGCTTGAAGTGCTCTTTAACTCTTTCTTGAGTTATCCGATCGCATTCTTCAAGGCTCATGTCCCAGGGTTTAATAGGAGCCTCCTTGGTTTTCTTCTTCTTTTCCTTCTTCTTTGGAGGCTCCTTAGCCGGTGCAGCTACCTTCTTTGCCGGCGGCCGTTTCTGCTTCTTTGCCGGCGGCGGAGGGGGTGACCATGGAGGCGACGGTGACGAAATATTCTCTAAGTAATTCAAAAAATATACATGAAATATTCTATCTATAATTTTACTAAGTATCGACTGTGAAATATTCTAGACGGTTTTTTCACTAAGTAATTCAAGAAATATACATGAAATATTTAAAAGAAATTTAAACTCACTTTACACATACATACATACATTCATACATTTAAAAATTTGTAAATATACCTTTATTTACACAACAAATTATGATTTCACTCTTAACAACAAATTATGATTTCACTCTAAATAACATGAACTCTAAATTATGATTTAGAGTTACTGAAAATGAGCCATAATTGATAAAATTACATGAACACTCTGAAAACTCTGAAAATGAACTCATAATTTGTAAATAACATGAACACAACAAATTATGATTTCACTCTAAAGTTACATGAGTGTAGCTTCCTAGCTACTGAAAATGAGCCATAATTGGTCGACGATGTCGATCTCAGTGCTGCAAACACTCGACGGTGTTGAGGGGACTCAGGAGATCGAGCTCTACCTTTGGGTAGTCGCGGCATGGGCTGCTGGGATGGCCTGTAGCGGCGGGTCGACGGCGAGCAGGGGATGGCGTGGCGAGGGCGTTACGGCGGCGGCGGTGTTCCGGCGGGTCTCCGGTGGGTTGGTCGGGGCTCTGGGCGGCGGCGTGAGGTCGGGGCTCTGGGCGGCGGCGACGTCGATGGCGGCGGTGCTCGGCTCGCGCGGTGGGGGGAGCAGGACGGCGGCGGCACCAGGCGCAGATGAGAAACCAAGTGTTAGGGGAAGGGCGAAGGAGGAAGGAAATATATGGGGGGGCCTTTTGTCCCGGGTCGTGGATTCACCCGGGACAAAGGGGGTTTTTGGGCGGGCTGGGAAAATTCCCAGCCCGCGGCCCACCTTTAGTCCCGGGTGGATCTACCACCCGGGACAAAAGGGGCCCGTTTTCCCTCGTTCCCGCCTAATGTTATGTTTGTTTTTGTTTCTTTTTACTTCTCTTTTAAAATTGTCTTTCATTTGTTAATTCAGTTAATAAAATTATGATTCCAAAAATTATGGAACAAAATTTCTTATCTCTATATAAACTTGATACACGCAACAAAAATAATTAATTTTCATTCAAGTGATCGGGTCAATGAAATATCTAACTTTTTTGAAATCATATTTGTTATTTTGACCATGCAAAAATATATTAGGTGAAATTTTTTTTCAAACTGTTGTTTTTCGACAGAAAGTGGATTCTATCACGATATTAACGTTTAAAAATTGAATTTTAGATAAAATTAAGCAATTTCATGATATTAATGAGTAGTGTGTGAGTTTGAGAGATAGTGTGTGTTAGTGAGATTGTGTGTGGTAGTGAGAGAGTATAGTGTGTTAATGTGAATGTAATTTCATGAAATAAATAAAATTAGTTGAGTAATCCATTATTGAATGTAAATTATAATTGAGTCTAGTAATTAAGTGAAAAATATATAAAATAATATATATAACACATAAAGTATAATTGTACAGTACATATATAATAAAAGTATTCGAATTGCGATTATGTTTTTATACAATAATATAAAATGATTCAAGTACATGAAGGATTAGTGGTAACAGACTTTCTCTTCACAAATGTCCCTTGATTATGATCACGGCGCAAGTATGGAGCATCATCATTGGCTAGCAGGATGCATGGATCAGCATTTACTTCGAAAGGTGGAATGACAACAAAATTATTATATTCTTTTGAAAAGTCTGTCTTGTCCTCCACTCCAACGATGTTTCTCTTTCCTGATAGAACTATGTGTCGCATCAATTCTTCGTGAGGTGCATCACATCAATTGCATGACGAACATCTAAGACTTCCCAATATGGTAGCTCCCAAAATATAGATTTCTTCTTCCACATGGGCGCCATTTCGTTTTCGTTCGGAACAGGTTGGCTACCAGATCCCTTTCCAAAAATAACTTCTAGATCTTTTACCATGTTGAAGACGTCTTTACCACTACGGTGCATCGGTTTTGTTCGGTGGTCCGCTTGGCCTTTGAAATGCTTGCCCTTCTTTCGTACCGCATGCCTGATGGGAAGAAACCGACGATGACCCATGTATACAACCTTCTTACAGTGAGTCAACCATATATTATCGGTATCATCTAAACAGTGTGTGCATGCTTTGTATCCCTTGTTCGAATGTCCTGACAAGTTACTAAGAGCAGGCCAGTCATTGATCGTTACGAACAGCAATGCTCGTAGGTTGAAGTTTTCCTGTTTGTATTCATCCCACATCCGTACACCTTCATCGCCCCAGAGCAATAAGAGTTCTTCGACCAATGGTCTTAGGTACACGTCAATGTCATTTCCGGGCTGCTTTGGACCCGGGATAAGCACTGGCATCATGATGAACTTTCGTTTCATGCAGAGCCATGGTGGAAGATTGTACAGACAAGTGCTATGACCACTGCTCATCTCACCAAAAGGATTCATGCCATCCGTACTCAAACCGAACCTTATGTTTCTCGCATCCAAATCAAATTCAGGGTACGTTCTATCTATTTTTCTCCACTGCGACCCATCAGCGGGGTGTCTCAACATCGAGTCTTTCTTGCGTTCCTCTTTGTGCCATCGCATCAACTTAGCATTATCTTTATTTCTAAACAGATGCTTCAAACGTGGTATTATAGGCGAATACCACATGACCTTCGCAGGAACTCTCTTCCGGGGAGGCTCCCCCTCGACATCTCCAGGATCATCTTTTCTAATCTTGTAACGCAATGCACTGCATACGGGACATGCATCCAAATTCTCATACTCGCCTCGGTAGAGGATGCAGTCGTTGGGGCATGCATGTATTTTTTGCACTTCCAGTCCCAAAGGGCAAACAAGTTGTTTGGCTTCATACGTTGTGGCAGGCAATTCATTGTCCTTAGGAAGCATTTTTTTTAACAAGTTTGAGTAATTCACCAAATCCCTTGTCGGATACCCCATTTGTCGCCTTCCATTGCAGCAACTCCAAGGTGGTGCCAAGTTTCTTAAATCCATTTTGACAATCTGGGTACAACAACTTATGGTGGTCCTCTAACAACTTCTGGAACTTCAACCTCTCCATTTCACTCTCACAGTCTGCCTGCACATTGTGCAATGCCTGCCCTAGATCGTCGCTGGGATCATTTTTTGCTACATCTACTTCGGGCTCTTCCATGGGAATATCGTCATCGAATGCACCGATTCCAGCATTCCCGGGAAAGTGGTCGTCAAAATCTTCTTCTTCATTGTCTTCCATGGTAACCCCCTGTTCTCCGTGCTTTGTCCAACAAACATACTTCTTCATGAAACCATTTGCGAAAATGTGGCTGTGTAGGATTCTTGAAGATGAGTAATCCTTGTTATTGTTGCAATGAACACACGGGCAGCACATAAAACCATTCTGCTTGTTTGCCTCAGCCACAGACAAAAAATAATGCAGGCCATCAATGAATTCTTTCGAACGTCGGTCAGCATTGTACATCCATTGCCGGTCCATCTGCATTTTAAATAAATCTATTTGAATTCTTTACACGTATCGAATAAATAAAATATATCAAACCTAAATTAAATTAAATGTAACATAACATGAATGATTAAAAGATATGCAATATCCATCATACATCTTGATTAATTAAAAGGAGTACTTAATCCATTACAGAACTTAACAAAGGAGTACTATACATGAAATTTAAAAATTCGGTCAACAACACATAGGTTTTCAACCGTCCTTGCGTTGGAACGCAGAATGCTCTAACGGATTTCTTGCTGGCGCAGAAGAAGATGGCGGAGCTGAAACCTCTGATTTTGGTGGTGACGAACCGTAACGCCGCAATAAATCCTCAAGATCAAACGGAGGTTCCTCGCCCCTTGCCATGCATTCTCTATATTCTTTTTCCAAATAACGAAGCGCTGCCCTATGAAAAGCACTAGGTTTTTTGGACCGACGACCTACTCGAGTTGTGCCCTTCTCTCCAGAAGGATAACGATCACCCCACCGGCGCCACTCTCTCCAGATTAATAACTCTTGCAAATAACAATGAAATCATATAAAAAAGACAAAATGTATCATTAATCCTCAAGAAATCTCTAATTAATTGAAAGAATTCTCTATAACTTCTAATTACTTTGACACCCTTCAGTTCCAGGAGTACACTAGAGTACTGAATAAATACATTCATGAATAATTCATTCATATTACAAAAATTCTAATATACTCATTTCATTAATTCATTCATGAATACAAAAATCAAATATCCACAATATGGTTATGTATACAAGTACATCACATGAAGTGTCTACACTCATTCTAAAATTTTCTACTATCCACATACTCATCTAAATCCAAAAAAAAATCACACCTACATATGCAATCTAGCTAAATGTCCAAGAAATGAGCTAGCTACACATTTTCTCTATTTCTAAAGCATGAAATGAGCTATAAAAGCCAAGGAATAATAGAAAAACAAGCCACAAACCTTTAGCGCCGATGGATGGACGGGGAATCAAAGATCTTCACAAATGTGGTGAAGAAATGAGCAAGAACTCCTCCCTCCCGAGCCGAGAACAGCAAGAAACAAGTGAGCTGAATGGCTCGGGCGGGGGGAGAGGGAAGGGGATAAGGGGGCCAAGGCCTTTTGTCCCGATTGGAGACACCAACCGGGACAAAATGGGGGAATTTTGTCCCGGTTGGTGGATCCAACCGGGACAAAAGGCCCGCGTACCCTTTTGTCCCGGTTGTATCCACCAACCGGGACAAAATGCCCCCATTTTGTCCCGGTTGGTGGATACAACCGGGACAAAAGGCCTTGCCCCCCCCCCTTACCCGGCTAGCCGTTGGACCCGGGACAAAAGCCACCTATTGTCCCGGGCCCAAAGGCTGCCGGGACAAATGGCCTGGAACAAAGACCTGTTCTGTAGTAGTGAATTTAAAACCCGGCTGGTTGGTGCCATTACTCGTTGACCAACCACTATACTACTAGTGTGTTGGTGTTCTGTAACAATAATATTAACCAAAGCTCAAAAATTTGTATTATAAGTTATTTATAGATATTTAATAGAGTTAATATGATGCTGAGTTGGATGTGCTTTCATGCGAGACTGATCCTTAAACTGGAGGTAACTAACTGAACTGAGGAACTTGTACTTGTTAGCCTATTTCAGTTCAGTCAATATACTCAAGGAAGTGTAAATCATGGCCATTAAATTTGTCCGACTATGTCAATATGGTCATTGGCTCGTTAACGGTTAACCACACATATCTAGATGACGTAGAGTAGACCTTCGTGTCTTATAACGCAATGTGATAGGTCACAGCTCACATGTTTCTAATCTATTTCTTTCTTTTATACTACCCTCTTCCTTGCTTATTTTTAATTTCCTTCAGCAACATTTCTCTACAGCCCTTTGTAGTGATTGTGGAAGGAGGGCTAAAGCAGAGGCGGTTGTGTTTGGAAAGCGCACGAGTAGGTGAGCAAGATCTAACGCTTATTGTCGCACCCAAAATTTCAGTTTTAGGTTGTGAATATTTTTTCAAATAAAATTATCTGTTTTCTAGAGTTTGTCAAAAAAAATTCAGATTTTGCTGGTATTTATTCTAATTTTCTAGAGCTTCCTCTCTAGATAAAAAAAGTATCCTAATTTTTTCCTTAGTTCTTTTTACTTTCTTCATCGGACCGGCCCATCAATCTTTTCAATAAGATCAGACCGGCCCATCTCTTTTCTTATCTTTCCCTTGCGCGCGAGCGACCCAAAATATGTTCGGCTCGATCGCTTGGCCAAACGCGCAAGCCAAGGCGCAGGCCCCACCTATCTATATCTTCGTCTTCGCCCGCCGCCCGCCGCCCCCCGCACACCGCCAATCCTTAGCTGCAGCCCACTGCCTTCCCGTCGCTCGCCCAACATGAATCGCTGCAGCGCCCCTCGAGGCCTCCAACCCCTCCTGCATCGCCACTTCCCAACGCGCACGCCCAGCCCGCGGTCCCGCGCCCCTGCTGCTGCCGCGCCTCGCGACCTCCCCTCCCCTCCCCTCCCCACCAACGGAGCAGTGCGCACCGCCCCGTTCGCTGGTCGATTCGCCGCGGCTGTCGCCCGCGCGGCCAAGCCCAGGCCGTGATGAAGATCTCCACACCGGTTCGTCGAAAAAAAAGATCTCCGCGCCGAACTGCACCTGCCCGCTGCCCAGGGAGCATAACGAGAACAGACCGCCGCTGCCACTCCCCGGCCAAGTTTCCGGCCCCCACGGTACATCCGCACCGCGAGTAAGGTATAAAATGGATTCCTCTAGTCGTCCTGTTTCACTACCGCCGCTTCCCAAAGCTTATCGTGTTTAAGTCCCTAAACAGATTGCACGTTTTAGTTCCGTTCCTTCTTGTTGCGCTAGTTTTTGTTTTAGTGTGATCATTTTAGCGGCATGTTGTACCGTACTTTTTGATTTTATAATTTAATTTAGTTTAAATTTGATTAATGCCCTATCTAAACTAGTTTTTCTAATTAAAAACAAATTAGAGCTCTACCCTAATTTTCATACTTTTTGGTAGCTTCAATAATATCAATTTGAATATCATTTTAATATAATTTGTTCAGTTTAACGTGAAGCATAAAGTTCTGCGTTTAGATACTTTCACCAGTTCTCTTCTAATTAATTGTTGAATTAGTATAATATATATAGATAACAGTTCTCTTCTAATTAATTGTTGAATTAGTATAATATATATAGATAACTAATATAAAATTTAACTAAATTTCCCTAGTCTTTACAACTATAAATTAATATAAGTTAATTATAATGTTGGATACCATTTGCTTAATTGCATGTGTTTTTTGTTAAAATAACTTCAGCTTATAGTTTCTTTTATATTATAATATAAAATCTTCCGAACCATAACTCTGTTTTAAGCATTTCTTATGCTCTCACGAACATAGTTTCAAGCCCTACTCATTAGTCTGCACTTTTGTAGTTTTTTTTTTTTAGTTCTGCTTCTTTGCTTGTATATTTATGCCTAATGCTTGCCGCAAGTAGAAGGAATACATTTCGAGAACTTCCAAGAGCAAGAGTTTGAAGAATCTGAGCAGTACGAAGCTCAACGGATCTCAAAAATAAGCATTCTTCAGTGAATTAATCATGTCTAACAGTCAAAGCAAATGAATGGGGGTGATACAAGGCCATATACGTGTAACGTGGGCATGAAATCTCTGCTGAAATGCTTTCTAGCTGAGCAACTAAATTAAAAATGGCTAATAATTTTAGCCAAAACAAATGACAAAGTCTGATACATTCCTTCGAATGGAATGTCAGGAACAGCTGGTTCCGATTTATTTGTCGCTCACAAGGGGGCTGTAAATAGGGTACCACATTTTGCGAGCAACGTAGTCCACCGTTTCCGACTGTCAACAACGCGATAAACTTAGTTCAGACACTGCCATAGCCTTGAACTATAGAATGTGACATTAATTTCTGTGTAGATGGTACCTCTGACATGCTCCCAAGCTCCCTAGGACCCACATCGCAGCACCCCTCAGCAAGGTCTTCAGCGACAGCGGCACGGACGACTGCTGCGCCGACCTGTGCAGTGATGTGCCTGATACTGCAGTGTTTGATGGATACGCCAGTCAACCGTTAGTCGAAAATGGACATGGAGTTCATATTACAATGAGTATAGTAAGAAATGGGATGGATGTGCCAGCATGCCGTAGCTGATGAAGCTAACCTGGAGACTGAAGGGAAGAGGATTCCTTTTCGAATTTCATCATCTGTGATGTATGATGCCAGGCTGCATTGCAAAAATAAGCAGATGCTTATCTAGGTTATTGATCCACAAGAAAAAGAAAAGAATGGTTCGAATCAGATTAGACGTTTGTGGAACCAGTGTAATTGATATCTTATGCCAATGGAACTTCAGCAAAGCTAAATGCGGGGGCACCTAATCTGGTGGGCCAACTATATATTTTTTTTTACTCCCTCCATTCCAAATTATAGGTCGTTTGACTTTTTTGACATCAAATTTGACCACTCGTCTTATTCAAAAAATTTATGCAAACATAGTCAAATTTAAACCATTCTTCGAGAACTTATATTAATAAAGCAAGCCACAACAAAAGAAATGATGTTTTGTACAAATTTTTGAATAAGACGAGTGGTCAAACTTGAGGTTGAAAAAGTCAAACGACCTATAATTTGGAACGGAGGGAGTATCAAGCAAGACTTACCACTCAGCTGCTGCTTGAAGCATGCCATCCGAAATATGCCGAGCACCTGAAAGGAGAGCTCCTAAACCAATCCTGAATATGACCAAACTTCCATCAGTAAAATAAAAAAAAATTCTTGTGTAGGAGAGGTGAGAGTTTATCGTACCCAGGAAACAGATACATGTTGTTTGCTTGATTAGCATAACCTGTCTTACCATTTCCTATGAAATCAAAACTTCAGCACCAGTGATCGTCTACTGGGAATTATTGATATAGAACAATGCAAAAGAGAGTAGGCAGGAATTACCTAAAGAAATGTTACTGAAAGGGCTTCCACTAGCAAATATTGCATTCTCTCCAACATGCTTGAATACATCATCAGGAGTACACTCAGCTGTAATGTAACGAGAGAGGACCGAAATTAGCACTTCATCTTTGGGTTCCTTTAAAAAGAAAAGCATTTCATCCTTGGGTTTCCTCAAATTATCTGTGGGTGGCTGAGCACAAACCTTTAGTAGTTGGGTTGGACATTGCAAAAACTGCAGGGCGAGGGGAATCAGATTCTTTCATAGCCTTGAGAACCTGATTACATATGGAGTACTCAATTGTAAAAATATGATCACTTGGAGTACAATTTGGCATTTCCCAATATGGTCTTATACACAAAAGAGAATGAGTGGAGCTTTGATGCTCAACATTCATCAGCAATTACAGATGAACAATTTAGCTAGGAATATTCTGAATGATGAAAGTTCATCAACATCAACATCAACAACAACAACATAGCCTTTTTTCCCAAGGAAGTTGGGGTAGGCTAGAGATGAAACCCAAAAAAAACAAAGGTCAAATGATAAAAAGTTCATAAGAAAAAAAATCCAGCATTTCACTTGAGTGGTGATGGTGCCCAACACTTTGATCAAGCAACATTATCAAACAATGGTAGACTAGATTAGGCAAGTAAACAGCTCACAACAGCTAAACCACAATTTCTGTTCTGCTGCTGTGGAATTGTCAACAAAGTTCAGATATATTGGCCAAAATGAAGTCCCTTCACTAGTTAGGCCTAACAAATCTTCCTATATGAGAAAGGTATACACTTGAAACTGTTTTTGTCCATGAGATCATTCATGAATCATATTCGATCAGTCTAAAACGGGAACCTTCAAAACGAAAAGTCTATAAGATTGACTGGATCTTTTTTTTTAAGCATATGTTCACCCATAAGGTGTTAACTCACGCAGTCATTGCGTTCGAGAAAAAACTCACGCAGTCATTCACTGGCATAATAAGAATGCAGGCTATTGGTACTGGGAATATTTTCTAGATTCATAAAACATCTAAGATCACAGTCCTTAACCAAAAGTAAATGGATAATCTAGTGTTAATAATAAGAACCTAGACTGAGGACTGCTAAATCAGTGGTAAGATAAAAAAGGCATGCCTTAACTTGTTGCAGAATCCTGAAAGAAGTAGGTCATCGGATACTTAAGCTTACCTCCTCATTAAATATGCCCCCAACTCCAGATAGTCCTAAAAGCACATGAGGTTTAACTTTCTTGACCTGACGATCAGTATCAAACTGAATTAGTCCAAGCACACAAGCATTGGAAATTATCTAATATATTATTCTAAGCTCCAGTAGCTGAAAATGTAACCGTAAGAATCAAATTATCATACCACTTCAACAAGACTGGCTCCTTCATGGAGATCTGGGACCTCATCTGGACCATAGCCTCTGGCAAAACGTGCTACAGCAGGATCCAGACCCTTCCTAGTTTTCGTAATAAGGCCCTACAAGGCACAACACAACAGGAGCACATAAGTTGACAGCCTTTATATTTCACATATAATGGACCTTAATTAAAAAACAGAGAAAATATTTGCTTGCCTAACTTACATCTTTGTCCAGAACCCAGAATTGATTATGTCCTTCACCAGTTCTATGGATCCCAGGCATCCTCAACATTGACTGTTTAGCCATGCTTAGCACACCTATCCCAGCACTGGATTCTAAAGAGGAATTAGAATGGACGAACCACACTTTTGACAACATACCATATAAAATAAACTGGAGAAATTCTACAATACCTTCCAGCTCCCACAACGACTATCTTTTGATTTGGAAAATCCTGCAGAGGCCGGCCTTGTGCTCTAACAGCACCAAGTAGGCCAGCTAGGGCAACTCCGGCTGTCCCCTATTTTAGATAGGATGAGCCCATATAAGATATAAATTTGAACGAACACAATCTTGCCAAATAAATCACGTAATAACAAATAGGGAATCAAAGTACCTGTACGTCATCATTGAACATGCAAAATCTGTTCCGATACCTCTGAAGAGTCTCAAAGGCCCATTTCATTTGGAAGTCTTCAAACTGTGATTTTCTCACTTCAGAAAAGGAGCAACATTGAACAAGTAGGATGACCTTAAACTTAAAGAGCACATACCTGCACAACTGCTTTAGGCCAACGTGCATGGACAGCCTCCATGAATTCATCTACAACGGCCAAGTATTCTTCTCCTTCCAACCGAGGTTGCCTTAGTCCTAAATCTAAGTAAATACCATTGAATAAGGTAGCGACAATGGATTTAGTTACTAAAACATACATCTTTTCTAAGCAAAGAATATTCAGGTTTCGATTTAATCAAAGAAAACATTATAAATAGGTTGTAAAATCATGTCCTGACGAAAAAATGTTTAAGAAATTAGGTTTAATGTATCCTACGTACATAGCTTGTCTTCCAGAAGCTTTTCATTATTTGTCCCCACATCAAGCATTATTGGAAGAACCTGCAAGTATTGGTGTATTTCCAAAGAGCAGGAAAATAAGAAAAAAGGAATGGCATAAAGGGCAAGCTAGTGAATATAATTGATTTGTTCTAGTTGGCCGTGTTATAAAAGTAGATGTAAAAAGCAATTTATTTGTAGCTGATGCATATTCATTCCAGAAAGACAGGTAGTAGGATGTTTCAAACCTTTTGTGGGTTAATACCGGCAGCTGCAACATAGACATCAAGTTTACCAATAGGTATGCCTATCCCCTGAACACCAAGGTCACCTAAGCCTAGAATGCGACTCCCATCAGTCACAACTATCATGTCAACCTGAAAAGGTGCCAACCAATTGCGTGAAGGCAGGTCATAAAGGCAGAAATAGAAGAAGTAATGCTGAATATTGTTTATATGGTCTCTAAGCAGAAAGGTGTTAAGCGATCAAGAGTTTATCATGAAAGTAACGATAATGCAAATTATTGTACAATTACTTCTAAGCATTGGCTCATGGCATATTGAAAGGTCCAGGAAACCACTAGCATCAATCAAATCTTATGATTCGGTTTCATATTTTTTTTAATTGAATTGGTACTCTAATAAACTCAACTTCCATTGACACCACACTAGAAGCAAATACTTCAAAAATAGTGCATTTAGACAGCAGTTTCAATTATACCTTCTCTGCTGGCCAGTTGTAAATCATCGACATCATCTCCCCCTTATCCTTTGCACTGAAATACATCCCGCGGGGTCGTCTGAACAGACCACTGTAATTCTCACAGACCAAGCCGACAGTGGGAGTGTATATTATCGGTGCAAAATCCTTGATGTTGTCGATTAGCACCTGGCAAAAACAGAGCATATTACCACCGTGCAAGCACTCCAAATTCAGGGCGATCACCATTGCATCAGTTTTTTTTTCTTATCCAAACACGATTCTGTAACACCGGGAGCTCACCCTGTAGTACAATGTCTCGTTCCGGTCGTGCAGCCTGTTGAGGATCCTCCACTTGGCCAGCGCGACGATGGAATCCGGTGCGCCCCGCGTGTTGTTCTCCAGCGACCGGAACGAGTTTACTGCAACAAAAAAAAAAGCAAGCGGGCGAGCACGCATTCGCATCAGCAACGGCGGATTCCGACGCGAGCGGCAGCGGCGGGACGGGGGTGGGTGGGGGGCGACTCACTGAATCGCTCGTACTGCTGCTCGAAGGACATGACCCGCGGCGGGAGCAGGCCCCGGAGGCCGAGGCGGTCGCGCTCCGTCATGGGGAACGCCGTGTCCTGCGCCCAAATGGAAGGGAAGCCCCCGCGCCCCCCGGTAAGATGGAACCGCATCAGAGCCCCGCGCGCAATCGCCGCGGGATCGGGGACGGCGGGGAGCGCCGCGCGTGCGGATGGGATGGGATGGGATGGCGGCCTACCTTGTTGTACCATGGGTCGTGGAGGATGTCGTTGCCGCGCTTGTGCACGATGCAGGGCCCCGGGACGGCGGCGCCGGCGCCCGCCGGGGGCGCGGACGACGACAGGAGCCGCCGGATCTGCGCCGACCGCCGCGCCGCCGAGCGCCACATCGCCGCCCAGCGAGAGATTTCAGCCGACGCGCCGCTCGGCCGTGGGGACACGCCCGGGCGCAACCAATGCTCGGCAGCCGCGTCCGGAGACGGTGGTGCGGTGGTGGGTCCCACTACTGGAAAAACATGATCGATCCGCTAGCTCGTGGGAGGAGGCCAGGAGGGATTTTGAAGGGGGCGCGACGCCGTGCGTGCGGGCACCCGCGGTGAGGGTAGGACAGGCAGGAGAGGAGCCCCCGGTCACGCGCGGGGGCGGGGCCGCGGGGTGTGCAGCGTGGGTGATGCGACGCGGGGCGCGGACGCGGGCGGGGGCGCGGAGGAGCGGACGCGGGCGGGGGCGCGGCGCTACTAGTGGAGGCGTGTTTGTCCGGGGGCGGGGTCAACCGCGGGCCGCGGCCCGCGGACCGCAGGTCGCAGCGCGAGCATAAATTCGAAAGCATAGAGGAGGATTTGCTTGGCGCACCCAGAGGCACACACCACTCATGACTTTTTTTTTTAAGACCTGGACATTATAGTCCAGCATTCATTAATAAGAAGAGAAAGCAGAGTTTACATAGGCGCCAGAGGCGCCAAGATCAACTTCCGGTCCAGACAGGGTGCTGAGCCGGCCAAAAAGAGAAAAAATGACTACTCGCGGAAGATGTGTCTGACTAAATAGTCAAGCGATTTTGCGCCCGCAAAGATCCAGAGCCTGACGTCGTCCCTTAGGTTGGAGATGAACCTTGAAATTGTCAGCTCCTGTTTCCTGAAGATCCTGTTATTGCATTCCTTCCACAGGGACCAAATGATCAACAGAACCAGTGAACCCATTCCTTTATTCAGCTGGTTTTGTGCCGCGAAGAATTGACAGAACCAGGGTTGGAGGTCCTGAGTGTTGGTCCAGCAAGCAGGTGAGAGAGATTGACAGTTTGCCCAAGCAGCAGCGGACAACCAAACCTGCTTAGAAAAAGGGCATTCAGCCACAAGGTGGAAGGCCGTCTCCAGGTTCCGTTCACAGAGTGGGCAGAAGTAGCAGTTCGGCCATTCACGCAGTAGCAGTCGATCGGCTGTCCAGATCCTATTCTGTAGTAGCAGCCAAACAAAGAACTTGCACTTGGACGGGCCCCAAGGTTTCCAAGTGTTGAAGGCAACCGGTGATCTCGTGTGACCTTCCAATTGAAAGTCGTACGCAGAATTCGTGGAGTATAAACCTGATGCAGTCAACTTCCAAGTGAGCTGGTCTTCTTCGTTGCCATCCAAAGTTAACTGTTGTGCCTCGATGCGCTCCCAGAGAACGAAGAATTTTGTTAGCAGGTCAGGCGTTAAGTTATAGCAAATATCCTTTACCCACCGATTGCCCGTCATGGCGGCATAACCGTTCTGTTCTTCCGTTTGCTGTGCTTGTAGAGGAGGGGGAACAGAATTGCAGGCGCTTGACCATCCAGCCAGCTAGAATTCCAGAACAGAGCTTTTCTCCCATTGTGCACCTGAACTCGGGTTGCTGCCGCAAACAGTGCCCGATCCGTATCATCCACCGGCAATTCAGAGCCTGCCCAAGGTTTCTCCGGGTTCGTCCAGGCGTACCAAAGCCAAACCAAGCGCAAGGCGCGACCAAAACGTTCGAGGTCCAGTATGCCCAGATCTCCAAGCTCAGTCGGGAGGCAAGTTTTCAGCCAGTTTACCTTGCATTTGCCACCATGGTACTCTTGGTTGCCAGCCCAAAGAAAACGCCTCCTTGTATTGTCCACCACTCATGACTTGCAAAGGGAACTTGCGCGCCTAGGCATACAATACAATTTTTGTTTGAAAAATTGGCTGTGTACTATTAAAAGATGCAAATATTAAAAAAAATCAATTGAAAGATTCAGCTTTGAGAAATAGCATTGAAAGGTTGCTCGATTATTGATTTCTACCATTCTCGGGAACTCAACATCAACATGGGTCTTCCTAATTTAGGGTCGACCGTAGGGAGGGGCTCCCTACGGTCGATCTCCCTACCGTTTTTTCTTTTTTTAGAAACTTTTTTGTCGTTTTCCGATTTTAGAAAAAATTTCTAAGAGAAATTTTGGAGAGAGAAAAAATTTTGACGACAAAAAAATTAGAAAAAAAATTTGAGATACAAAAATTGGGAAATTTTGAAAAGAAAAATTTTGCATCCAGAACTAAAAAAATTTAGTAAAACAATTTTGCATCCGAAAACAAAAAAAGGTTAGAATAAAAAAATTGCATCAATATCAAAAGAAAAAAAGTTTGGGTAAAAATTTTGGTCGGTAAAAAAAATTGATATATCAAAAAAAGAAAAAAACATATCTCCCCCGCCGACGCCGCCGGCCTGCGGCACCACCTCCCCGTCGGCGGCCTGCCGCACCGCGCATCCCCGCCGCACAACCCAGGAAGGCGGATCCGGGCGGCGGCGGCGGGCGAGTGCGCGGCGGCCCAGCGAGGCAGATCTCGCGGGGACGCCGGCGGGGGAGCGCGCGGCGGCCCAGGGAGGCGGATCCGCGGCGGCGGGAGAGCCCGTGGCGGTCCGGAGGCGGCGGGGGAGGTGCGGCGGCTTCAGGGAGGGGAAGGAGCTGACTCAGGGAGGGAAGGGAAACGCGGCTTGAGGGAGGAAGGGGAGGCGGCGGCGGTGGCGCGCCGGTCCGGATCCCACCTGGATCCATCGAGAGGAAAGGGGCGCCGCTGGTCGGATCTGTCGAGAGGAAAGGGAAGGAAATGGTGAGGGGGAATGGGGAAGGGGAAGGCTGCGGGGCACGGGAAGGAAATGGAATCGACCGTGAGTTGCTGAGTTTACGGTTAACTGTAAACTCAGCATTGGGCATCAACATGAGAGCTTCAGGCCTTACCAGCCACCTCCCTCTCCCTATGACACCAGACCCCCTCGTCATCCTAACCACTAGCCACCTCAGAAACACGGATACGGCAGGGAGGGTGCGTATCCCGTGTCGGATACGTATCCGACACGGATACGCCTGGGATACGGCCGGGATACGTATCCACGGCGTGTCCGCGTATCCCTGCAACAGTGACGCTGGAAACTCACGAACGGATACGTATCCACGTATCCAACGGCGACGAGCCGGCCGCGCGCGCCGCTCGGTCCGCCCGCGCTGCTCCGCTCGCCCACGGTCGCGTGCTCCGCTCCTCCCATGGCCGCGTGCCACCCGTGCCGCTCCTCCCGCCTCCGCCGCTCCGCCCGCGGCCGTCCGCGCCGAGCGGAGAGGAGGAGGGTAGGCAGCGGGGGAGGGGGAGCTTGCAAGCCCCCGCTGTCGCCTTGCACCCTCCGCGCACGGAGAAGGAGCTCCGCCGCTGCTTCGTGCCTCCCCGTCATGTCTCTTGCGCAGACTCGGAATCTAGATCGAGAGAGGAGAGGAAATGAGAAAGAGAAGGCAATAGAATGGTGGAAGAAAAATGGACAGAGGGAGGAGATGACTGCTGCGTAGGCGATAAGGTTGGTAGGACCCACCATGTGCTGGGTCTGGGAACACGGAGAGACTTTGACCGGTAGGATAAAAATCAGCATTGGGTCTTTAGATGGGCTAGTGGGCCGCTAGCGCTAGGATAGTAGGTAATTTACTGCTTTTACAAATTTAATATATGCCATTATTTATTTATTTAAAAAAATAGTAAAACATATCCGCGTATCGGGTTTTTTAGAAAATTGTCGTATCTGCGTATCCGTATCCTTCCGATACCGATACGCGTATCCGTATCCGTGCTGCGTTGCTAGCCACCCCTACTGCAGCAGCCTCACTAGATGATTTTCTTTGGCGGCAGCCGCCAGCAGCAGCCCCCGCGGCAATTCGAGACGACGGTGACCCCTTTGCTCCGGTCACAGCTTGTGGTGCGGTAGGGGCAGAAGCAAATGCCGCTGCGGATGGGGGCGCAACATGGAGGAGAGGCTTGCGGAGCTGCCGCTGCTAGAGGGCTCGCCGCCTGGAGGCCGCCGCCGTCCTAGTAATAGTCAACACAGTCACACAGATCGCGGTAGGTAGCTACGAGCTGCATCCTGGGATCGTTCGTTCCACATCAAGATCGGGATCACTGCGGTACGGTACGCCGGGTCAATGCCTGGGATGATACTTGGGATGTCGTTTCGTTCCCCTGACACCGCGAGGGGCCGCCTGCTAGTGTTGAGATAGGAAGGCGCGAGGGCGCTAGCGGCAGTGGTGCAAAGGTTGAGGCATGAACAGCGGTGGGCTCGGAGGTGTGAGCGTGCGGCGGCAGCAGCAGCATGGAGGTTGGGGCGGCGTGGATGCATGGGCGCGCACGGCGGGGGCGGCAGAGGGGAACGACGGAGGCTGCCCCGAATGCTGGACTGGGGAAGAAGATAAGGATGGGAGAGAATAAAGGAAAGAAAAATGAGTAGAAAAATATAGGAGGAAAAGCAACAAAAATAGAAGAGTAAAATGCATCAGAGGTCCATCAACTTGTAGGAAAATATCACTTAGGTCCATCAACTTCAAAATTGCATTTCTGGGTCCATAAACTTATAATTTGTGTCACTTAGGTCCACGAACTTTGAAAGTTTATTCCTAGGTCCATAAATTTGTAATTTGTGTCACCTAGGTCCATACCCCTCCACCTAGGCTTCATGCACTGATATCGCACCAATATGAATATACACGGTTCCCACATATTATTGGAGTTTTGTCAGAATAGTGAATTTTGAGCCCCAATTTCAAATCAAGTGCATAGAGAGGGGAGGGGGATGAAAGACTTATTTTGGAGGTTATTGATATATATTGGGATTCAAAGGGGGCTTTCGGACCGCCATTGATGAGTTCTGGAGCTTCCGGAGTTTATAGACCTAAGTGACACAAATTACAAGTTTAAGGACCTAAAAATGCACTTTCATAGTTTATGGACCTAAGTGACACAAATCTCAAGTTGATGGATCTAAAAATATACTTTTGTAGTTCATGGACCTAAATGACACACCCTTGCAAGTTGGTGGACCTGTGGTGCAATTTACTCAAAATAGAACAAGGGTATTATGGGTATTTAATAGTTAGAAGGAGCTGTTTTGCCAATTGTACTAGGATCGATCCTCGTTCTATATTTATATTTCAGGTATTCAATTAACTAGGAATCATGATCCCAATCTCGAATCAAATGTCTCAAAAGGACATATCTCTGAGAGCATCTCCAACAGCTTCTTCAAATTCCATCCAAAGAGGGGGAATCCAACAGCTTGTCCAACTCTCATCTATCCTCCCTTCCCTCCTACTCACTGGCATGCAGGGCCACCCACTGACTCAGCGCGGGGGACGAGTTTGGAGGACGGGAGCGGTCCTCCATCTTTGGAGGACGGAGGCAGCAATTTACAAAACGGAATACAGAAGCGGTGCGGATGGAGTAGCTGTTGGAAGGAGGGTTTTGTCGTTCCTTCTCTATTTTTTACAGATAGAAGATGGGATAAAGGAGCTGTTGGAGATGGCCTGAGAACCAGAAACTTAAAACTTTCTATGCATATCCCACGTACCACATTCCTGGTGCGTGCGTGTGGCCCTGGGTGCGTGGGTGTGTATGCTTTTTGGCATGGGGGTGTGTCCTGCCTGCGTGCGGGAGTTGGTCGGGTGAGTTTTTCTTGTTGTGTTGACCTTTACTAGTGGGGAAAAAAGAAACTGAAAACATGGCAGGGTGTATGCAGCCGTGGACTAGACGATCGATGATTCTTGAATAGTTGAATGTGTAGGGAAATTGGTAGGCTACGCTAGCATCACTACCACATATGCCCAAGTCATTTGCGAGTAGAAGATCATAGATCGTTACCACTAGACGCGCAGTACAGCGGAAGAAGTCGCGCGTCGATGTAGAGGAAGTAGTCGATCACGTCCCACGAACCAAGCTCCTCGTATTTGATCCCAGCAGCCGATCAACGCAACAGTCGTAGCAGCGCCTCCACGGAGTCCACACGTACGGGGATGAAACACCGGACGTCGGTGTGCTAGCACCGCACGCACGGCAAGGGCGGCGGCGGAGAGAGGGGGGCGGCGGTTAGGGAGGTGGTGCGGCTCACAGGGTTGTGTCGCCCCCTAGCTCCTCCCTCGTATATATAGGGCGTACTAATGGGCTTCTATCTCATAAGTCCATTAGTAACCCTAATCCCTTTTGGATCAATATCCTCATGGGCCTTTAAACCGTATTGTGATGATGGGCTCTTGGGCATATCACCAACAATCTCCCCCTTGCACTAGAGACAATCATACAGGCAAGATTTCCAACATTCCAAACCCCTTAAGTGTGTGACCCGTTAGGTTCATGTGTAGGTAGTCGTGATCGGAAATCATTTCCGAATCACAAGTCAATAGCGGCACCTAGCAGGGCATAGTGACTCACAAATACACATAAAGATCATATCGGCCGAACCTTAGATATATTCATACACTGATCCCTTTGCCACACGATACCAGTCACGCTCAAGGCGAGATGCGTGCCACCTTTGTGATAGCTCGACCATTCTCTCGATCTAATAATGGATTCTATTAATAACTAACCTTTAGTCATAATGATTAACTCTTTAATCACTTTGGCATGGCCATGCACTTTCAAATCCAACTATCTCGAGGGGCCCAGAGATATCTCTCCCGTTATCTAGGAGGGGCAAATTCCATCTTGATCCGCTCACATCCCATTCCATGTTTCATGACACACCTGTAAGCTACTTTTGTAACTACCCAGTTACGGAGTAGCGTTTAGCAGCCCCAAGATGCATCACTACACACAGTGAGAAACAATGGCGATCTCAGGTCTAAGGATCCAGTAGGTATAACACTTAAGAACAACTGATGGCACATACAAAATAACAATCCCAACATTGTCTTGGAGTGGGTCAATCCAACACCATGTTCACCAACATGTGTCCACATCATTAATCCGATATCTCCATATCCATGATTCGTGAAACATGATCATCAATTAATGCATGTGCTAGTCTCAACGTCGTTGATGTCCCACATAACGACATAAACTAGGGATAATTTAGAATCATATCATTGTCAACAAAGAGTTTCACGAACAAGTCATGTACTTGATAATCAATGTAAAATGATCATCCATGGAACAAATAATAATTATTCATCATTACATAAACATACTCATGACACAAAAATCTCCCATGCACACTAGAATTACTGATGTAAGTATCTTATACCCATAGATCTCATGTGCGCCTCATGCTTTGGTTGTGGGAGAGGCTTCGTCAACGGATCAGCAACGTTTGAATCCGTGTGCACCTTGCATCCCTTCACATCACCTCTCTCAACAAAGTTACGGATGAGGTGATATTTCCGCAGTATATGTCTGGACTTCTTAATTGTTCTAGACTCCTTTGCTAGTGCAACGGCACCACTATTATCACAATAGAGGTCCACTGGACTGGACGCACTAGGAACAACACTAAGTCAGAAACAAACTTTCTGATCCAAACAGCTTCTTTTGCAGCTTCGGAAGCTGCAATATACTCGGCCTCTGTCGTCGAATCAGCCACCGTATCTTGCTTGGAACTCTTCCAGCTCACTGCCCCGCCATTGAGGCAGAAAACAAAACTGGATTGCGATTTGGAGTCATCTTTGTCTGTTTGAAAACTAGCATCGGTGTAACCCTTTACAAGGAGCTCATCTTCGCCTCCAAATATTAGGAACATATCCTTAGTTCTTCTAAAGTACTTAAGGATACTCTTTACAATTGTCCAGTGAGCTTCACCAAAATCTGACTGATATCTGCTCGTAACACTTAGAGCAAAGGAAACATCTGGGCGCGTGCAAAGCATAGCATACATGATCGACCCTATGGTTGAAGCATAAGGAATCGTACCCATCCTCTTTTGCTCATCAGGTGTCGTAGCACACTGACTCTTGCTTAGAGTAATGCCATGTGACATTGGTAAGAAACCTTTCTTGGAATCTTGCATATTGAACCGATTCAATATCTTGTCAATGTACGTGTTTTGACTTAATCCAATTAGCCTTTTTGATCTATCTCTATAGATCCTAATACCCAGAATGTAAGCCGCCTCTCCTAAACCCTTCATCGAAAAACTCTTTTTCAATGAGGTTTTAATGGCTTCAAGCATTGGAATATCATTTCCGATCAGTAATATGTCATCCACATAGGACCAGAAACACTAGTGCGCTCCCACTAGCCTTTTTTAAACACAAGGCTCATCTTCATTCTTGATGAAGCCAAACCCTTTGACTACTTCATCAAAACGAATATTCCAACTACGAGATGCTTGCTTCAATCCATAGATGGACCTCTGAAGCTTACATATTTTCCCAGCATTTTTAGGATCGACAAAACCTTCAGGCTGTGTCATATACACATCCTCACTTAGATGTCCATTAAGGAAAGCGGTTTTGACATCCATTTGCCATATCTCATAGTCATAATATGCGGCAATTGCTAGGAGAATCCGAATAGACTTTAGCATTGCGACGGGCGAAAAGATTTCCTCATAGTCAACACCTTGAATTTGTCGGAAACCTTTCACCACCAATCGTGCCTTATAGATGTGAACATTTCCATCCATGTCTAATTTTTTCTTAAAAATCCACTTACAGTCGACAGTTCTTACACTGTCAATTTGATCGACCAAGTTCCAAACTTGATTATCATGCATGGATTTTAACTCGGATTCCATGGCTTCAAGCCATTTGTCGGAGTCGGGTCCCATCATTGCTTCTTTGTATGTCAAGGGCTCATCATTTTCCATCAATAATACGTGGCGCTCCTCCGTAATAAGGAGGTTGAGCTTGTCAGTAGCGCGACGTGCCCTTATAGACCTTCGTGGGGCTAGTGCCTCAACTACGGGTTGTGCAACATCTTGCACATCCCGTGGATCTTCAGTGGGTGCTGAAGCAGTTTCGGGTGTTTCCTGAATTTCTTCAAGTTTCACCTTGCTCCCACTAAATCCTTTTGAGAGAAACTCCTTTTCTAAGAAAACACCATTGCGAGCGACAAACACTTTGCCTTCCGCCTTATTGTAAAAATAATATCTTTTGGTTTCTCTAGGATACCCCACAAAGAAGCATTTGTCTGACTTTGGAGTGAGCTTATCTGACATCAAACGTTTGACATAAGCCTCACATCCCCAAACATTGAGAAAAGATAATCCGGGATGCTTCCCAGTCCATATCTCATATGGTGTCTTCTCAACAGACTTACTTGGAACCCTATTCAGTGTGAACGCAGCAGTTTCAAGAGCATAACCCCAAAATGACAATGGAAGATCAGCTTGGCTCATCATGGACCTAACCATGTCCAACAAGGTTCGGTTCCTCCGTTCGGATACCCCATTCCATTGAGGCGTTCCGGGAGGAGTTAGCTGCGGAATAATTCCACATTGCTTAAAATGATCACCAAATTCAAGGCTCAAATATTCTCCTCCACGATCAGATCGCAGAAATTTAATTTTTTTGCCTAATTGATTTTGTACTTCATTCTGAAATTCTTTGAACTTTTCAAACGATTCAGACTTGTGCCTCATTAAGTAGATATAGCCATATCTACTAAAATCATCAGTGAAAGTAATGAAGTACTGAAAACCACCTCTGGCTATTGAGCTCATTGGTCCACATACATCGGTATGTACAAGTCCCAACAAGTCACTCGTCCTCTCACTATGACCAGTGAAAGGCGATTTGGTCATCTTTCCAAACAAACAAGACTCACATGTGTCTAATGATTCAAAATCAAATGAGCTTAACAATACATCTTTATGGAGTTGTTCAATGCGCTTCTCATTTATATGACCTAAGTGACAATGCCAAATAAAAGTGGGATTCAAATCATTTGGTCTAAGCCTCTTAGTATTAATATTACATACAGATTTATCCTCAAGATCAAGAACATATAATCCATTCACCAATGGACAATGAGCATAAAAAATACCATTGCAAAAAATAGAACAACGTTTGTTCTCTATTACAATCTTAAAATCATCAACTTCTTCCAAACATGAAGAAGAAATAATGTTCTTGCTCAAAGTAGGAATGCAATAACAATTATTTAATTCCAAAACTAATCCGAAGGATAGAGACAAGTGGTTGGTGCCGACCGCCAACACCGCAACCTTTATGCAATTGCCGACACGAACGTCCAACTCGCCTCTTGCAAATCTTCTAGTCTCACTTAGACCCTGCAATGATTTGCAAGTGTGAATCATCGATCCAGTATCAAATACTCATGATTCAATAGAAGATAATGCAATATTAATTTCTATAACATTTATACCTGAAGTGGAAGTCTAACTTCCCTTCTTCTTCTTCTTTTCTTCCAGGTACTTCTTGCAGTTCCTAGACCAATATCCCTTTTCATGACAGTGGAAGCATTCATCCTCAGAAGTAGGGCCAGATTTGGCCTTAGGTGCTGGCTTTAGCTTAGAGCCCGAGGACTCACCACTGGAACTCTTTTCCTTGCCTTTACCTTTGGGATTAGGAGGCGTCCAACGCTTCCTCTTTTTGTTCCCCTTCTGAATCATCATCACATGATTGTGATTCTTCTTAATGCTCTCCTCTGCTGTCTTTAGCATCTCATGCAACTCACTCAATGTTTTATCCAAGCCATTCATCTGAAAGTTCATGATAAAAGGCTCATAGCTCGCCGGGAGCGACTGGAGAATAACATCAGTAGCCAAGTTTTGGTGAAGTTCAGAACCAAGTCTGTCCAAAGTCTCAATGTAACCAATCATTTTGATCACATGAGGACTGACAGGGCTACCTTCTGGCAGCTTGCACGCAAACAAGGACTTTGAGATATTGAACCTCTCAGTCCTGGCTTGGTTCTGAAACATCCCACGCAGCCCCTCGACCATGGTGTGAGCATCTGCATGCTCATACTGCTTCTGCAGATAAGGGGACATGGTGGCGAGCATCAGACAGCTGACATCAAGTGAGTCATTGCAGTGCTTCTCATAAGCTCTGCGATTAGCAGCAGTTCCATTGTCGGAGAGATCATCAGGATATGGATGCTCAAGAACATACTCCTTTTTCTCTTGCCTGAGAACAATTCTCAGGTTGCGGTACCAATCAATAAAGTTTGTTCCATTCAACTTTTCTTTCTCAAGAACAGAACGCAAATTGAAAGCGGAATTGTTACTGGCAGACATGATCTACAATATTAAAGTAAAGGAAGATTTCAGCACTAAGTTTATGTAAAGACTTTCATTAACTGATTTAACAAAAGACAACCTACTATATCAAAGTCATCTTCCCTCTAATGACATATAGTGGTTCAAGATCCATAATCACTAAAATCCTAGTGAGCTTTAGTATCACGGCTAGAAAATTAGTGATACAGGTAAGCAACAAATTACTAATCTCATCTCTATGCGACTCTTGTTTGTTGGGTGGCATCCAATGCCCCGGCCCCAACTCTATGCCTTAAAGCCCAAAACTATTTTGATAGCTTTGTTGAGTAAATCAATACTATGCTTGTGAATGTCCGACATCCACCCTATACAAAAGTGATAGCTAAGGGTACTCTACTTTGGTAAACCTACCACACAACGATCAAAATTTATAGGTGCAGCTATTGGTAAAAGGCATAAAAAACTCAACCGTTTCTGAGGGAAGCTATTCTATCATGATTAAAACATCCATCATATGTAAAAGCATGAAAGAATAGTATGACAGGAAAATAAACATCACAGGCATATAATCATATTATATTGTGATTAGTATGGCCTCTTGATCACAATGGGCTCCATCGCCATGGCTCCAAGGTGACCTCCATTGCCATCCGTCCTGTCTTGTCTTGTGGTGATCATCATCGCCATCATGATTGAAGCATCCATGAAAAAATACTAAGCTACTACATCTAATAGCTAGTGAAATAATTACATGAGGATTCAAACATCACAAGTCGACACGCAGGTCGTTATACAATAATGGTGCAACATCAACCCGGTTGTATTAACTTGTGACACGCAGGCCGCACAAATCATCACATACATCATCACATGACATTGAGGCCATACCATTCACATCACACCCTGCAAAAACAAGTTAGGCGTACGACGTGTTCTACCAAAGTAGCGCTTAGGAAGCCGCTATAGCGAGAAAACCTCACGGAATTACACAGATCGCATCTATGGAATCCCTATGAAAATCTCATCAGAGTGATCGCATCACCTCAAATCCGAGCCATTCACAATGCCTCATTTTTCACTAGGTCAATCACATTGACTGCAAACTTTGCACTTGAGAAGACTGCATCTACACATGACCTCGATCTGTTGGTTCAATCTGCTGACTATGCACACAGTTAGTCCCTGATGGTGATTCCAGCCGGTAGGGACATGTCGTATGCATAACAGAGAAAGAACACGAACTAATCTTTTGTCACATGCCGCGCAATCAACTCGCTCCAGTTTTAACCCCTTATGACCAATTGATCTATTCAAACCGTGCAAAAGTAATAGATCCAATCTACTACAACAACATATCACATATATGCTAATGATCCAAACAAAAAACTACACAAGATGGCTCTGGTACCACTGTAGGGAAACGGGTAGGCTACGCTAGCATCACTACCACATATGCCCAAGTCACTTGCGAGTAGAAGATCATAGATCGTTACCACTAGACGCGCAGCGCAGCGGAAGAAGTCGCGCGTCGATATAGAGGAAGTAGTCGATCACGTCACACGAACCGAGCTCCTCGTACTTGATCCCAGCAGCCGATCAGTGCAGCAGTCGCAACAGCGTCTCCACGGAGTCCACACGTACGGGGAAGAAACGCCGGGCGTCGGTGTGCTAGCACCGCACGCACGGCAAGGGCGGCGGCCGAGAGAGGGGGGGCGGCGGTTAGGGAGGTGGTGCGGCTCACAGGGTTGTGTCGGCCCCTAGCCCCTCCTCGTATATATAGGGCGTATTAATGGTCTTCTATCTCATAGGCTCATTAGTAACCTTAATCTCTCTTAGATCAATATCCTCTTGGACTTTTAAACCGTATTGTGATGATATGTTCTTTGGCGTATCACCAACAATGTCCACGGCCGGCCGCACGGGCATGGTCGGTGTCACCCAGCAGTACGCATCGATTTCCAATGGACGGAAGACATTATTCGTGGCATCTTGAGCATCGGGTAGATATGATATTTTTGATGCCGCACCAAGCAGCAGCATTGGTCGTCACGCTTCGTTGACGCAGGAAAGCGAGGCATATGCCCGCCCCCTTCCATTTCCATAGAGCTGCCGCCGCCGCCGCCCAAACGACCGCCGAGGAGAATCGCAGCGTCTCGGCTGAAATCTCACGTTTACCCAAGAACCCCGACCAAGATCTGGGCTAGCGGCGCCGTTCGTGCACGTAGCCAGGTGCGGCAGATCTTCCGCCATGCTTTTCTCTGCCGAGCTTTTCGGCTATATTCGGTTCCATCCGGCCGGAAAGCAGATGATGCCGACCTCGGAGCTGAAAAATGTATACACCACATACTATAATTACAAATCTTTTTCAACACTGTACCTATCGTATCTGGTTGTAAGTTCCATCAACATAATTACTAATACTACAGTACGATCAGCTGCATATTTGGAAAAAAAAAAGAGAGAGAAGAGTACACCACATGCTATGAATTATAAACCTTTTCTACACTATACTTATTGTAACATGAGGTTCTAAGTTCCATCAACATAATTACTAATACTACAGTACGTTCAGCTGCATATTTGGAGAGAAAAAAAAGAAATGTACACCACATGCTATAAATTATAAACCTTTTCTACACTATACTTATTGTAACATGAGGTTCTAAGTTCCATCAACGTATAAATTAATGGTCACATTTTGTAAACAGAGAATATGCTAAAGGTTTATACAAGCATCAATTCTGATGCCAATGAGGACTGCCACTCCAACGCCTCCCCCTCCGTACCCTTCCCTCTGCCTCCCTCCCTGTCTGCCTCCACCGCTCGCCTTCGCCACCAACCCTGCCCACCGAGAGTCCACCACCCGGCCGGCACCCCGCCGGCGTCGGCGCCCACACCCCACCTCCTCTACCAGGCCAGCCGCCACCCACGACCATCCCGCTAAGGCTGCTGGCCATGGAGACTCTCCAACCACAAACCCCAAAATCCGAACCCTAAGGCTGCTGACCTCCGCTGCCGCCTGCACCCGCCGGCGACCCGTCGTCGGTCGCACCGCCCACAACCCTCTGACGAACCACCACGGGTCGCTCCGCCCAGAACCCGTCGGCGATGGGGTGCTCGTCAGTGATTTTATTACTTTCCTCCTTTTCTCGTTACTTTCTTCTATTTGTGAAGTGGAGATGATAAATTCACAATAGAGCTCTCCAGTTAGTACTAAATGGAGAGGGCTCTCCATGTAGCATTTAGGTTATGAGAAATATCCGAAGATGGACGGGAGCACCTCCAACCGCAGGGGGGCATGCCACCTGGTTTTACATCCACGACGACTAGTACAACCATGCGAGGGTGCCGGTCAAGATGAGAATGGGCCGGGTCAACCCATTGGGTTGCTGACCCGACCCACAATAGCAAGGTCAATGGGCCATCGGGTCGGCCTCAAATGAGAAACGGTCCATTTAGAGTCGACACCTGTTGACCCGATGGGTCGATAGGGTCGACCCGTGGCATGACACTTCCCCCACACGACCCCATCCACAAGTGCGCCGCAGGCTCCTCCGCTTTGGCACGGAGGCGACTGAGTAGGCGGCGGCGGGCGCGTCGTCCTCCCCTCGGCAGAGGCGATTCGGCCGCTCGCCCTCCCCTTCGGCGGATCTCTCCTTCGATAAGCTTATCGTCTCTCCTTCATCCCACACGATGTCTCTTCGTCAGATCTCCATGCTTGCTTGAACACGAGAGCTCGTCCGCCGTTCCAAGCCTGAATCTCAAGAGCCCATACTGGCCTTATGAAGCCAACGCCTGATTGTTCTTTTTCTGTAGCTAGAATTTCTTGTTTCTTCTTCTCAGATCTGCTGTGATTTATTTTAATCCAACAGAAAAAACTTCTTGATATTTTCTTTAACTGTAATAACATAGCAACAACAATGCCGTAACATCCAGTGCGGTTGTATAGCAGAAAAGTCTACAGAGGAAAAAAAGAATTGATCTTTATTGTTTCTGCAATGAGCTTTAACTTTGGAAATTTATAACTATAATAATATTTTCCAACTGTGAAAATATCCTATTGCATAATGATGCCTGAAATGATTGCATATGCATATGTTTAATTGGGCCGACCCATGATTATGGGTGGGCAAAATACCCGAAACCCGAAAACCGAACCCGAAAAACCCGAGCCCGAACCCGAAAAACCCGAACTCGAAAAACCCGAACCTTAATTCGGGTTCTAACCCACGGTACCCGAAATTATTACGGGTAATTCGGGTATTGGGCCACGGTACCCGAACTACCCGAACTACCCGAAAAACAGCCCAACTCAAATATGTTTGTTCATTTTTGCAGGCAGCCCAGCCCCAACAGGCCACCAGCCCACCACGGCCACGGCACCAGCCCACCAGGCTACTAACCCTAGCGCCCCAAGCCCAAGACCCCGGCCCCCGCACCGCACGCACACAGCACGACACCCCCCGACCCCAGTGCCCCGCCGCCGCCCCCACACCACGGCGCGTCGCCCAGCTGGCCCCGCGCCACCGCCTGCCACCGAGCGACCGAGCGTGCAGGTGCAGCCGTGCAGGCCCCCGAGCTCGAGGCGGCGAGGTCCTTTCTCCCCGGCGTCGCCCAGGGCCCGCCGGCCGCTGCCACCGCCCAGGGCCCGCCGGCCGCCGCCACCGCCCAGGGCCCGCCGGCCGCCGCCACCGCGCCCCAGCCCAAGCGCCTGCCGGCCGCCTCCATCACGCCCCCCGCCCGGGCGCACGCCGGCCGCCGCCACCGCGCCCACCGCCCAGGCGCATCTTGAAGCTCCTCCGCCTCTCCAATCTCCTCCTCCTCGCCCTCGCGTCCTTCTCCGATTCCCTCGCCAGATCTGCCTCCTCCACGCCCCCTCAGCTTTTGCTCCTGCAGTCCCGCGAGCTGGTGGGGCTTCGGCGGCGGCAACAGCCCGAGTACGCGCCCCCCCTCCGCGAGCGCCAATCGGCCGCAACGCACGCAGGGAGGGACGGCGTCGAGCCGGCCGCGCGGGCTACCTGCCTGCTTGGTCAACCGCGAGCGAGGAGCCGCGGTGTATTGCAGAGTCTAGGATAGTTCGGGTTGTTCGGGTAAAACCCGAACCCGAACCCGAATTATCGGGTACCCGAAATGTCGGGTTTCTATTATTTTTAGCAAATTTCGGGTTGTAGTTTTCAAAACCCGAAATTTTTCAAACCCGAAAAACCCGACCCGAATTTTTCGGGTAACCCGAACGCCCAGCCATACCCATGATGCCCATTGAGCCATCAAGGTCATAGGCAAAATGTTGATTTGGGTCGACCCATGGCCTCAGAAGTTGGCCTTGAGGCCATGGGGGCCAGGTCCAAGGTCAGATCCGGTCCGGCCCATTCTCATCCTGAGGTGTCGGCAAGCTGCCGGCTTTCACCAGCGTGCGTCTGGTGTGGCAGGAGTCCTGGGGTTGGGATAATCTCATGAAGTCAGATTTGGTAGCTAATTGCGAAGGAAATTTGTTTAAGAAAATGTGCTCGTGGCCTTCTCTTTACATAGAGGTACTAGTCAATACTCTGTACAGAACCTTCAATCGAGGCGTCAGCACGTGGTTAGCAGCCTAGAGGATAGATCTCCAACTTTTCTCATTTTCATGGAACACGCATGGAATGGAAAAGTTATTTATGTTTCAGAAACTACAGACATGGATTTGCTCATCCATCTGAAACATGTGAAAAAATAAACCTTGATCTTGGACTCAGCTTGCAGCCTTGCACACATGATATCATGATAATGGTAGTCACTGATTTGTTAAAAAAAACTAACCACTGCTTAGCGAAGGGGGGAAAAAAGGACAATAGCCATCCGAGTTGTCGGGCCAGATCCATCTTTTCTTTCGTAAAAGCCCAGCATGACCCAAGAAAGTTGGGCAAATTTTGCATACAACAAATTAACTCATATAAAAATTCCTAAAAATTGATGTCTAGTTACAAAAGTTGATGTTAATGTTATCGTCGTCAGGCCCATATATTGTTGTATACATGCCACAACGATGTATTTCGTAACACCGGATCAGAAGGGGTGTATATGGCTTGTATTCTGACACCATTAGGGAATTAATTATTGCTTTTTGAAAATTGAGAAAGAGCCAAAATAGCTTGAAATAAATAAAATTGTTCTACTAAAATATTCTACTCATAATTGACTATTGATACACAATATAAAGTCAACCTTAATGAATTAACTGATTTCATTTACTTATTGAACTATAAATTGTGAAGTACAAAATCTAAATCAAACATGGTAGAATTCTTAGATCAAAGGTATATTTTAAACTAAAGTAAAAAACCAGTTTGTTTACGCTTAAATCTATTGTATAAATAGGGGTGAGCGAGTCTTCTGATGTTCCATAGAAATTATTTGTTATGTTAGATTAGAAAAACTAATTATATATAAAGAAACAAAATGTCTCTCATTTTTTGTGGATATAAAGAAACTAATTATGTTAGCATGCACGAGCACCAATGCCAAGCGTCAGGGGCAGAGCAACACCCTTTCGCCAATCAGCCTAATCTCCCTCTTCTGCTTCCCTCCAATAGTTCAATTCCGGCAGCTTTAGCACCACCTTTGCTCTCTCTTTCCCTCTCGCCTCTTTGATTCGCATGGCCATTGACCACCTCATACCCAATCTGCTCGATGAAATGCACCAACGCCGCAGCCGGCCATGGCAGTGCACCACATTGACCTCTTCGCCGCCACGGCCGGCACTGGCTTGTGAAGAGGACAAGAGAGACAGGGGGTAGCATTTTTCTTGTCTAATTGTACAGTTTCTCCAGCCTTTGTGAAGAATGATGCAGTAGCTGCAAACTGAGTGATGCGTGGCCGAATTCTGCTGTCCGAGTTCCGAAACCTACTGGTGGTTTAGTGAACTGAACAATCGATCTGGGCATGCTTTTGTTGACCCAGAGCATTATTCAGTCTTCCTGAATCCTGATCGATGTCCTTAAGCTTTTGGCATGTACTCAGTATATATTTTGCTATATGATGCCGGGCTATGATGCACCGATACTGCACCAAACTAGAGTATCAGTATCTCGATACGTATCCGATACTTCGATACACCGATACTCCTCCGATACCGTATCGGAAAAGTATCAGAAAATAATGGCAGAAAAATAAATAAAATTAATCTTGATACTTATTCGATACACGTCGATACCTCTTCGATACTTACGGCCCATAACCATTCATTTTGCAGCCCGTAGACTCAACAGCCCAATTCTACAGCCCGTTTCTGTTGTTGGCCAATGGCCACCCATTACGCAGTTAAATAGGGAGGGCTGCCGGTGTGTAACCTTAACCCTAAACCTAAACGATTCATATCCCGTAGAAGCAGGAGCTGAACAGTCGGAGTCTCGGATAGACGGAGCGTCACGGTCTTGTGGAGACTCCCGGCCGGCAGTTCCATTCTGCGATCGTTGCATCTTTTGTTAAAGGAATAAAAGGTACGTCAACTCAAAATCTCGTCTCTTAGTCTCCTAGTCCTAGGCATGCATCCTTTTGCGACTCTGACTCCATCTTAGATCAGAAATCTTTTTTTATTTTTTTCAATCTGCTACTGCTATAGGTCAATTTGCCTTTTAGAGATGGCAAGTGCTGGTGGAAACTCTTGTGTTAACGTTGGTTCTGCTCCTGCTGATCCTGTCGGTGAGAATGATCCTACTGATCCTAGGTATCCACTTTGGAGGCATGTTAAAATAATTCAGAGCAATGGTCCTAGTGGAGGAAATACAAAGTCAGAGTGCTTGTTTTGTGAGAAAATAATAAGTGGAAGCTATACTAGAGTGAGGGCACATTTGCTGAAGATACCAAGGCAATGTGTTAGTATTTGCAGAAAAGTGACAGTACCCATACTTGAGCAACTTCACAGAGAGGTAGCTGAAGCCGAAGCACTTGTTAATGGTCAACCCAACAATATTCCATTGCCAACGCAAACAGGGAGTGCAGGAACCACTAGCAATAAGGGAAAGAGAAGGAAGCAAACAGGGATTGAAGTCTCATTTAGTCTAACCATGTAGCTAAATGTTACTTGCTATCTTATATTATTAGTCATTTCTCTTTAGAACTTTATTGCAAGAACAAAGTACTATTCTGTCTGGAAAGTGTTATTGAACCATGCTTTTTTTAATTATCTTCATTGTTATTTTTATTTATTAATTTTTTATATACTTGGAGTATCGGAGAATCCTTATTTTTCTCAGCTGCCGTATCGCCGTATCGGAGTATCAGTATCGGAGTATCAGTATCCAGTATCGGTGCATCATAGATGCCGGGCACAGAATACAGGCCAACGCACCTGGACCAGATGGGTTTAATGGTTTATTTCTGAAAAAGTGCTGGCCCATAATCAAGGAGGATTTCTATGCCCTGTTTAATGACTTCTTTCATGGATCGGTAAGCTTGGAAGGAATTAACAGATCTTATATAACTCTTATACCAAAGACTGCAAATCCTGAGACTGTCAGTGATTACAGACCCATTTCCTTGATGAACAGCTGCCCAAAGTTGGTTTCTAAGCTACTTGTTGACAGACTGCAAAGTGTAATTATTCAGCTAATTCATCAGAATCAGTATGGGTTCATCAATACAAGAAGTATTCAGGTCTGTCTTGCTTGGAGTTTTGAACACATATACCAGTGCCATCAATCTAAAAAAGAAGTCATCATCCTGAAATTAGATTTTGAGAAGACTTTTGATACAATTGAGCACAGAGCTATCCTAGAAGTAATGAAGCATTTGGGCTTCCTGAGGGACCGAAACCGGCGACCAGAGGGGGGTGAATGGGAGCCGATCAAAATTTCTTCCAAAATTCAAATCGTCGGCTTATATCCCAAAAATCATCTAAGCCCTCAAACGTTCTGACCAAAGTTTGGAGTAGCTATGGAAAAGCTAAACCAACACAAAAAGCCTCGAACGTGCGAGCGAAACCACGAAGCAAATCGGAAGCGAGTCGGAAAAACAGCAGATCTCTGTCTGCCTGGACCGGTCTGACCGGTCGCCACCCAGAAAAACTCGTGAACAAGTCTTCAAACCACGAATCTCGAGCAAATCACGTCCAAATCTGATGAAACTTGGAGGAAAGCTTCGTACCTACCCCGTGAACATATCCACAAGGGATCTCACCCTAAAGATCTTCATAGCAAGAGAATTTCGGGATGAGATTAAAAGGGGTGGGGTTTTCTCAAGACCTCAAGAAATCCAAATTCGAAAGAGCTCGTGATTCCAGAGGGTTTGGGATAGAACTAGAAGCACGGGAAACACAACAAAGAGCTCGTAGAATCCTCACAATCTTGTGCACCAAAAACGAAATCAAAATCCATCACACAAGGGCACAAAAACGAGGGGATTGGATTGATTCAAAAAGCCCAGATGGCACGAGAAGGATAGGGCCTCCTTTCCCAATCAAATCCAACACAAAGTCTCACAAATACATGGACTAATTCTACTCTAAAGAGAAGAACGGGGAGGGAGACACAAAGGCGGCGGCCTGGGAGGAACAAAATGACCACGAACAGAATACCCAGCCGCAACTAACCTAATACAAGTGAAGGGGTATTTATACCCGCGGAGACCGGTCAGACCGGTTGGTTAGACCGGTCAGACCGGTTGGTCTGCAGCACCCCCCTGTACATGATCTCATCTGACGGCTGAGGTTCTATCTTCGGAATGAAGTCTTCTCCACGATGCCGCCATCTTGATGAAGATCCGGTCCGCGGTTTTGGAGGGTCCGCGAAACCCGGGTAGGTGGCCGGTTTTGAGAAAACCGCCAAAACTCCACGCGCGGGAAGATTCCCGCCTCCACGCCGTGGCCCTAGACGCCGTTCCCGCCTCGGCCTTCTGACGGCCCTTGACGCCGCTCGACGCCCGTCACCTCCTCGCCCGCAGCGAGGCCCTAGACGCCGTCGACGCCCGTCGCCTCCGTCAGTCCCGAGACCGACGCCCGTGTCTCCACGACTTGTCGTCTTCAACCGCTGTCCGCCTGCTTGGTTTTGTGGCGCAAACCAAGAAACCCGCCTTCCGTCGCCGCTTGCGCCCTCGATCTAGGAGTGGACGCCACAGCTGCTGCCCGGTCCGAGCTTTGGTCCCGGCTGCCCTTCACCGCCGTCCACCGCACGGTCCATCGGCCACAGCACCTCCACGGCAGCTCCCCGTCGACACTCGACGCCCGTGTACCTGCGATCCAAGGACCAAGCGCACGGTGCAATCTCCACAGAGTCGTGACTACACCATTGTTAGTCCACTCCACGTGTTGACCACCCGTCAACACCTAACGCTCCACACGGGCACTGAAGAAGGAAACACAAGAACATAAACAAAACGCACACACACAGCGGTTAGCCTGACACAAACACAAGCCAAAATCAAGCTAACACGCCAAAACCTCCAAGTCATCACGACAATCACTCATCACAATATATGAGGTCAAGGTATTTGTCAACTTGACCTCTCACTTCCTTAGCAAATGGCTGGGTTGGATAAGCAGTATCCTTGGCTCTAGTCACTCAGACATACTCCTAAATGGTGTACTAGGGAAATTTTTTTAGTGCAGGAGAGAAGTTAGGCAAGGTGACCCGTGTCTCCACTACTCTTTGTGATAGCAGCAGACCTCTTACAAACACTAGTCAACAGAGCAGCCTCCCTAAATATCCTTAAACCACCAATCCCTCAGCCTAATGAAGAGTTCCCAATAGTACAGCACGCAGATGACACTTATGATAATGCAGGCCGATGCACAACAGCTTTTCTTCCTCAAGTCCATCCTTAGCACCTTTGCTGATGCCACAGGTCTCAGAGTTAATTACAAGAAAACACAGATGTTGCCAGTCAACGTGTCTGAAGAAAAGATGAACCTGCTATCAAGTACATTTGGATGCACAATTGGAAGCCTACCTTTCACATACCTTGGCCTGCCTATGGGTACCACGAAACCCAGATTTGAGGAACTCACGCCACTAATGGACAGGGTTGAACGACGTTTGTTAGGTTGTGCCACAT
The DNA here is from genome assembly GCF_016808335.1 of Panicum virgatum. Classification (NCBI taxonomy): domain Eukaryota; kingdom Viridiplantae; phylum Streptophyta; class Magnoliopsida; order Poales; family Poaceae; genus Panicum; species Panicum virgatum. The sequence continues at coordinate 33,694,080 of NC_053152.1, read as the reverse complement.
GGTTATCTTATTCAGGAAGACTATAGATGATCAACTCAGCCATCACTCCTGTAGTTACTTATACCCTATGCACAATCAAGCTGCCAAAGGTGTAATCGAGAACATTGATCGCATCAGAAAGCAATGTCTATGGAGAGACAACGCTGAGAAGAAGAGAGGTGGCAACCTAGTTGCCTGGGAATCGGTACAGAAACCTAAAGACAAGGGAGGCCTTGGAGTAATGAACCTTCTCTTGCAAAATGATGCTCTACTCATGAAACATCTGCACAAGTTTTACAACCAGAGAGAGGTGCCTTGGGTCCAGCTAATATGGTATAAATATTACCAGAATAAAGTGCCACACACATCAAGGGAAGTTGGGTCCTTTTGGTGGAAGGATATCCTACGATTAAATGGCCTCTATCGTGGATTCACCAGATGCATAGTTGGCAATGGTGCCACAACCTGTTTTTGGGAGGATCACTGGGTTGGAGACAAGCTAGCTACCACCTACCCCAGAATAGCTTCCTTTTGAAAGTCAGCAACCATTTCTTTGCAAGAAGTCATGCAAATTGAGAATCTGGACTCTATCTTCTTCTTACCACTCTCACATCAAGCTATGGAAGAGCTAGAGCAACTACAGCTTGTGATCCAAAATATTCCATATGATGAAAATGAGAAAGACTCATGGGTCACAAGGGGAGGAAGTGATTACACCTCAAGTAAATTTTATGCACATCTTCAATACAACCCAAGCCCACCCAATCTTTAGTTCAATCTGGAAATCAAAATGTACTGCAAGAATCAAATTCTTTGCTTGGCTAGTAGCTGGATCGCCTCAACACAAAAACAATGCTGACAAGAAGACATATATATGTGCATGACGATGATTTCTGTGTACTCTGTAACACAGGGGCTGATGAAAACATTGATCACCTATTCTTTACATGCCCATTTGCAATGCAGTGCTGGAACCTCCTTGGCTTCACTTGGGACAATAACCTAAACCTGGCAGACATAATCCTCCAAGCAAGTCAAGTGCACAATTCACCTTTCTTCATTGAAGCTTTTCTAATTGCTGCCTGGGAATTATGGAAACTGAGAAATGACAAAGTTTTTGACAGGATGGATCCTAGCCATGCTCGATGGATTAGCAATTTTAGAAATCAATGTATGTTACAATCTATTAGGTTCAAGGCAGATCTGCGATCAGCCTTTTGCTTTTGGTTAGATGCCTCCAATTAATTCATGTTGTAAGTATCTGTAACTGTACCTTTATCTTTTTTTTCAATATAAATGGTTCTACAGTGGGGGATCTCCCCCACAGTATTTTTCAAAAAAATCAGCCCATCTCCCTCTTCTGCTTCCCTCCAAAATAGTCCAATTCCGGCAGCTTTAGCACCACCTTGCTCTCTTTCCCTCTCGCCTCTTTGATTCGCATGGCCATTGTCCACCATACCCAATCTGCTCGATGAAATGCACCAACGCCGCAGCCAGCCATGGCAGTGCACCACATTGACCTCTTCGCCGCCTCGGCCAGCGCTGGCGTGTGAAGACTGAAGAGAACAAGAGAGACAGGGGGTAGCATTTTTCTTGTCTAATTGTACAGTTTCTCCAGCCTTTGTGAATAATGATACAGTAGCTGCAAACTGAGTGATGCGTGGTCGAATTCTGCTGTCCGAATTCCGAAACCTACTGGTGGTTTAGTGAACTGAACAATCTGTGCATGCTTTTGTTGACCTAGAGCGTTATTCAATCTTCTGAATCCTGATTGATGTCCTTAAGCTTTTGGCATGTACTCAGTATATATTTTGCTATATGATGCCGGGCACAGAATACAGGCCAACGCTATCTCTTGTACTGGATTGAGTCATGTGGTATGCTCATGCTTAGGAAAATAAGAAGGTGAGCTTTGGATCAAACGCAATAATTTTCTGATGTGCAAAGGTCAAGAAAATGAAAAGTTTTTCCACAGAAGCTTCCAACCACACGTGCTTGCGTCATCTTTGAGTCAAAATGTTTTGAATGGGAGCAACTATTTGTTTGCTTTTTCCTATTTTAATTTGCACTGGTTACTGGTTAGTGGAGCTTCCCTAGCTATTCGTGACTTGTAAGGAAGTAAAAGTAAGAGTTTGTCTATAAGGTTCGAGTTGATTGGAATACTTTCCGGCTTTCTTCAACAAGATGCAGAGTTAGGAAATACCTTGCCAAATGTTTCTCTCATAAACCGTTCTATTTCTAGCATAATAGAAAAAAGTGAGGTTCTCCTATAATCAATGTTAGCCTAAACTTTAAACGGTGAACGCTTCTCTTACAATTTCGAGTTGAGGGGGGGCTCTTATACGCACTTGCTTGAATAAATAATGGGGTGGCTTTCGAATCTTCCCTGGTATGGTCTGGTCTGGTTAATGTATTCCCTATTGACTGGATATTGTACTCATTTCATGAATGATGTGCCAACCAAGTCCACTAGATTTAATCTAGTATTATTCTGACCAAGTAAACTTTGACCTTTTAACCACTACTACATAAACGGTTTGTAGGGGCAGATAAAAGACATTTTTAGGGGCGGATAGTTGTTTGCAGGGGCGCGTATGTTACTCGCCCCTAAAACTGCATTAATAGGGGCGGGTCACCCCCTCACCCGCCCCTACAAACCCATTTCCAGGGGCAGCTGAGAGGATCACCCGCCCCTACAAACCGATAAAAAAAACAAAAAAAGGCCCCCGCGCACCCTCGCCGCCGCCGCTTCGGGCGGCCGCCGGAGCCACGCCGAGCTCCTCCATGGCCGCCGCACCGAGCACCCCCGCCGAGCTCCTCATGGCTGCTGCACTGAGTGCCCCCGCCGAGCTCCTCCATGACCTCCCTACCGGCCATGAGCTCCACCGCCGGGCGCTCACCAGATCTCCGCGGCCAAACCCCCCTGCCGCCGCTTTTGGCGCTTGCCGGAGCCGCTCAAGCCATCTTCGGGGGAGGAACCCGCCGACACTTTGGGGGAGGAGCTCGTCGGCGCGGCGCGTGGGCCAGCCCCCCCCCCCCCACGCCGGACGCGAAGGAGCAAGAACACTTGCCGTCGTGCCCGCGTCTCGCCCCGACCATCGCCGCGCGCGCGCCACCCTACCGGTCGCTGCGCTCGAGCTCGCCCCGCCAGCCGCAGCCACCGCGCTCACGCCTCGCCGCACAGGATACCGGAGCCCGCCGAGAGGCGCGCCCGTGATGCGCTCTGCCATCTACAGGAGGCCGGAGTGGGCAGGCCGCCGTGCGACGGTTCGTAGGGCTCTTTGGATTGATTCCTGCGCTTCTAGCTTCGTGCCGATCCCTCTGGAATCATGAGCTCTTCAGAATTGAAGTTTTCGAGTATTTGAGAAAACCCCAATCCCTTTTGATCTCCCCCATAATTCTCACGATTCGTTGATCTTTAGGACGAGATCTTTTGGGGATATGTTCACGGGGTAGGGGCGAAGCAATCCCCCAAGTTTCATCGGTTTTCGTGGTCGTTTGCCCGGGATTCAACGTTTGAATCCAATTTCTCGGGGGTTTTCTGGGTGCTACCGGTCAGACCGGTAGGCACGACCGGTTAGACCGGTCCAGCGCACCGGTCAGACCGGTATAGCGCACCGGTCAGACCGGTATAGCGCACCGGTCAGACCGGTCCAGGCAGATCAGTGCTGCAGATTTTCCAATTCGCTTCCGATTTGCTTCGTGGTTTCGCTCGCTCGCTCTAGGCCTTTTGCGTTGGGTTAGCTTTTCAATAGCTACTCCATACTTTGGTCAGAACGCTTGAGGGTTTGGGCATTTTTGGGATATATGCCGACGATTCGAATTTCGAAGAAATTTTGATCGGCTCCCATTCACCCCCCCTCTGGTCGCCGGCTTCGGTCCCACATTCGGGTGTATGACATTCTCTATATTTTCCCCTCTATGAGATTTGCATACTTTTCTAATTTTGTTATGGGGCCAAATATAATCATTCTTAATTATACTTTTCAAGAACTAGAACCTCTGAATCATTGTCAGGTTGTATGTATGGAAGTAAACTAGTCTTTCATCTGTTATTAAGTACTGAAGGTTAGTTTCTGAAAACATTGTTATATTTAAGTATCTGCTCCTTGATCCGCAGGGATTTGGGCAACGCAGGAATCTCAGGGCCTCTTCTTCCAGATCTTGGAGGACTTGTGAACCTCCAGTACCTGTATGAATTGCATAAAAAGCAACAACGAACTGCAATGATCAGTAATTACATTCAGAATGACATTTTTCTGAATCTTTACATGTCCATATTTGCAGTGAGTTGTATGCCAATAGCCTGATCGGTCCAATACCAGCAATACTAGGCAACCTGACAAATCTTATCAGCTTGGATCTTTGGGAAAATCTGCTTACCGGCCCAATACCAACTTCGCTTGGCACCATCAGCACACTGCGATTTCTGTATGGACCATTTTTACAGGATTTTTCATATGTTTTTTATGAGGCAATGTTGAACTCTGACTATTTCTAAATTGTTAATGCCCTGATGTTCTTCAGGAGGTTGTACCAGAACAACCTGACAGGGTCTATACCGCCATCATTGGGCAATCTGACGAGCCTTCAGGAACTGAAACTTGAAAAGAATGCATTCAGCGGCTCTATTCCATCCTCTCTTGGCAACCTCAAAGCATTGCGGTTCCTGTATGTCGTAGTTCCTAAATGCGCAGACGATTTTTTGAATAGTCTAAAAGTACACACGAGTGATGCTTATTATTCTTTTGGGCAGTTTTGAATTTTGACTCTTCGTTGCACAGGAAGTTGAACGAGAATATGCTGACTGGCACTGTTCCATTGGAAGTCCTCTCCCTTGCCATTGTTGGGAACTTGACAGAGCTGTGAGTCATAAAGCAATTTGAGCACATCATTATCACTTCAGCATGGGTACATTATATCATGGTATCATGTTTTCATTGACTTGCACTGACACAAGAAAAATTACCTGCATTTAGAAATATTGCAAGGAACAACATGGATGGCACAGTGAGATCATCAGAACTAAGAGGTACTAATGTGAATTGCAGATCCAATGGCCTTGTTTGGATGCGCGCTAGGTTTCTAGCGCTAGTGAATAGTGCCACTTTGACCATTAATTACGGTGTCAAATAAAGTCAGTTTACAAAACCAATTCCAGAACCCCGCGCTAGTGACCCTAAAGAATCTAATGAGGCCTTTGACCGCGCGATTAGAGGATGGTTACTGTAGTATCACTGTAGCAAATCATCAATTAATTACCATCATTAGATTCATCGCGAAAAGTTACATCCATCTCTGAAAAGGTTTTGTAAATAGACTTCATTTAGCACACCATGCATGCGAGATTCTTTTGTAGCGCTAGGTAGCGCTTTGAAACCAAAAAAGGCGAATATGTTTAGCTTTGGTTTTCTTTTGTACATGATTATACAGTACAGAGTGATGCTTACAAGAACTACAAATCGGCATTGTCACAGTGACTGCAATTATCCAAGACGAGCTGAAGACCACATGATGACTTGATGAGTCCCAAGATCAAGACTTTGTTCTGCTTTATTATAATGCCGGAAATTTATGAATAAATGCAATGGGATAAACAATTGTCTAGACTCTGGAGTTTAGACATATTGTAGTAGAATTTGTGTACCAAATTAAGTTTAATTTGTGAGGACATGATTGAATGGATAATGCGACAATTCTATTTTGTTAAAAAATAGAAAATGACTTGTCATAAATCATGGTATTTTATTTGCATAAAGCAGGAGTTTTCTCCTGCGTTGTCCTTCCCTCCTCCATCCTCATGGCTGCCATCTGAATCTTGCATGGTCTGGTTGAAGCAAATGTCAGCTGGAATGAGATATAAAAATAATAAATTTTTAACATTGGGGGGAATGAGATTCAATGACTTTGGAGCGTCTCCAGCCGTATGCTAACAGCACTTGGTCTGGATGGCCCATTTTTCATGACGACAACTACAATCCAGGCACCATGTAGGCTATTGCTAATTGCTATTACATTCACACCATGTAAGGAATTGAACACGGTTCACTACTACAAAAACGATTTGTAGCAATACCTCATGTTGACAGCTAAAATTGGCACCAACTGGTCTGACCGGTCTGACCAGTTGAGGCATTGTGGCCTGTCCGGCAGGGACCGACCGGTAGGTCCGACCGGTCTGACCGGTCGAGGTAGAGTCCGAATACAACTAGGGTTTTTCATAGATTTAGATCTGTAAACAAGATTTCTTACGAGATAAGTCCACCCCACCCTATAAATATAAAGGGTCACGTCCGATTAGGGGATCCAATCGAACAAAATCAATACAAACTTTACTTTTTATCCTCTTCTCCAAACCTTAGCTTTTCCAACCCCCTCTGCTGTTCTTCCTTCGTCTCCGCGACGTTTGAAGGCGTTCTAGGTGGACTGCCGATCCTAGAACAACCCTACGTACGCCTACCCTGACGGGGTCCCTTCCGGGTTCGCGTTCGTCGGCCGTTGCCGATTCTCACCGGCGACCAGTCTGACCGGTCCTTAGACCAGTCTGACCGCTCCACGCAGGGAGAGCTGCATCGAGCTCTTTCTCGCGCCGCACGATCTAGTGTGTTCGTGTGTTGACCGAGATTTGCGTCAACACCTCAATTTTTTTTCAAGGGCAGATCTAAATGTAATCCGCCCCTACAAAGGGACTGCGGTGTAGTAGCCACAGTCACAAAAGTTCCCAGTACGGTACGAGGAACGTGGTACGTGGGACGTGGATCGACAATTTTAAGTTCCCGGTTCGTAAGAGGGTATACATCTTCGGAACGTTCGGTTCGATGATGGGATCATGATCCCTAAATAGTTGGGACGATGTACCCGGAACGTAGGTACGGAACGTAGGTATTAAAGGTGGATATTCTACTCGTTACGAAAAGAATCCCTAGATTGAATCTTTTTATACTATTTTTTCTAATTTGTAACACATTTTAGACTCCATAGAATGAAAAGAAAAAACGAACTGGGCCGGAGGCCCATTTACAATCGAGCGTTAGTTCATCCAGCCTGATTCACGGATGGAAGCTTCGTCGATCCCAGGTGCCGCCGCCGCCAGCGCAAGATGCGCTGCTTTCTTCCTCCTCCATCCAGAGCTTTCTTCCTCCTCGATCCACTTTATTTGGAACGTCGTCCCAGCCACGACCAGTCGTCCGTACCGCGACGTTCCCAATCCGCGATCCGGACCGTATGTTCCGGGAACGTGGAACGCGGCTACGATCCACGTTCCCTGTGACTGTGGTAGCAGCTGACCCGTCCCTGAAAATACATTTTAGGGGCGGGTCACCCATCACCCTTTCCTAAAAATGAGTTATTTTTAAGGGCGGATAATGAATGACCTGCCCCTAGCTGCACCACCCCGACACGTTTTCCTATATCTCTCCTTCACTATTTCTTATCCTCAATCTCTCTCCTCCCTTATCTCCTTCGCTCTTTCTTCCAGGGCCCTAACGAGGTCGGACGGCGGCGGCATGGAAGCAGCGCGGCGGCTGGCCAGGTCGGCCGCCGCCGACCGGGTGCGGCGCGGGTGCAGCGGCCGGTCGGATCCGGCCTCCGGCAGCCGGTGGGTGAGTCGCGGGGGCGGCGGCGGAATGCCGGGTTTGGCCTCCGGCGGCCGGCAGGCGAGTCGCGGGGTGGTGGTGGCCTGCCGGGTCCGTCCTCTCGCGGAGCGTCTGCTGGCCGGCTTCGGCCTCTTGCGGTCTGCGGGACGGGGTAGGAGTGCGGCGGCCTGCCGGCTCCGGCCTCCTGCAGCTGGCAAAGCGCACATTGCTGAAGAACGGCAGCTGTTTCAGCAGCACATGGAGCCGCCATTGCTGAAGTTTCCTGAGTAGTACTTGCTATAATAAGTTATCTAAACAATCAAGAAAGGTTTTTTATACAGCTAAAATGGTCAATATGGCTGGGAATGAATTTTTTGACCTTGAGCGTTGAATTTTCATGAAATGGTTAAAGCTTTCCTTTGGTCCACTATGCTAGTATATTTACTAGTGTTGCAGTTGTCATCTTTGAAAGGACATGCGGCAAAGTGCCAAACAAGTCCAAGTCTAGACTCACTTTCAGAGTAAATCATAGACTGTCAGTCTGTGACCCTGCATAACAAGAGTTCTTTTTAAGTGAAATAATTTGGATTTAGTTAATAAAGATTTTTTTCAACAAGTGATGCATTGGAACTACATATACGCATGAAAAAGTATGTGTGCGGAAATCATAAAATGTAATTACCATATTTTTTCAACTAAAGTTTCTCGAGTACAACTATGTTATCGGAACAATGAGGGAATGCTTTTTATACAGATAAAATGATCAATATGCGAATGATTTTTTAGACCGAGAATGTTGAATCTTATTGGTGCAGTTTAACTTTTCGGTTCCACTTACTATGTATATGCTATTCTTCTCATCTTTGAAGCATTGTGTGCCAAACTGCCAAACAAGTCTAGGATAACACTCATTTTCCAAGTAGGATGTGGCCCTGTTCAATTTTACTTTTTTTTTTAACAAACTGTCCAATTATACTGAAGGTCAGCATCCTGACTACAGCCCACAGTATCTTGGGTAGAAAGATTCTTTTTTTTTCTCTGAATGAAGTAAATGATTTGGACTGATAACAAAAGAAGATTCCTATTTGTTGAGTGCGAGAAAAAGTTCTATGCTTTGGAACAACAGATATACATGGAAGTTTTTTACTTCCAATTACATGTGAGTACCACACTAAAGACAAATAAATCTACCTATTACAAGAACGATTACAATCGACACTGTTGTGGTAGCAAAATAAATCATTCTATTTGTTAGTGGATACTAGCAGAGACATCTCCTACAGTTTAGTACCAAATTGAAATTACAGGCTGGTAAAGATACAACCTTCGATCTAAATAAACACTATGGAAACCAAAGGAAATTAGGAAAATAAATTCTTAATCGGAAAAGATGTCAACACACTATGACTTGTGGTCATCAATGCTTATCCATCCGCACAACATTTTCTTTGCATTTGCTTATAAAAAGTAAGAGAGGTAAAATTTAGAGCCAGACTAGTCAGTAGATAGATCTGACTATCTGAGGTACTTAAGTAATCACAGATTTTCCAAAAGATGCTTCTGACAACATGTGTGTGAGTCATTATGTTTGAATGGAGCATTACCATTTTTAAAAAATAAATAGAGCTTTCCAAACTATTTCTTCCTCCATGGAGTATTATATATAAAGTGAAGTAATTTTGATTTGACCGAGACCGTAGAGTATTTCTTCCTCCATGGAGTATTAGATTCATTTGGAAGGATCATGAAATGTACCAGAGTAATGGACAATTATTGTTTTCTTGAAATGTGTACCATAATTTTTCTTGTGATGCTCTGTTCTTCAGTTGGCAAAATAAAAATATCCAAGGTGTCAGTAAGAGAACAAACTATTCTTTCCTATTATTTGTGATTCTATTACACACTATGAGTTTACTATATCAGATGGTAAATACTTGAGATTATACAGAAAGATATCGCGATCCTTTTTTTGGTTGTGGCATATGCTGAATCCAAAACATTTTGGACTGAGCATTTTTGTAGTCTAGACTATAACTTCTACTTTTTGCAGTACAATGGGAGGAAGCACATGGAATTGTAGCTAGGATTACTTAGTATCTACTTCATCTTCATCATCAACCAGATGCTCCTTGAGGATCTGAATTTGAGGTTGGCCATTAACATTCTCCCAGATTGAATCAGTGCTTGGCAACTCGTACCCTTCCGGTCTCAGTGACAGGGCAAACTCTGGTAGATCAGGAATCGATTGAAGTGAGCTGCACAAAAAAAATTGAAAATCACCTCTTGGCAAAGAAATGTATGGTGTACATGCATGATCAGGAAAGGTTAGAATCCAACAACAAATCTCATAATTTAAAATGTATTATTTCAGATGTAGAATTATCCTGAAATCAGGGGATGTACCTATTCTTGTCTTTCTCAAACAGATGCCCATACACTTGGAACTTCTTGTACGCAACATCTGGAATTTTCTTGTGCATGTTCTTCATGACACCCCATGGAGGTGGTACCCTACATACAAGTGAATTAAAACAGAACGTGTCAGCGCATGCATTTCAATTAATTTGAATTGCTAATCCTCTTGGAGTGGTATCAGACCTTGTGACAGGATTTGCCAAACAGAAACTCAAGCAAGCCCTTTTGCTCTCTGAGAGTAGGTCATCAGCTGCAGAGAGGCAGCAGACTGCGCTGATATGGTTGGCCGGTTCACCACCCTTGTCGAGTACGAGACCATGGTAATAATATGCTACAGCCTGATTTGCAAGATAAGAAAAGGTCAAGTTTACAACAGAAAAAAATTCATTGACACTCTGAAAGAATTATACTGTGTCTTCAGAAAACCTTGGCCTCCATGCATTTCCACTTCAGGAACAACAGAAGCTTCTTCCCATATGAGTCACTTGTATCGCAACCCGACAGACAATAGTGAGCCTGAGCAAACGTAAGAAAGTAGAAAACCATTAGATCCTGAAATAACTGAAGAAAATGTTCATTCTATATCGACTTTGTCAATACTGACCTGTGAAAAATAACTGACTTGCTCACAGGCTAGCCTCCTCTTTACTGACAGTGTTGCCTTTTCACATTCAGAAGCCAGACCAAGCTGTATTTCTACACACTGTTTTTTGCAGTTTGGACAGGACAAGCTAATTACTAATTCAGCACCATAACATCCAAAAACAAGGAGAACAGGGGTATCTACCTGAGCCAATGCCTGAATTGAGATGGCCTCAAGCATACCTTCCTGCAAGTAACTAGGAAAGCTCTTCCTGCAGTTGAAGAGATAAGGTACAGTAAGTATTTGCTTGGAGGAAAAATCAGAGGTGACAATTTCTCATGGCTAATATGCTTTGCAGGGTGAGTGCATACTTGACTTGTGCAGGTATCTGAACAAGTATGCGATGCACAGAGTAGTCTAAGCATCCTGATGCCCTGAGCAATGAATCAACTACATCCTTCTTTGCATCTGCAGAAGTAATCACAAAATGTATCATTCCTCTATTTTAGTATATGTGACAAAGTATCCATGAAGAGGTATATTGTTCGGTATATAGCTAGCAAATGCATTGCAGTGTTGTTCCAAATAATCCATCTACCAAGTCCATAATTCAATGCTTCCAGTGTGTTCTTCAATTTCAGGCCATCATTAACATTAACCACAAGTTACGGAAAATATGAAAATTAGAACCAGAAACAATAAAACATATGGGCATCTATTGCAAAAAGATCAACAGACCTTCTGATACCTTCCTTTCACCGCCAACTTGACCGTTCTTCGGAATGAGTGTTAGATTGGCCTCAAATAATGCAAGCATCGCCATCATGTGGACGACCGACAGCACCTCATACCACGCGCTGGCCAAAAAACATTCCTGAATACGAAATACCCCCATGTAATTCAATCTACAAATGTATCCAAATAACCAGAATAATTAAACAGCAGAGGTATCAAACTCTCACCTGATCATCATCTAAGGTCTTCCATCTGAACTGTACAGATGATTCAAGGCGGCTCTCTGTTCAGACCAATAACAATTTCATTATATATCATTCAATAGCTATGAAACTACATGGAAGTGAATAGCCACAAGCTCAAACCTTTCGTTGTTAGACCGAGAACTACTGGCAAGTACTCCTCCAGTGCATGTTGCAACTCTGAAACAGCTGATACATCCGCATAATCTTCACAGAAAGTCACCAATCCATCAAAACAAATCAGAATGACTGTCAGTATTGTAGCAAGTCAAGTCAGTAAGCAGTCAGTGTCAGCAAAAATCAGAGAGGAACATACAGATTTCTTCGGCCAGTTCAACCACATGAGCACGGAGTGAGGAGAGGCGGTCGACAAGATCCTTAGAAACCACCCCTCTGAGGGGATGGACTATGTCAGAAGCCACTGGTATGCGGACAGTAGGCACGAATACTGCAACCTCCTGAATGATGCTCCGGCGCTTTCGCCCCTTCCCGCCTATCGTGTACTTCTTGGGGATTGATGGGCCACACCCCATCTTTACAGTTTCTGAGTAGTAGAGAAATGCAGAGGAATTTTCGTCAAACATTCGCGTTCAGCACCAATACGAGTAACCAGATCAATGCAGTGATCAGAAAAACTACAGGACTCTGAATCAACTAGCTCAGAAGTGATAAGACATGCTGGAATATTGATACTAAACAGAGGAGAGTCAGCTCAATGGAGCTCATCACAAACAATCTGAAAGTTTATATCCAAGGTTTGGACAGTACTGAAAAGTCTGAACAATAGAGGAGCCAAGAATGTTGTGGATCTCTGCTGTGACACTCTGAAATGTTGCAAAGATATGCAGCGATGGGGCAAGGATGAGCAGATCAGCAGGAAGGGAGCAGCAAAACCAGCACAAGATGAGCATCCAAGAACAGTGGATCAAGAACATTAGTTGTCCCCAGTACACTTACAATGTGAACCAGGAAGGTGGTTTCAGCCAAGAGACCTGAAGAAGTTGACCCTGCACATCGATACAAAAAGGTCACCCATCTCCGGACCCCCGGCTTTATAGTTGGCGAAACGAAGGGCAAAGCGAGACAGGGGTTACGAGAAGCAGACGCAAATGGCAGCAGCGGCCACTGTTCAGAGCTTCAGATCAGAGAGAGAGATCTTGGCGTGTAGATACCGAGGAAGAGAGAGGAGTAGGGTAGGAGGGGGAGGGAGCACATGGCGAGGCCACAGGCGCGGCACCCGCCTCCTCGTCCTCGCCCAAGTGGAGCCAGTACTGAAGCGACTAAACTATGCTCACCGTCGTGGGAAGCAGTGCAGCTGCCACTGCTATTAAATTCAGCTCAACTTCAGAATCATCCGAGGAGAGAGAGAGAACAGGGCAGGTGTTGAAATAGGAGCTTCAAAGCGGGCGTGTTAAGTTCGCGAATTTTTTTGAATTTGGCTACGGTAACACTTTTATTTTTATTTAATTATTAGTGTCAAATTATGAACTAATTAGACTCAAAAGATTCATCTCATCATTTACAGCTAAACTGTGTAATTGATTATTTTTTTAAAGTACATTTAATACTCCGTGCATATATCCAAAAATTCGATGTGACAGAGAATCTTGAAAATTTTTGGAAACTAAATATGGCCTTGTTGTACTGCCCGTTTGATGACAAATTGAAAAGTGAGTCTTGTACGAGACCAGGCTGACCATAAATTTGGACGGCCACAAATTCGATTTACTATTTTAAACCACCTACATTGACTATATGAGTACTGCACCATTTAACTCCTCGTCAAAACTCAGAAATAATATTTTTTTGAAACACGATAACTATTACAAACACGCACGCACACTCGTCCGTATAAATAATAACATGCTCTCTTAAATTCTACAGTGCATTCTCTGTTTTGAGATATGCTAGCACAAATCCTAAAGCCCTCACAATTTTTAATGATATTATGATATAAAGATAATATGCAGTCTAGTCTTCAAAATAATTTGTACTCTATGTGGTATGTTTAAACAAGCTCTAAAGCTACAAAGTTTGAAGTTTCATGTACCTAATAATATGGGTACTTATTGACGTAAATAGTACAAATATTATCCATCCATATCCAATTTCGTTTAGTGGGCATTTAAGATCCATCCTATCTGAGTCGATATTCAGTATCTGACCGGTATCTGAGTCCAAATACTCAAAGTCAGATTTATGTGATGTGGATATCTACTCATATCTTATCCGACACATTCAGTATCCTATTTTCTATATATTTGACCCATATACTATTTAATGTTTTGGAAACTCTAATTAAATGCATTATATTATCTACTAAATCTTGAATTTACGGGTAGTAAACAGAGTTTTATATGTGAAGAGAAAAGACAGAGGTCCATAATCACAATAATAAACAATTTTTTGCCTTCCATAAATATCATTCAAGAGGAATGCTATTTAAAAAAATATAAAGTTAGCAGTCATTGGGATAGATCCCATGAATGTTGCTAGAAAAGATGGCCAAAGGTGAAGCTCAATAATGCAGATTGATTCCCCAATCCGTTACCGAAGCTAGCTTTCCCCTAAAGGTATAGAGCACTGATTAATTTCCAATCCGTTACCAAATTTTATTCAGAAAAGAAGCTAGCTTTCCCTCAAAGGCATAAAGCAAGACAAGCACAAAATGTGGTATATATCATAAAGACACGTATGCATTCAATCTATGGTCATCTATCCATCCTTCCTGTGACTGTGAGCAGCCAATTTTTTTTCATTCTTTCTGTGAACAGCACAAAATTTTTCTGTGTATCCTTCCAAGGAATTAGTCCTTCAAATATGCATGTAGTTATTAGGGAATAATCAAAATTAGATCAGCCACTGGTAGGCTTGGAAAGTTGGAAGCACCACAGGAGATCCGAGCCAGATAGCCCATGCAAGGTCGTTGGCAAGCGGGATCGTCGTCCCGGCGGAGTGCAGATAGAAGCACCACCAGCTGATTGCTCCCCATGCAGCCATGTTGATGGGGGATCAGAGATGGGGCTGCTGGCTGCAAGTGGCAAAGTGAAGCCACAGCTATGCAACACATGCCTAGGAATTAAAATAATCTCATCACACCATGCCTCTCTCTGTGAATGTACTCCACTTGCACTGCATACACACACTGAAACTAAAAATAGTCTCAGCTCTCTCTCTCTCTCTCTCTCTCTGGGTGTATGCTTTGTATGGTGTCAATCATTCCACATGACTCATGGCTCTAGAAAGATATGCTCGGATGCTAAAGTTGCTACTGATCTCTTGAGATCACCTCACCTGAGTTTGTGTGTGAGAGAGAGATATCCTTTCTGTACCTCTACACATGCAAATAAACTGAATACAAGTGTGGGTACTTTTTTCCATAAAAAAATTGGCAAACAGCCCACTGATTTATTTTCATCTATTAATCCACGGTAATAGTACAAAATGGGATCACTATTAACAATTATACATATATAGGCATGGTTTACAAATTAAACATATGGATATATTCTTTAAGGATTTTTTATAAAAAGAAACAGAAACTGGCAGTCAAAGAAAATCCATCATTCAAGGCATATGTGGTTGATCAACATCTACTATATGTATCCATCTTGAGTACGTTCTAAGGCAGCTTATGCTCTGATTACTTTTACTGGATGTTGCCTTTCCAGGATCAAAGCATGAACAAGAGGAATGTAGGTCCCCAAGTCTCACTACTACAGAATAGGCCTTTGTTCCAGGCCATTTGTCCCGGCAGTCTTTGGGCCCGGGACAATAGGTGGCTTTTCTCCCGGGTCCAACGGCTAGCCGGGCCAGCGGGGGGGGGGGGGGGGGACAGGGGCCTTTTGTCCCGGTTGGAGACACCAACCGGGACAAAAGGCCCCCCTTTTGTCCCGGTTGGTGTCTCCAACCGGGACAATAGGCCTTGGCCCCCTTATCCCCTTCCCTCTCCCCCTGCCCGAGCCATTTAGCTCACTTGTTTCTTGCTGTTCTCGGCTCGGGAGAGAGGAGTTCTTGCTCATTTCTTCACCACATTTGTGAAGATCTTTGATTCCCCGTCCATCCATCGGCGCTAAAGGTTTGTGGCTTGTTTTTCTCTTCTTCCTTGGCTTGTATAGCTCATTTCATGCTTTAGAAATAGAGAAAATGTGTAGCTAGCTCATTTCTTGGACATTTAACTAGATTGCATATGTAGGTGTGATTTTCTTTTAGATTTAGATGAGTACGTGGATAGTAGAAATTTTTAGAATGAGTGTAGACACTTCATGTGATGTACTTGTATACATGACCATATTGTGGATAGTTGATTTTTGTATTCATGAATGAATTAATGAAATGAGTATATTAGAATTTTTTGTATTATGAATGGATTATTTTGACACTCTAGTGATGTATTTATTCAGGCTCACATTGAAACCATCTAGAAGCTAAAAAAATCTTTATTTCGAAACAAGTATACGTCGTTAATCTCCATCCAACGGTGATGGCACTACCTTTCGGGAATACACGATGCGCTATAAGCACGTCGGGAATCGGTTGGTCGCATCACCAGCACTTCCGATTGATAAGAAGACAGCATTTGACGTAGTCAGCATGGCCGTTGTTGTACTGAGAGCATATCAACGAGCTTGCTGTCTGTGCCAAGTGCTGTGCCTATTAATCATAAATGTTAGTGCTGCGACTGGCCGATTGGTGACATCCTTGTACCGCACCGTGTCCCCCCGAAAGGCAGTGTCATCACTGCAGGGTTGAGGTTACTGACATATAGATTTTCAGAAATAAAGGTTTATTTTTCTTCTAGAGGGTTTCTGGATATTGAAAAGAGTGTACTCCTGGAACTGAAGGGTGTCAAAGTAATTAGAAGTTATAGAGAATTCTTTCAATTAATTAGAGATTTCTTGAAGATTAATGATACATTTCGTCTTTTTTATATGATTTCATTGTTATTTGCAAGAGTTATTAATCTGATCATTGTAATTGTAATAGTAAATAATTTTTGCATTGTAATGGTAAGAATTTATAATTTTGTGGAAAATAAAGGTATTTTTCAGTAAAATATGGCTTCAGCAGCTGGAGAGAGTGGCGCCGGTGGGGGTGATCGTTGTTCTTGTGGAGAGAAGGGCACAACTCGAGTAGGTCGTCGGTCCAAAAAACCTAGTGCTTTTCATAGGGCAGCGCTCCGTTATTTAGAAAAAGAATATAGAGAATGCATGGCAAGGGGCGAGGAACCTCCGTTTGATCTTGAGGATTTATTGCGGCGTTACAGTTCGTCACCACCAAACTCGGAGGTTTCAGCTCCACCATCTTCTTCTGCGCCAGCAAGAAATCCGTTAGAGCATTCTGTGTTCCAATGCAAGGACGGTTGAAAACCTATTACAATCTTCCACCACGGTTCTGCATGAAACGAAAGTTCATCACGATGCCAGTGCTTATCCCGGGTCCAAAGCAGCCCGGAAATGACATTGATGTGTACCTAAGACCATTGGTCGAAGAACTCTTATTGCTCTGGGGCGATGAAGGTGTACGGATGTGGGATGAATACAAACAGAAAAACTTCAACCTACGAGCATTGCTGTTCGTAACGATCAATGACTGGCCTGCTCTTAGTAACTTGTCAGGACATTCGAACAAGGGATACAAAGCATGCACACACTATTTAGATGATACTGATAATATATGGTTGACTCACTGTAAGAAGGTTGTATACATGGGTCATCGTCGGTTTCTTCCCATCAGGCATGCGGTACGAAAGAAGGGCAAGCATTTCAAAGGCCAAGCGGACCACTGAACAAAACCGATGCACCGTAGTGGTAAAGACGTCTTCAACATGGTAAAAGATCTAGAAGTTATTTTTGGAAAGGGATCTGGTAGCCAACCTATTCCGAACGAAAATGGAATGGCGCCCATGTAGAAGAAGAAATCTATATTTTGGGAGCTACCATATTGGGAAGTCTTAGATGTTCGTCATGCAATTGATGTGATGCACCTCATGAAGAATTTTTGCGTCAACCTGATAGCATTCTTGGGAGTGTATGGAAAGACAAAAGATACAGTAGAAGCATGTCAAGAATTGCAACGTATGGAAGAACGAGATGCCTTACATCCACAACAGCGAGATAATGGACGACAATACTTAAGTCCTACCAGCTATACTCTTAGCAAGGAAGAGAAAGAAACCATGTTTGACTGCTTGAGCAGTATAAATGTTCTATCTGGATACTCATCCAATATAAAAGGAATCTTAAATTTGGCAGAGAAGAAATTTACAAATCTCAAGTCCCATGACTGCCATGTGCTTATGACCGAACTTCTTCCGGTTGTGTTGCGGGGGATTCTGCCTGATAACGTCCGGTTAACCATCGTGAAGATATGTGCCTTCCTCAACGCAGTTTCTCAGAAGATAATTGACCTGAAGAATTTGATAAAGCTGCAAAACGATGTGGTGCAATGTCTTGTTGGCTTTGAGCTGATATTTCCACCATCTTTCTTCAACATCATGACACATCTTCTAGTGTACCTTGTCAAAGAGATTGATATCCTCGGACCAGTATTTCTACACAACATGTTCCCATTCGAAAGGTTCATGGGGGTACTCAAGAAATGTGTTCGTAATAGAGCTCGTCCAGAAGGAAGCATCGCCAGTGCCTACGGAACTGAGGAGGTCATTGACTTTTATGTTGACTTTATTGATGACCTTAAACCGATTGGAGTCCCTGAATCGCGATATGTGGGGAGACTAACTGGAAAGGGTACATTAGGAAAGAAATCTTATATCTGCACAGATGATTTCTCATTCAAGAAAGCGCATTATACGGTTCTTCAACAATCGTCCTTGGTTGACCCATATATCGAGGAACACAAGAAAATTCTGCTCTCCAATTTCCCGGAAAAGTCTGAGGCATGGATTACACGTGAGCACATGAACACTTTTTGCAGCTGGTTGCGGAAGCATCTAATGCATAATATGTATATAAGTGAACAACTGTTCTTATTGGTTAGGGGACCATCTTGGAATATCTTAACATACCAAGAGTACGAGATAAATGGAAACACATTTTATACGATAGCCCAAGATAAAAAGAGTACCAACCAAAACAGCGGTGTTCGTATGGATGCCACGGACAATAATGGAAAAAAAGACACATATTACGGCTACATTGAAGAGATATGGGAGCTGGATTACGGTCCCAATTTCAAGGTGCCTCTATTTCGTTGCCAATGGGTTAAGCTATCTGGAGGAGGGGTAACAAAAGATGAGTATGGGATGACAATAGTTGATCTCAACAATCTTGGGTATAGAGACGAGCCATTTGTCCTAGCCCAGAATGTCGCTCAGGTTTTCTACATTAAGGACATGTCCAGCAAGCCAAAGAAGGGGATAAACAAGCAAAAGGATGAGCCTAAGCGACACATAGTTCTATCAGGAAAGAGAAACATCATTGGAGTGGAGGACAAGACAGACTTGACAGAAGAATATAATAATTTTGTTGCCATTCCACCTTTCGAAGTAAATGCTGATCCATGCATCCTGCTAGCCAATGATGATGCTCCATACTTGCGCCGTGATCATAATCAATGGACATTTGTGAAGAGAAAGTCTGTTACCGCTAATCCTTCATGTACTTGAATTATTTTATATTATTGTATAAAAACATAATCGCAATCGAATACTTTTATTATATATGTACTGTACAATTATACTTTATGTGTTATATATATTATTTTATATATTTTTCACTTAATTATCAGACTCAATTATAATTTTCATTCAATAATGGATTACTCAACTAATTTTATTTATTTCATGAAATTACATTCACATTAACACACTATACTCTCTCACTAACACACACAATCTCACTAACACAAACTATCTCTCAAACTCACACACTACTCATTAATATCATGAAATTGCTTAATTTTATCTAAAATTCACTTTTTAAACATTAATATCGTGATAGAATCCACTTTCTGTCGAAAAGCAACAGTTTGAAAAAATTTGTTCACCTAATATATTTTTGCATGGTCAAAATAACAAATATGATTTCAAAAAAGTTAGATATTTCATTGACCCAATCACTTGAATGAAAATTAATTATTTTTGTTGCGTGTATCAAGTTTATATAGAGATAAGAAATTTTGTTCCATAATTTTTGGAATCATAATTTTATTAACTGAATTAACAAATGAAAGCCAATTTTAAAAGAGAAGTAAAAAGAAACAAAAACAAACATAAGATTAGGCGGGAAACGAGGGAAAACGGGCCCCTTTTGTCCCGGGTGGGAGATCCACCCGGGACTAAAGGTGGGCCGCGGGCTGGGAATTTTCCCGGCCCGCCCAAAAACACCTTTTGTCCCGGGTGAAGCCACCACCCGGGACAAAAGGCCCTTTTTGTCCCGGGTCGTTGATTCACCCGGGACAAAAGGGGGGGCCTTTTGTCCCGTGTGAAGCCACGACCCGGGACAAAAGGCCCCCCCATATATTTCCTTCCTCCTTCGCCCTTCCCCCTAACACTTGGTTTCTCATCTGCGCCATCGACGTCGCCCTTCCCCCCAATGTCCCCGAGCACCGCCGCCATCGATGTCGCCGCCCAGAGCCCCGCCGCGCGAGCCCAACGTCCCCGAGCGCCGCCGACCTCAAGCCGCCGCCCAGAGCCCCGACTAACCCACCGGAGACCCGCCGGAACACCGCCGCCGCCGTAACGCCCTCGCCGCCATCCCCTGCTCGCCGTCGACCCGCCGCTACAGGCCATCCCAGCCCACGCCGCAACTACCCAAAGGTAGAGCTCGATCTCCTGAGTCCCCTCGACACCTTCCCCCACGCCCCCGGCGAGCATGCTCGCCGGAATCGGCCGAACGCCGCCGCGGCTGTAGGTGTGAATGGCCAGGGACCCGATTGCATAGGTTTAGATCTTTCCAGGGGGTCCCGGCAAGATTCCAGGGGCTTTTTTATAAAACTTCCTTTAAGTTTTGTTTTAAATCCAGTGAACTTTGAAAATAGATAGAAATTCGTAGAAAAATAAGAAAAATGCAAATACAAATGTTTTGAGTTCTTTACGAGTAGATCTACAACTTTTCTTACAAAAAATTTTTCATTTGACCTCTGTTTTTAGCTCTAGATTAAAAGCAAGAAAAATAGGGGTTTAATTAGATCTCTAGCTAGAAGCTTTGACCGGCCTTCTCTTTTGGGGAGTAGCTTGTACATGCAAATTTTAACTCTCCGTAAATGTTTGAGACCCAATGTTACCCTCTAGCTAAAGTTTTTATTTAGTTTTTGTTTTATGCCTAATAGTGTAGATCTATTTATATCTCTGTCAATATGTCATGTATGGACTTGAAACTTTTACAGCATGTTAGTTGTGTTGCTTATAGGCCACAGAAAAAGTTTGATGATTTTTAGTGGACCCAAACTAGTTAAACTAATTAATGGTTTAAGTAATTGAACTAAATCAAGAAAAATAATTTCTGTGCTAGGAAAAATTCCTTATTTTTACCGGAGCCTATAAACAACTAGTTATGATTGCTAGAAAAATGTGAACACTTGAAGTGCAGTATAACTGTTTTTAAAAATCAGTTATGCTTTATGCCTTAATAACTTGTGTTATTTTTCATACCCTGTAAAGTTATCCATTAAATCTGAAAAATTTGCAGAGAACTCCTAACGTCCGCCATCCCATCCCGGACCCCGCCGCGCGAGCCCAACGTCCCCGAGCGCCGCCGACCTCACGCCGCCGCCTAGAGCCCCGCGTCCTCCGGCTCGCCCCGCCGTCGCCTGTGCTAGCCCAATTGTTTGTTTAAATTTGTTTAGAAATTAGTTTAAATATGGATTATTTGTTTAAATTTGAAAATATGGATTATTTGTATAGAAATTATGTTGTAAAATATATATTATTTGTTAATTTGTTTAATTTCGATGACAAATAGGGTGTTAATTACTTTTGAAATTATATTATTTAGAGTTCATGTTATTTAGAGTGAAATCATAATTTCTTGAATATTTCTCGAATATTTCTTGAATATTTCTTGAATATTTCCCGAGTGCCATCGATCTGTACTTAGTGAAATTATTGATAGAATATTTCTTTTATATTTCTTGAATTACTTAGAGAATATTTCTCGACCTCATCCATCGATCGGTACTTAGTGAAAAAACCGTCTAGAATATTTCATACATATAATATTTCAAGTTTATTTCTTGAATTACTTAGAGAATATTACTCGACCTCGTCCATCGATCGGTACTTAGTCAAATGCTCGCAAATATGTGGATTATTAAGAGAATTTTTTAAGGGTTTTATTTGTATTCATATTTTAGTTACGATGGACCCGCGACACACAGACGCGGAAGACGAACAGTTCCTGTTGAATATGATTGGCGTAGGTCAAGGAGATGTCCCTGAACAAGCTGATGATGACAGCAATACCGACATATATTTGAATATGTCCGGTGAAGGAATTGAGCCACCATCTATTCAGGATGACACTGCTGCTGAACAAAGTGCTAATGTACATATCACAACTATACTTATTTGTAGTGACAATCATATTTTCATATGAATATATATGAATACTATGAATGTTTTTTTATAGCCGTCTGGATCATCGTCGTAGCAGAAAAAGACGAAGCGAGGCCCAACAAAAAAACTGGAAGGGCGGTTCATTATAACGGAAGTTGGTACAGATGGCGAACCGATCGCTCCAGAAGCTGCCGCCAAAAAATTCATAAGACAATCCGGATGTATTGTCAGTGACCACATCCCGATCAGCTTCAGGCTCTGGAAAGCAACCAATCCAAGCGAGGAATGGGATGCGGTACCCGAGAGAGAAAAAGAATGGTGCTGGCAGGAGCTTAAGAAAAACTTCACGGTTCCAGCTGAATCCGAAGAGATATGTAAGCGCTGGACCCTGAGTAAGATGGCCGAACAGCTGCAATCATTCAAGAAAATTTTGATGAAGAAATATATCAAGACCGGGACCACACCCGTATTTACCGGCGAGCTCGAAAAGCTCAGGGGTCACTGGGATGCATTTGTGGAATACAAGTCTTCAGAGCTTGGGCTTCAGAAGGTGCAGAAGGCCAAAGACAACGCCTCGAAGAAAGTGTACCAGCACACTCTAGGCCAAGGAGGCTACAAGCTTGCAATACCCAAATGGGAGAAGATGGAGCAGGATCTGCTTGACAGAGGCATCCAACATACGACCATGAACTGGCCTGAAAGGTCAAGGACTTGGTTTTATGGTCACGGGGGAAGCTTGGACCCATTGACTGGTGACTGCATCTATGGGCCAAACATCCAGCGAGCAGCCCAGAGACTACAGGATGCCATACAAGGAGCGGCTGAGGGAACATTCCAACCGGATAGAGAGAGGGACAAGCTGACTTACGCCCTTGGGAATCCAGAGCATCCGGGCCGCACAAGAGGCAAAGGCGTGGTTCCGTGGAAGTATGGGTTCAGGGATTACATTGAATCATATAGAAGCCGGCAAAGAAGAAAGAATGATGAGCGGGAGCACATGCGAAGGCTAGAGGAATGGCTCATGTCACACGATCAAAGACTGGACGAATAGGTTCAACACCAAGTGGACATAGCAATGAGCCAGCAACAACAAGCGCAAACGGTGCCTCCAGAGCCTAATGTCGCAGCCGATCACCTGTCTCAGCGGAAAAGCAGCTGCGCTTCCACAGACGTCGCCGTCGCCGAGCCAACGGGGATCCAGGCCGCAGTTGAAGCGTCGGCCCCGCAGCGATTTCTAGTGGATGAGATCACCCAGCGGACACCTTGTGACCTGCAGACTGCCGTTAAGAACTTAATGTTCACTGTTGCGTACGGTACCGCCATGCCAACCCAACCGGCGACGTGTACCACGGGCAGCAAATTCCGCCTGGATACACACAAGTTGGCGTGGAGCAGGTGTGCCAGGGTTGGGAGACGCTCGAGCTTGATATTCCTGGAGACGATGGGGAGAGGAAACTAGCAGAAGCCATTCATGGCAACATCCTATGGGATAAGCGCTACATTGTCCTAAAGTCGGATGATCAAACATCAAGACCGGCATCTCAGTATGCCTCTCCAAGGCTGGCATCTCCGCAAAACTCCCCAAGGGCAGCACTGTCTCGGCAAGGATCACCGGCACCTTCTCCATCACCATCATCTCATGCGCCGATGAACACTCAAGCGTCACCGTCGCCTCCATGGTCACCCCCTCCGCCGCCGGCAAAGAAGCAGAAACGGCCGCCGGCAAAGAAGGTAGCTGCACCGGCTAAGGAGCCTCCAAAGAAGAAGGAAAAGGAGAAGAAAACAAAGGAGGCTCCTATTAAACCCTAGGACATGAGCCTTGAAGAATGCGATCGGATAACTCAAGAAAGAGTTAAAGAGCACTTCAAGCCGAAGCCGGAGCCTGAGAAAGTCATAAATCCGATAGATTTGAAATTTTTTAAGGGAATGTGCGAAGCAAATAAGAGAAAATTCATTCCGAGAGACCCCCCTTCAGACTACAAACGCACAATTATCAAAACTACTGAGAAAAAGAAGAGACAATCAAAGTCGTCGTCGTCCGACGTTCCACAGCTCAGAGCCCAAAAGAAACAATCAATAGAGCCTCTCGTAGTGGGACAGACGACGCAAGAACAAGACTTTGTTACATTTTTGAAAGAATCAAACCTGACGGCGGCTCAGATTGCAGGGGGAGAAGATATTCCAAAGACCGATGTGGTCGTCAAATGGACGTTTGAGATCGGCAAAACTCTTGTACCCCCCGAAGTAGTGTCTGTGCTTCCAACGCAAATGTATAAGCTGCACTAGCACTACATGCGTGCGATGGCCGATTGCATCTTCATGCAGGGCGCAAAGATTAAAGATGACGATTTCTTACGGGGGGAGGCCATTATATGGATAAACTTGGAAGAAATTTACCAACTATTCCATCAGGAGGCCCTCGACATCTCTATGGTCGGCTTGTGGGTTCTGTAAGTATTTTACTCTCCTTACGTATTGTTTTGCATGATCTCAACATACTGACCCCTTGATTTATTCGGTATCATGTAGAATGGAGATACAAACTTGCAGGAGAAAGGGGTACTCTCACCTCGGCTTCATCGACCCAATTACTTGTAATTGGAGGCTTCTACGCGACAATTCCGATGAGATATTCCAAAACTTGTTCAAGTACATAAGTGTTCTTCACAACAAGCAAATGATATTGTTTCCTTACAACTTTGCATGAGTTATTCCTTCCGTCTAACTCTTTCTATTCTGTAATCGAATTGTTTAAACCTTAACTACCAAGAACTGTCTCCGTATAATCTTGCAGTGAACACTGGGTCCTAATTGTCATAATTCCCGAGAAGAGCCTACTCGTGGTTATGGACTCATTGAGGAGACCTCCAGAACAATACGGAAATCTTCTTAACATGATGAAAAAGTAATTCTACCACTACTCCGTCGATGACCGATAATTTGAATCACTTTGTTACTTGACTATAATTGTTCTAATCATGCACAGGGTTTGGAAAGAATTCGCTAAAAATCATCCAGGCAAATTTGACAAGGAATTGAAGATCAAGACAGATTTTGCGGTACACACTTGGATGATTCGTTGCACAATTCATTAGTTTTATTATATATTCATGTAAATACCTGATAATTTCTTCTCTCTTAAAGTGTATGAGGCAGAAACAAGGCACTGTATTGTGCGCATACTATGTATGCGAGAACATCCATGGTCTGGTCGGTCCTCCGAAGGGCTGGACAGATTGGGAGGAGGAAGTAAGTCAAAAACTTGTTAATATTTGAACTCATATTTTAATTAGTCGAAATTAATTATCCCCTTTTTCCATAGGTCGGGGAGATGCGCGATAAACTCATACCGGAGGAAAAGATTATGGCGATTCAAGAACAATTCTCCGGATTTATTGTTGAGCAAGTCCTCGATCCAAAAGGCGAATTCTACTATGATGGAATATCTAATATTGACAATCACAACAAATATGACAATATACGCGTATATATGTAATTAAGAACGAATATACCTATGTAAATATATATGTGTGTCTATGTATTAAATTTCTATTTATGAGTATGTATGTATGTATTAAATTTCCAAAAGGCGAATTCTACTATGTAATTAAGAACGAATATACCTATGCAAATATGATGGAGTATGTATGTATTATATATATAAGCACTCTAATAATATATATGTGTATATATATATTTATATAATATTGGTCCTAGACATTTTCATATGTAAAGGAATTCACATGTATAGATATGTGTATACATATATATATAAGTGGATTAATTTATATATGAAAACTATCTAGGACAAATATTATATAAGTAACTATATATATGTATATATTAGTGGAGATCATACACACTGAATTCCAATACATAAGTTTAATTAAAAACGTGGGCGCTGGCAGCACCTTTTGTCCCGGTTGGTGTTACCAACCGGGACAAAAGGGTGCGCCAGCCACGTGGGCGCTGGCAGCACCTTTTTGTCCCGGTTGGTGTTACCAACCGGGACAAAAGGTCCTCTTTTGTCCCGGTTGCCAGACCCGGGACAAAAAGGTACCCCCTTTTGTCCCGGACTGGCGTTCCCGGTTGGGAAACCGGGACAACAGGGGTTTCCCAACCGGGACAATTCAACGTTTTTGTAGTAGTGTCTCTAGTTTCTGTAAGATGCATCTTGCAAGATCTTAGTACCTCTCCCTGGTCAAGTTGGCATCATACATACATGCATGCATGGACATATATATGTCGCTCTCCTGTACGTGTACATGGCGTCTAAATCTCGTTAGACGCGATGCATGCACTACGCTGGACCACTAAATGAATGTGTGGGTGCAATAAGTTAATTAAGGAGCTAATGTGATGAGTCGGCTCGTTCGATCGCGTGAGGGGCAATTTGCGTGGCAAGAAACATCCATGGTCGCTTGCTTGATAATGGCTTACTAGGTTAGAAGGATAAGAATGATGTGAGGACAATAGTACCGAATAAAAGGATGTGCCTTAGGATGAAGGAGAACAAATCTTGATCTTCACTCAACAAGGTTCATTTAACAGGAGTACTTTAGGTCAGGTCCAAATTGATAATGTAACTTAGGGCAAATTTCTTTTTCTCGAACACGCAGGAGAACTGCGTATCGTTGTATTAATAGAAGAGGAAAGAAGTTATACGTAGACCCGAACACAACCACACACACAAACACTACAAGAAAATAGCTCATTCGTCCGCGGCATTTAGTGCCGGGCACATTTTGGTCCGGTACTAACATTGCCCCGGGGTCATTTTAGTACCGGGCCAAAATTTAAATATCCCCTGAGCCATTTT
Source organism: Panicum virgatum (assembly GCF_016808335.1). Lineage (NCBI taxonomy): Eukaryota > Viridiplantae > Streptophyta > Magnoliopsida > Poales > Poaceae > Panicum > Panicum virgatum. The sequence goes on along the minus strand of NC_053152.1, from coordinate 33,667,217 downwards.
AGTACCGGCCCAAGACACCGGCCGGTACTAAATGTCGTCCTTTAGTACCGGCCGGTGTCTTGGGCCGGTACTAAAATGGCGCGACCATTTAGTACCGGCCCAAGACACCGGCCGGTACTAAAAGACTACATTTAGTACCGGCCGGTGTCTTGGGCCGGTACTAAATGGCTCTCTACGCGTTACTTCAAATGGAATGCATCTTCTACCCAGTCACATCTTGTGCATAGGTGGGATGGTAAGGAAGCTACGCGCGAGGTTGGAGGTCATGGGTTCGAATCCTCGCGACCGCGCACGCACATTTACGCGTGAAAAATTCGCATGACTTGTGACGATGCGCGTGTGCGGGCCTCCCGGGTGTTAGTCAATTTTTTCTTTATTTTTTGGGTGGAAAACCATTTAGTACCGGTCCGTATTACCAACCAGTACTAAACTTCCACTTTAGTACCGGGCGTTTTGACCGGTACTAAATGACATGCTATTTAGTACCGGCCAGTCAGTACCGGTCAATCGCCCGGTACTAAGGGGGTTGCTGACCGGTACTAATATTGATTTTTCTAGCAGTGAAAATAGAGAAACTAGAAACTAATCACACCCACCAAACAAAATGTACAACGACCTAAGACCTAAGAACAGGGCCCAATAAAACTACCTCCCTGGACAGAAAGAAGGGTAAGGCCCTCGCTGCTGCTAAGCTCGTAGTCACCGGGAACGTGGAACGAGGGTACGTTCTACATTCCGGGGATACCGATCCTGGGGCCGGAACGGAAAATATTTTCTTTCCTGCAGTGTAATATAAAAACCCATCCCCATTCCTTGTTCCTCGTTTCTCGATCCATCGTCCCGGGAACTTCAGTGACTATAGCTAAGCTCCACAACTGCGCTTCATCGATGGCCAAGGTTAACACAATGGCAATACTTCGGACAGTCCCATTAAGACGCAATCATGCCGGTGCCTCCAAACGCTCCGATCCAGGCATGAGAATAACACACTTGGGGCAGATTTCAATTGTACACAAGTCAACTTTGGTAATGAAATGAAGATCTTGTTCACGCATGGTGGCATTATTTATGCTGGCTCGGCAATAATCAACATGTAATTCATAACAAGCCCAACGACGGCAGCCCAGATGAAACGCGGATAAGGCTGTTTAAGCTTTGTCGTTTGTCAATGAAGGCCTTTGATACGAAATTAAGGCCCGTGGAAGCCCAAGAACAATGGGCTGTCGGACCTGGAAGGAAGAGCTGAGACGTTGGGCGGCCGAGCCTAACAATATCATTGATTTTGTACTCAAATTTAACCAATAACATTTATTTATTGAATCAATTAGTCAGGTAAAGTGAAGTGTGCATCATTAGATCTACCACCGAAACTACTTCAAGCTTAACTAGTACATCCATCTTCGTGCACAAACATCTGCGGAGAAGATGAAAGGTCAAACGAATGATAAAAGTCCATGGTACATAATGTTTGAGAACGGAAAGCGTTGTGCTTTCGCTGTATTCAAAACGTAAAGTCTCTCCCTTTATTTTTTTTCTAAAAAAACAAAGAGCTTCGCTAACAGTGGTTAGCAAAGCAAAATGGAGTCTTAAAAACACTGATGCTGCTCCATCTATGTGAGAACCGCCCAATTTAATACTATTTTAAACGAACCGCCAGTCATTATCTTTCAGATGAGAGTTAACACGTGCTCGCCAGAGAGCGTGCCACGTGTTACCCCACATCTAGAGACACGAATAACCGACACGTCATTCGCCTAAAATAATATTAAATCCGGTAGTCCCAGTATGTGCTCTAACATACGCCTAGGATCAGCATATACACATACCGTTTACAATCGAATACATCGCCAAAAATCCACAAATAACAGTTTTACATTACCAGAGTTCACAACTTAATATTACAAGTTCAACATAGGAAGGTTCAAACTAATCTCCATTACAAGCCTTGGGCTCACGGAAGCCATATTATAAAGAAACTTAAAGATTATTATATTTACATGCTCTCACGGAGTTCGATTACGATAAAAACATACTACGATGATGATGCCTTGCTCAAGAACATCACCATAGCCGCACCGACCTAATCTTCCCCCACATTTTGATCAGCGGGGTAGAAGTGGCCGAACACCACTTCCGGCTCACCTGCAACTAGGTTTAGAAAGCAACCTGAGTACAAAAGGTACTCCGCAAGACTTATGCGATTAAATAAACAAGGATCATGCAAAGGCTCAAGTAAAGGCTTTAGGGTTAAGTAATTATTGCATAAGCAGGAGATGTCTAGACTATCACCTAGCAAACTTAATTAATCTTGCCTAACCCCCAGAATATTTTAGTTGATTAAGAGAATAACATAACATTCAATAGATCATTGACAAGACATGAATCCAAAACCAACAATACCGAAACTCTCTAAGAGGAATTCGGCGAACCAAGAGCTTGCTCATATCCGAGAGCGCGGCAATTCGAATTGTTTATAACATTGCAAGGGTGTACTACTTTACCCACAAGACGCAATAACCATGCGACTCACCCAACCCGCTAAAGTTGGATAAGGGGGTACTCGTGTCAACCGTTCCCAACAAGGCTCAACCGTTGAAGGTACGCCCAGCTTGCGCGTGGAGACTTAGTTCCACCGAGGACATCTCTAAATTTCCTACACATAGTTCCACTCGGGGACCCGCTAAGCCTCCCTGCATAGCACTTGGCCACGTATCTGGGACCGGGCCCCAATGGTTAAGTCAAAGAAGGTAATTGGCTCATCCATACCATTATATTGGATATATGGTAGCACGGAAATGTGCTCAAGGCCGATGGGATCCACTCGGTACTTAATCGATCCAAGCGGACTATGCCCATGTGACTTCATTCTCTAGGCCCTACCATTCCGCTCGAATCTCGATACTACCAAACCCTTACCACTAAACCGAACCAGTGCGATCAAGGGTAACCGGTAAGTGTCATACTCCAAACTATCCTTTTTAGTAAGCGAAAAGATTATTCTAAGCATAGCTCAGCATCTAGTCAAGTTAAGTGAGTGTCTGACTAATATATGGCAAGGACATGGTTGAACAATTCAAGGAAGGATAGTACATCAAAGTAGGTACAAGAATGCAATACATACATACTATATATAACCCAACATTACCCGGTGAGATAACTAATTAAATCAGGTTAAATAGGAGCAAGGATTCATACTTAGCTGCTTGCCTTGGTTAACTTCGGGCTCGACCGCGAACGGGACTCCGGGCTCGGGCTCAACGGACTCGGTGGGCTCTACGGGTTCGACCTCCGACGCTTCGGTCACTATAATGCATGAATGAGATGTATGCATTAGAGTGATGCTATGCTTATGCACGAGTGATATGACAAGTACAAAGAATGCCACCATGCGATGATGCACAAACGTAACACACGCGATGACCATGCTCCCTATTGAACATGCGATCGGCAAACTAGTGCGAGAAATAAGAAACAAACTTACACCACAAGCAAAAATCATAAATTAAATCGAGCATGTAGATGACATTACAAGGAACTCATGGAAATTAAATTTGCAGCAAAAGCATTTTCCTATAATTAATCATAAATATATTAGTTTTCAGTGATTCAAAACAAGATAAATCGGAAAAGATATGCAAACTTATCTACAAAAATCCAAAAAAAAATTATCTTAGATACTATGCATGAAAACAAAGCTAACAAAACTGGTTTTTACTATTTTCTCACTTTCTAGAAAAAAGTTCTATATTAAACCATTTTCCAACAGAGCATACGAAAACACGCTAAAACCTTAATAAACAGCAGAGAAACATATGAGCAAGTTGCACCACTAGAAACTACACTTCACAAGGAATCTAGCAAAATTTGGTTTGACATTTTTAGAGCAGTACTCAAATAACTAGGCATTAAACTCACTTTTGAAAGATAAAACTATAGATAAATTTACAGCAAAGTAACATGCAAAACTATATTTTTCATGAGTAGATCTAAGCAATAGGAAACTAACAAAACAAGTTTCACTATTTTTGGATCTATATATATTTTTCTATGATTTTTGCAAACTCAAACACACACAAGTACAACAGACCCACGACGCATGCACAGAGCTGCCGTGCTTCAGCGTTGCCGCCCAAGGAGAGGAGCACTAGAATTACAGGCATGCGCACAAGGGAGGGAAGGTGAGGAACGAGAGTACTCTATCCTGCTTGTGATGAGTGAATTGTCAACCGTGCGGTGTGATCGTGAGCTTGGTCTTTGGATTGCAGGTACACGGGCGTCGAGTGTCGACGGTGAACTGCCGTGGAGGAGCTCAGGCCGGGGTGCAGCTGTGGCATCCATTCCTGGATCGAGGGCGCAAGCGGCGACGGAAGGCGGGTTTCTTGGTTTGCTCCACAAAACCAAGAAGGCGGACGGCGGTTGAAGATGCCAAGTCGTGGAGGCACGGGCGTCGGTCTCGGGACTGACGGAGGCGACGGGCGTCGATGGCGTCTAGGGCCTCGCTGCGGGCGAGGAGGTGACGGGCGTCGGGCGGCGTCTAGGGCCGTCAGAAGGCCGAGGCGGGAACGGCGTCTAGTGCCACGGCGTGGAGGCGGGAATCTCCCCGCGCGTGAGGTTTTGGCGGTTTTCTCAAAACCGGCCACCTACTCGGGTTTCGTGGACCCTCCAAAACCGCGGACCGGTACTTCGTCGACGTGGCGGCATCGTAGCAAAGACTTCGAGTCGAAGAAAGAAACTCCGCCGTCGATCGAGTCTGTACAGCGGGCTGCTGCAGACCCGACCGGTCTGACCGCAGCAGCCAGGTATAAAAGCCCCCCCCCCTTCTCCAGGTGGAGGGCTTCGAGTCTCTTGAGTCCTTTTCAGTTTTTCCTTCCCCTTCCCCCTGCTCAGGTTAGGACCAAGGTCTCCAATGCAAAGAGAGTTTAGATTATAGCTATTCTCTTCAATCTAGTGGGTGGATGATGGGCGGATGGCTCTAGCCATTGTATAGGTGAATTCCTATGAGATTAATAGATGAAATTTGTTTGAGATTCACTTGTGTGTGCTGAGCATCTCGTCCTCCCCTTCTCTCTTGCATTTTGGGTTCAATTCTCCTCTTTTGGTGTGTTTCTTGTTTGGAGGAGAACAACCCTTGATTTCGTGGTTTGATGAACTCTTTGGAATGATTCCTATGCATATAGCCTAGTGCCAAACCCCCTGGAATCATGGGTTCTCACGAATTGGTGATTTTGTGTTCTTGAGAAAACCCCAATCCTCTTTGATCTTTCCTCGATTTCTCTCGATCCGTGAATCTTTTGGGTGAGATATTTTGGGGATATGTTCTCGGGGTAGTTATGAAGCTTTCCTCCAAGTTTGATTGGATTTGGACTTCGTTTGCTCGAGATTTGTGGTTTGAAGGTTTGTTTGCGTGTTTTCTGGACGACACCGGTCAGACCGGTGGGCGAGACCGGTCAGACCGGTCAGTCTGGTTTTGAACTGCCCGACCGGTCAGACCGGTCCAGTGCACCGGTCAGACCGGTCTGTGTGTGCTGTGCTGCGATTTGAGAAGTTTCTCTCGCCTTTGCTTCCGCGCTGCGACCTGGGTCTTCTGCTTCGAGATAGCTTGTCCATAGCTATTCTCGCTGACCTAGGTTCGAGGGCTTGCGGTGATTTTGGGACATAGGCCGACATTTCAAATTTCGAAGAAATTTTGATCGGCTCCCATTCACCCCCCCCCCCCTCTGGTCGCCAGTTTCGGTCCCTCAATTGGTATCAAAGTGTAAGGATCACCGGGGTGTCCGACCCTAGAGGGGGAGGGGGTGAATAGGGTCGCTAATCGCTTTTTAACCTAGGGCTCAATCTAATTGCATAAGATAAACCTAACACGTCCTACACATGCTAGTTATGACTAAGATTTATCTATGCTACCTTCTACTTACCCCAAAAGACTTGCAACCTATAGCCAATCCTAATCAAACTAACTAGGAAAGTAAAGGTAAGCAAGAGAGAGTAAATGCGAAAACGTAATGCGGTAAGTAAAGCGGTAAGGGAGAGGATATACAAACTCCCGTGAAGACACCAAGACACACGATTTAACGTGGTTCGGTTAGGACACCAAAGTCCCTCCCTACGTCCACGGCCACTTGTCCAACACGAACAAGTGTGATGCCGAGTCTCTTCGCTTGATCACCGTCTTGCCACGCCTCCAAGGCTCCCGACAAGCAAAGGCTAAGTGACGCCAAGTCACAAAGACGAGGTCACTGCCACCGTCTATCTCGAAGCGTCACCACGGCACCGTCTTCACTATCTTAGAGCTTTAACACCAAGTAGGGGCCTCCTTCCCCGCACAAAGTGTCGTTGCCACTCCACACCAAGTCGGAGGGTCACACGACGAGTACACAAGGTGCTTGCCGCAGCAAGGCTTTCTCTCAAGCTAGTTCTCTCAAGAACTAAGCCTAAACAAGCACTAAGCACTCTCACAAGTGTGCTTAAGCCTATATGATGTACAATGAAGCTCTATGGTGGTTGGAGATGATCTTTAGCTCTTGTATACTTCCTTGAACTCCAGCAACCTCAAATGACCCGGCCTTGGGGGTATATATAAGCAGCACAAGCAAATATAGCCGTTGGAGAAAAACTGCTAGAAATGTGCTTAACGCCGGTTAATCCGACGTACCCCAAAAGCCATCATCGGTTCAACCGGTGTATGTAAACTGCCACTTGAAAAACTAGCCGTTAGCAATTAACCGGTGTATCGCCGGTTTAACCGATGCAATCAACCGGTGTATGTAAAATTAGCGTCGGTTTAACCGGTGATTGTAACTTCTTCACGTTCCTCCAAAAACCACCTCTCTGGACAACTGAACCGATGCATCGTCGGTTCAACCGGTGTATGTATTTTCATCGGTCTTCGTTTGGCAATGCACCGACGTATGCATTTTCTTCAACGTCGGTTAATCCGGTGAGTGTATCTTCAGTTTCCAGCTTCTGGACAATTACACCGGCGTGTGTCTTTTCCTTAACATCGGTTCAACCGGTGTATTGAATTTCTTCACAGTCTCTTCGATTCTTGTCCTTTGGACCGAAGAGGTTTCAGGCCCTTCGGGCCTAGCTACGCCTATCTTCTCTTTGTCATCACTTGAACCTAAAAAGCCTGGGAATGTTCATCTTAACAATCACATTAGTCCAAGTGTTGTGTGTGTCATCAATCGCCAAAATATTATATTGAAATATGGCATGAGAGGCCATTTTCGCTACACAAAGCTTGGTTGAGGTTTTCAGTACCTTAATCGGTTCGAAAACCACTTGGCGACCATGGCGAGTCTTGGGAAGATCCCGGTGTTTTCCGGCGAGGACTATGCCTACTGGAAGGTTCGCATGAGAGCCTTCCTGCAAAGCATGGGAGACGATGTCTGGGAGATTACCAAGAACTAGGCTTACGAGGTGCTTGCCGTTCGGACCACACCTCTTCAGGTGTCCGAGCACGAGGCTAACGCCAAGGCTGTCAATGCCTTGTTCGCTGGCATTTCTCATGCGGAGTTCTCACGCATCCAGGGTTTTCAGGAAGCCCACAAGATTTGAACGTGCCTTGAGAACTACCACGAGGGCACACCTCTGGTGAAGGCCAGACTGTTCGAGACTCACCAGCGTGAATACGAGAACTTCACACAGGAGCCGGGTGAGAGCATTGACTTGATGTTCAGTCGTTTTCAGTCGATTGTGAACAAAGTCAATGCGAACAGATCTGCTGATGCCCTTGAGTACACAGAGCATGAAAATGCTCTCAAGTTGATCTACGCACTTGATCGCTCTGTGTGGGATCTCAAGGTGAACACCATTATTGAGTCTGCTGGCTATGAGACTCTGACGGTGAACGAGCTTTTCAGCAAGCTCAAGGCCACAGAGGTGGATAACTAGACACGAGCCAAGCTCAATGGTGCCCCTCCTTCCAAGAGCGTCGCTCTTGTGACTGGCCCAGGTGGATCGAGCTCTAACGCTAACTCTGCTCTTGGCTTTTCTCTTGCCTCTTTGCCTTCTGTTTCAGATGAGCAGCTGGAGACGCTGGGCAACGACGACTTCTGCCTCCTCATCAGCAAGTTCCAGCGCGTCTACCATAACAAGCAGAGGAAGAAGAACCCTGGGTGCTACAACTGCGGCGATTTGAACCACTTCATCGCCGATTGCCCCAAGAAGTCCGGCGGTGGCCAGAACAACCACTTCGACTACTACCGCCACCGCGACCACGACGAGGGAGGCTCCAACAAGGAGCGTCGGCACCACAAGCACCGCAGTCGGGACCAGGGAGGATGCTTCGACAAGGAGTCGCTCAAGAAGCGCTTCCAGTGCAAGGCCAAGAAGCGGGAGAAGGCCTTTCTGGCACAGCTCAGCGACCTCGACAAGAGCTCCGACACCGACCGCTCTTCTTCACCGACCTCCGACGTCGACGACAAGAAGAAGAAGAAGAAGCGGGACAAGGAAGCCACCTGCTTCATCGGCCTGTGCTTGGCGGCCGGTCGGCGCAAGGGCTTCTGCACCATGGCGGGTGAAGCCGATGGTGCACGTGCGTCTTCAGGTGGACATGCTACACCGACGCACGCCGACTCTTCTCCTGGATCCGAGAGTGATTCAGAGGTAAACTCCACGATCGACCTGCTAGATACAGAGGTTAGGGAGTTGTATGCTGCTCTCGACAACCAGAAGAGGCTGCTTAAGGAAGCAGCTAGAGAGCGTAGAAAGCTTAGGGCTGAGCTGGCTTGTGCTAGGGAGAAATCTAGTGAGGATGAGTGCGCTGGCTGCATATCTCACATGAACAATCTTGTTGCTCTCCATGCCAAGCATGATGAGAACGTTGCGGACTTAGATGTTGCTAAGACTTCGCTTTCTGACGTGTCTCATGAGCTCGCTAAGGCCAAGCATGAACTAGAACTGGTTAAGGACGCTCCAATTGTTAGCGATGTGCTTGAATGTGATGAGTGTCCTATCTTTAAGTCCGATCTAGCTTCGTTGCAGTCCAAGTTTGCTACTGTTATGTGCGAGCTAGAGGAGATGAAGTCTAGGCCAGTTTTGCTTGGTGCTTGTAAGCTTTGTCCCATGCTTAGGTTGGAGCTAGATGAGAAGAACGCTTTGATCAAGTCTTTTGGGAAGACTAAGGTCGTAGAGTCTAGCCCACCTATTGACTGCTCTGTTTGCCCTGTTTTGATTGCTGATCTGGATAGTCTTGCGGTAGAGAAAGTCAACTTGGAGAATGAGAATACCTATCTTAGGGCGATTCTGAGTTGGGTTTCTAGTAGTGAGCCGCAGTTGGGCATGATGATTAAGCAGTTCAAGCGTGGTGATGGGTTTGGGGTCGGTTACACATACACGAAGTCAGACTTTGACAGGTTGTATGGTAAGATTGGCAATGCTGCTGGAAACACTGCTAGCACGAGCACGCAGCCTTCGCTTGTTGACCCCGCGGATGGTGTGCTTAAAGAACCACCGAAAGCACCTCCACAGAAGCAGGTTTGGGTTCCAAAGCCCAATGAGCTGAGGAATTCCCTCGACACGCTCCCTGCTGCCACAGCCCAGGTTGCCCAGAAGAAGGGGGCTGCTCCTCCCCGTCCGCAGGCTAGGCCTCCACCTTCCAAGCGTGAGGTGAGGTACCACTGCGAGTACTGTGACAGGGAAGGTCACCTGGAGGAGTTTTGCTTCAGAAGGAAGCGGGCTGTGAGGCGTGAGCACGAGAGACGGAACGCGGACATGTACTCTGCTCGGGGTGCATGGTCCTCCTCGGCTTGGTGGTAGGCAAGATGCTAGGGCGCGCCGTGTAGGTGGAAGTCAGGGAGACGGTGGTGGTTACCGTGCTCCAGCGGGTGGTCGCTTTGCCGGCCGTGCTCCTGGTCGTTTTCAGTACGGCTATGGACCACGGGACCGAGGTTTTGGAGGAGGTTTTGAGGCTCCACGCTTTCCTCGCGGTGCTCTTCGTCAGCCTCGCGGTAGACGGGACAGGGGATACGCTTTGCCTGACTTTGGTTACCCTTCTGTAGAGCAAATGGCTCGTCACTGGTTTGCTTCTCACTTTGCTAACCCCAGTGTCGAGACGTTTGTTCCCCCTATGTCTCGTTGGTGATGCAGGTTGGAGGCCTGGAGAACAAGTGCTCCATGGATCTTGGTCTTATGCAGGTTTGATCAAGACTTGATGGTTCTCCAAGGCTGATGGATAGCCCGTGGTGGTTTGTGTATCATATATACATTTGAGATTGCCCTTTGAGTTCTTTGTACAATTTCTGCTTGTGACATGTTGTAGATTCTTTATCTCATACTTGCTTTGCTTGCTAGGTCTGTATGCTAGTTTTTGTGGTTTTCATATTGTCATGACTCTTGCTAGCTCAGGGTGTGTGCTTTGTTCAGTTTCCTTCTGCTTGTGTAGCTTTTGCTTCTTAGTTCTAGTTGCTAGCTCAAGTATCTCCTTCATATCGTCTAGCTACATTGGTTCATGCTATTGAGTGCCTTTAGACTTTTCTAAGAATATCTTCTGTCTTGATATGTTCTAGAGTGTCTTTTGGTATACTTTTGCATGTAGCTTGACTAACACCTAACCATTTGCTTGAGTTTTGCTCTGGATCTTTGGTGTTTGCTATTTCCTTGTGTCCTAGCTTCTCTTGTGCTAGGTATCACTTGTTGAGGAGGAGCTCTACCTCAGGTGCCGATGATGATCCGGAGTTACTGCGCCGGCTGCAGGCTCCGGCCCCTTCTGCTTCGACTACCTCAGCTCAGGAGGACGATCCAGTACCACTACTTCCACTTCGATCGTTCACCTCTACAAGAACCTGTTCGAGCAAAAGATGGATCCGCTGAGGACGCAGGGGAGATGACCTCGAGCTTGCTATGCTCTAGGTCCAGCGGGATCTTCATCGAGGTTTGTAAGTGTTTGACTCGTACGATTTCTTTCCAAGATAGACTTGTGGTTTTCTGATTGTTACCTTTTCATGGTACTCAGTTGGATCCATTTTGGTCTAGTCCTATGTGTCTTTGAGCCTATGTATTTGCTGAGTGCTTCATTTGCTTAGCTTTTGGCTTGTCTTTGTCTTTCTCTTAGTTTTAGCTTGGTTAGTTGCATTGTGCATATGCATTATACATGTTTGCATTCTACATTGCTTCACTTAACTATCATTCTTGTATACATTGCTATGATCTTCTAGTGCCTGCTAGTGTGAGTTGATAAACTTGATCATGTATAGCTTGCTCCATTGTGTATATGACATCATCTGAGTTAAGCTATTTTGATTTGAAAATCTGAAAACATGATCACCCTATCTTAGCTACTAGCATGTTAGGCTTTGATATGCTTTGCGATCTTATTCATGCTAGTGTAGCCTTTCGTTCAGCAATTCATACTTGAAATGATCTAAATCTGATAAAATTGCTTGAACTGCTCGTGAAATGGAATGAAAAGATCTAGGTGGGATTGCTTGTTGCACTGATCGAGCTTTCGGGACGGCTCACATTGCACTTGTGAGAACCCGGGCAAGGCTGTGCATGACTGAAACGAGTGTCTTAAGCTTCTGATTGTCTTTGGCATAGGCTTGGCCTCATTGCTAAGTAAAGCATGACAAGCTTTCAACCCCTGGCATTAAGATTTGCTTGATATAAATTTGATCGAAAAATGAATGTTTGCAACATGCTTTTGGCTGGTTTGGCTCACCTGTATGAGTATGATTAGCACTGCTTTCCATTCCCTACTTTTTAGTGCTAGATCATGGGTGATGCTTTTATTTCTCCTAAACTGAACTTGCCTAGCTCTAGACTGATTTGATATACCCTGTTGAGCTAGATGCAGGTCTTGTTTATGGATGCACACGTGCTTGTGACTAGATGTTGCTCATATCTTTGTATCTCTGAATGCTTTCACTTACACCTCCTGCATTGCATTCATTGCATAGCATCTGTTCAGGGGGAGTTTCAGCTTCAGGGGGAGCTTTAGGTCTTTTTAGACTTGATGTGTGCATGTGCCAACAAGGGGGAGAATTTTGGGAGAAGTGATTGAACAAGGGGGAGACTTGTTTGATTTTTGAAAAACTTGTTGTGCACAGGGCTTTGAGAGTGCATCATTTTGGGAGAGTTGTACTTGTGAGAGGGAAAAGCTTTGCTTGGGGAGTGTCTACTTTGTTTCTGGCTCATGGTGGTTTTCTTCGTTTTCCTTCCACTTCCAGCATGACTGCGTCGAGCATTACCTCTGTCTTTGAGGAGTCATATTTTGGCTTTTGATCGATTGCGTCGAGCCGTTGCCCTTGTCTTAGGGGATCGATCTTTGCTTGAGTAAGTGACTGGTCTTGTCCTTCTGAGCTTTTTGTCACTTGCTTGAGTTCTTCACTTTCTTGCTTCTATTTTATCACTTCTCTGGTTTCAGGTGGTGTGTTGACAATGCACTCATCAAGGGGGAGATTGAGGAACGAGAGTACTCTATCATGCCTGTGATGAGTGAATTGTCAACCATGCGGTGTGATCGTGCGCTTGGTCTTTGGATTGTAGGTACACGGGCATCGAGTGTCGACGGTGAACTGCCGTGGAGGAGCTCATGCCGGGCGGCAGCTGTGGCGTCCATTCCTGGATCGAGGACGCAAGCGGCGACGGAAGGCGGGTTTCTTGGTTTGCGCCACAAAACCAAAAAGGCGGACGGCGGTTGAAGACGCCAAGTCGTGGAGGCACGGGCGTCAGTCTCGGGACTAACGGAGGCGACGGGCGTCGACGGCGTCTAGGGCCTCGCTGCGGGCGAGGAGGTGACGGGCGTCGGGCGGCGTCTAGGGCCGTCAGAAGGCCGAGGCGGGAACGGCATCTAGGGCCACGGCCGTCGATCGAGTCTGTACAGCGGGTCGAAGAAAGAAACTCCGCCGTCGATCGAGTATGTACAGCGGGCTGCTGCAGACCCGACCGGTCTGACCGCAGCAGCCAGGTATAAAATCCGCCCCTTCTCCAGGTGGAGGGCTTCGAGTCTCTTGAGTCCTTTTCAGTTTTTCCTTCCCCCTTCCCCCTGCTCAGGTTAGGGCCAAGGTCTCCAACGCAAAGAGAGTTTAGATTATAGCTATTCTCTTCAATCTAGTGGGTGGATGATGGGCGGATGGCTCTAGCCTTTGTATAGGTGAATTCCTCTGAGATTAATAGATGAAATTTATTTGAGATTCACTTGTGTGTGCTGAGCATCTCGTCCTCCCCTTCTCTCTTGCATTTTGGGTTCAATTCTCTTCTTTTGGTGTGTTTCTTGTTTGGAGGAGAACCCTTGATTTCGTGGTTTGATGAACTCTTTGGAACGATTCCTATGCATATAGCCTAGTGCCAAACCCCCTGGAATCATGGGTTCTCACGAATTGGTGATTTTGTGTTCTTGAGAAAACCCCAATCCTCTTTGATCTTTCCTCGATTTCTCTCGATCCGTGAATCTTTTTGGGTGAGATCTTTTGGGGATATGTTCTCGGGGTAGTTATGAAGCTTTCCTCCAAGTTTGATTGGATTTGGACTTCGTTTGCTCGAGATTTGTGGTTTGAAGGTTTGTTTGCGTGTTTTCTAGACGACACCGGTCAGACCGGCGGGCGAGACCGGTCAGTCTGGTTTTGAATTGCCCGACCAGTCAGACTGGTCCAGTGCACCGGTCAGACAGGTCTGTGTGTGCTGTGCTGCGATTTGAGAAGTTTCTCTCGCCTTTACTTCCGCGCTGCGATCTGGGTCTTCTGCTTCGAGATAGCTTGTCCATAGCTATTCTCGCTGACCTAGGTTCGAGGGCTTGCGGTGATTTTGAGACATAGGCCGACATTTCAAATTTCGAAGAAATTTTGATCGGCTCGCATTCACCCCCCTTTGGTCGCTAGTTTCGGTCCCTTAGAAGGGAGCGTCCAGAACACGCATGGGCGCCCACGGCGCGCGCGCACGACACGTCGCGCGCGACGCGGCGGCAGCGGCGGATGGCGGTGCAGCGAAGCAGGGCTGGAGAGGGGCTGGGGACGCGCGCAAGGCGTGTTCCAGGCGACGGCAAAGCTCATCGACAACGACACGGACGGAGAGGAGCGACGACGGGGCGGCGCGACGACCAACGGCGGCGGCGGGCGGAGGGCTGCGCCAACAGCCTTGCAGGGAGGGGGAGGAGGCCTGGTGAGGAGGGAAATTGAGCGAGGGAAGGGAGGAGATGGTCCCCGCGCAAGGACTCGAGAAGTAGCTTACCGGAGACGGCGAATCGACGGCGGGGGTAGATTCCGGTCGGGGAAATGCGGGGCTGAGCTCGGGAAAGCTTGGAGTAGGTGCAAGGGAAGACGAGGAGGCCCTGGGTGCGCGGAATCGGAGGACGGTGGCCGGAGTTGGTCGGGGCGCAGGCGACGGGGGCGGCTCTGCTCGGCTCGAGCGCAAGGAAGAAGAAGAGAATGGAAACACGGCAGCTCAGGGATAAGGTCGGGGGGGCTTCGTCGGGGATAAGGACGTGTGCGGAACGAGGATGGCCGGCGCGTGGCACGAGGATGGTCGGCGGCGGTGGCGACGTGCGGCGCGCCGTGATTCGTGCAACGCACGCCGAAACAGAGTGCCGGGCGGACCGTCCGGGCGGGAAATTTGGGGCCGTGACAATCTCGAAACGGAACGTCCTTCGGAGTTCCTTCAGGGGCCGTTTAGTTTCCAAAAATTTTTGCCTTCTTTTTTAGATATGAATGGAGTATTAAATGCAGATAAACGACAAAACTAATTGCACATTTTGGATGTACATGACGAGATGAAACTTTTGAGCCTAATTAGTGCATGATTAGTCATAAGTGCTACAGTAACCCCACATGTGCTAATGGTGCGTCAAAGGCCTCAAAAGATTCGTCTCGCGGTTTCAAAGCGGGTTCTGAAATTAGTTTTTAAATTAGTGTAAAAAAATCATTCTGACATTTAGTCAAACAATCGATTTGACAACAAAAAAAACTTTTATTTTGTGAACTAAACGGTGCCTGACTTTATTTGGCACTGCTTGAGAAAGAGACCCCACCCGGCAGAACCCCAACCTGGACGCCCAGCCGGCCAGCCCGACACACGCGGGCGGCGCGAACACGACAGGCACGATCCAGGTTCAGGTTCAGGTTCAGGTTCGGCGCACCACCCTCTCCTCCGATCCGTGTCTGGCTCAGCAGCACGTGCTCCTCCTCCGACGAGGACCGCCCGCCGAGCCAACCATCCGCCGCCGCCGCCCCGCGCCAGCACCAGCAAGGCCCGCCCCCCATGTGATGCGACCCTGTGAGACTGTCGCCGTGCTCGTTCACACACACCACCACCAGCGCTCCTGCGTTCGCAGTCGCACACCACAGATGCGTCGTCGCCTGGCTCCACCGACGGCACGCCGCCGCCGCCTTCTTGCAGCTGGCACGGCATCGCCGGCATCCGGTCACAACTCACAAGTCAACCACCACGGCATTGCATCAGAGTAGTCGCAGTCGAGGAACTGTAACCACTCCACTCAACAGTAGTAAAAGGATCGAATCATCAGGGAACAACCCAGGACGCGTATTGAAGAGAGCCAGACGAATGAAAACTCGTTTTTAAACCGGCTACTCGAGTAGTCGTTATCCTGTCCGCACGGTCTGCACCGAGATCTGTGCATTCTTGTCCTATGTGGCTGTATTTCCTTGTATTCTATATTTTCACTAACATATTTCTTCTATGCACAGAGTGAAGGACAGTGTGGATCCCAGACAAAGCCAGAACGTTTCTGCCAGCCCCTCTGCAGTTCTTCACGCGTGGGAGATTATTTTATCTGGCGTTCACACCCCATAAACCCGTAAACGCAAAAAACCATCACATCAAATGTTTTAATATATGCATGGAGTAGTAAATGAAGTCTATTTACAAAATTTTTTGCATAGATGGGCTGTAAATCGCGAGACGAATCTAATGAGCCTATTTAATTCATGATTTGCAACAGTGATGCTACAGTAACCATCCACTAATTATTTCATGATTTGCATCTGTGATGCTACAGTACCACCCGCTGATTATTGATTAATCATGGATTAATTAGCATCATTAGATTCGTCTCGCGATTTACAACCCATCTGTGCAAAAAATTTTATAAATAGACTTCATTTAGTACTTCAAATTAGTAAGATTCCAACTCAAAAAAATTTTGCGCTTGAACTAAACAGAGCCTTAACCGTTCAATCAGCTCTTTTATCTTGTACTGCAGCTGCTGCCAGCAATAATATTTTCTTGTAGTGTGCTCACTAACGTGTGGTTGTGGTTAGCCGTTACTAATATTTAATTGTTTTATTATTTTTTGGACTGTAGTTCATGCCAGCGATAATATTTTATTGATAGTGGAATAAACATGTACCGGTTGATACATGCTGGTACCTTAACAATAAATACTTACTTGTAGTGTCATATTTACACCATTTTTCTGAATTCACGTGTGCTGGTACCGAATACACTAGTGTCATTTATACAAGTACTCATTTGTATGGTACATTGTGATACCTGTATTAGTGTTCTTTTAAGCAAGTGTTATAGAACGAAGCCAACTAAACTCAGTGCAATTTTTTTTTGAATTTTGAATTGAAGTAGCAGACGTACAAGAACAAATTAGCTTCTCGGAAAATAGTAAGAACATCTATTTAAGAGACATTATCCGGTACCATCCAGTAGCAAAATACATGATTGATCTACAATCACAACTGGTTGGCCCACGAGCTCGTTGTCTGCTCCGCCCTTGCTCCCTCGTCTTCAACTGAAACATGAACATATCACAACCATGTATATGACTGAATTGGTATGTGACTGAAGCATGTAGTTGACTGAATTAACAACCATACTGAAGCATACATGTGACCGAATCTAGGCAAAACTGAAGCACACAGCAGCACAATCAAGAAACCTTGGAACATATATTCAGAGTTTCAAGTACTGGTACACAGGTAGGAAACTTGTAATAACATCATCCTAGTAATATAATTGTAGCCTACATTTGCTAAATTGGACATCTAGGTACTGCATGGTAGTAATGAACAGCTACTTCATCTTAAGCCTAAATTGTTGTGAACCAATGGAACAGAACAATGTTGTGAATATCAACTCACCGAGTTCATATCATCGAAGACCACATCTTCAGATGACAATAGATCCTGCGGCACCCGGCCATCGAGGACCGTGGGAGGAACCACCGATTGGTGCATCAGTCCACATACTGCTTGCTGCCGCCGCCATCTCGTTCCTCCTCACGCTCTTCTCCTCGGCAGGGGAGGTCACTACCTCGGCCCGACCGGACATCCATGAGCTGCTCGTGAACCTTCAATGTAGGTAGATGTACATGACTCTGGTATCATCAATTCATGATCCGAGGATTGAACTAGTCACATACCTGAGAGCAATGCGACTAATTTCTTCAAAAAAAAAAGTGACTAGTCACATACCTGAGAGCAATATGACAATTCATTGTCGTAGATGAGCATTGCATTTGCAATTGGCAACCCAAATCAAGCATGCGCCCAGAAATTTTTGAAGCAAAACAACCAGAAATCATATAGGACAAAAACCCCACCTAAACCACCAAGAAAAGCACCAAGCCGGCCAGAAAACGTCGGCATTCCCGACCAATCTCTCCCCGGAATAGCGTCAATCCCACACGCCCAGCACCCAAACTCGAAGCAAATTAAAAAAAATCCAGTCTAGCTCGTCTGGTGCGAGGAGGAGCAGGAGGCAGCTCAGGCGGGATACAGGAGGCGCGGCGGGTGATGTACCCGGTGGAGGCATCTGTACTGGGAGGTTGGGACGGCTAGCGCCTGGCCTGCGGCAGCAGGACGGGACGGGCGGCGACCATGCGCGGGATGGGCGGCCGGCGTGCCTCCTTTGCCGCCACGCGCTGGGAACGGGGTGGACGGCGCAGCCTCCGGCCTGCTCCGCAACCGCGTGCGTGGAGGAGGGGCCGCGCGCGGGAGGGGCAGCACCAGCTCCTGCCGGCCTGGTAGCGGGAGGGGCGGCCGCGACCACCGGCCCACCCGGCAGCGGCAAGGACCTCCTTTGTCGCCGGCGGGGACGGGCAGCCGCGACGCGTCTCCGTCGGCGCAGGAGAGCCCTGCGTATACCGGATCTGGGAGATCACTGTGCAGACCAATCTGGCCTCCTCAAAGGCAGCCGTCGGCATCCGTCCCCCACCCGACGCAGCGGCGAGGGCGATAGCGTCGGGGGGGCGGGGTGGGCTGTCCGCCGGTGGCGGAGGTGGCGGGCGAGGAGCTGGCAAATCTGCCGGATTTGAGCCCGCCAACGCCGGATCATGTCACGCCATCGCTGGATCTGGGCGCGCCACCGCAGAAGCCGCTCGTTGACCTCGGGAGCACCAACCGTGTGTTGAGACGGAGAGGACGAGAGAGAAAGCAAATGGTTCAAACGATTTTGGAATGTGGCGACGGAGAGAGTATCTTTTTATTCTGTATAACAGCTGTACATATATACGTACAGAGTACACGATTTGATGTAAACCTGTTCTATTCTTACAGTGTCCAGATCTCGAGGTAAAAATAGAGGTACAGGATAACCCCTACACGGTACCCGGTTCCTAGAAATCTTCATTCGCCAGAGCATTCTGCATCTGGCATCTGCTCCGGCCTCTCCTCTGCCAGAGATCATCCATCGATCGCATTGCAGCCTCCACCAACCGTGCAGCACGGCCCGTACAAACCCCCGTCCCTTAATTCAAGGCGCTGCCTCCTGCTGCAGCTGCGGCGGGTGCTGCCGGCCGGCCGGCCGGTCAGACGTGTACCTGCAGTGCTGTACCCTCCGGCCCTCCCTCCCCCGTCCATGATCAAGCAAGAACCACCGTCAACACCGGCGGAGGCTGTAATCACGGCCGCCAACGATGGCCACCGGCCCTGATCCGCGATTACCGGCGCGGTCAGCTTCAGCTGCCACACTGCCTGGAGCCCTGGACAGCGATGGCGCCGGATTCACTTGCAGACTTTTGCAGTTGCAGCCTCTGAACAAACCCAGATCAGACATCCTGGTAGAAGTAGAACAGGAAAGCAACCTGCCAGAATGGTGTGGAACAGAACAGTGGTAGATGCGCATCGGTCAGCAAACTCCGAAGGTTGATGAGGACTGGAACATGAACGAATGAACAGTGAACAGTGGCGCTCATCGA
This sequence comes from Panicum virgatum, assembly GCF_016808335.1. Lineage (NCBI taxonomy): Eukaryota > Viridiplantae > Streptophyta > Magnoliopsida > Poales > Poaceae > Panicum > Panicum virgatum. The sequence continues at coordinate 33,648,118 of NC_053152.1, read as the reverse complement.
TTAGTAAGCTGAAGCTGAATTCCTTCAGATCAGATCAGGGATTGCATTCGTACAACATCTTTCAGTGTTCTTATTGTTTCCAGCACGCTAAGCCACTCGTAATAATCTACCAAAACTACGCTATCCAACAGGACACATTTACAAGATCATCATCACAAGCATCACACACGCGCACACGAACACGAACACGGAGAGCAAGAAGCAGATGGAAGCAGCCAGCCGGAGGCGAGTTGATTTGATAAATACAAGCAGAGCTAGGAGAAGGCTTGATTTGATACGGGTAGGGTATCCTCCTTCCCGACCGGCGGTCACGTCCGCGGGAACACGCCGAGCATCTTCCCCTTGCCGAGGCACTCGGCGAGCCTCTTGGCGCCGTCGACCTCGGCGGCCATCAGGCCCTGCAGGAACCCGCACGCGCCGGCGGCCATCATCTGCTTCCGGCACCGCCGGGACTGCGACACGGCCAGCAGCACCGCCACGGGGAACCGCCGGTCCACGCCGCGGGCGCCCGCCGGGTCCAGGAGCCGCACCGCGCCCGCGACGCCGCGCTCGTCCCGACGGAACAGCTTCCGGCACGCGCCCGACGACGCCAGGAGCGCGGCCAGCGCGCGCGCCGCGGCGTCGCGCTCGGCCGCGGGCTTGGCCTCCAGCATCCACACCAGCCGCGGGACGGCGCCCTCCAGCTCGCGCCGCGACTTGCCCCCGCCGCCGCCGGCGGCGTTGCCGCAGAGCTCGGCGAGCGCCAGCGCGGCCTCCGTACGGGTCGGGGGCCGGTCACTGCCCAGCGCGGCGGCGACGTGCGCCGCGAAGCTGGCGGACGCGGCGATCTCGGCGATGTAGCGGAAGGAGGCCATGTTGCGGAGGAGCCCCAGCGCCGGCGCCAGGCCCGGCTCGTCGCCGCGGCTGGCGTCGAGGAAGTCCTTGACGCAGGCGAGGGCGCCCTCCTGGAAGGCCTCGACCTTGAGCCGCTGGCCCTCGTCGCCGTCGCCGGCGGTCAGGTTCTGGAGGCACCCCAGGGCCAGCTCCTGCGCGCGCGGGGTGCCGAGGGACACCAGCTGCAGGAGCAGCGGCAGCGCGCCCTCGTTGCGGAACCACGGGAGGAGGTCCGGGAACGCGGCCAGGTTCCGGAGCACCCCGGCCGCCGCGGCCTGGGTGGCGGGCGTCCCGCCGGCGCACGCCGCGAGGAGCGCCGCCACCCCGCCGCGCGCGGCCACGGCGGCCGACGCGTCGCGCGAGGCCGCCGTCAGCGGGAGCAGCGCCGCGCACGCGTGCTCCGCGCCCGCGCCGCCGGACTCCAGCGCGCGGCAGAGGTGGGGCACCACGGCGCCGGCCTCCTCCGCCAGGAACCGGCACGCGGCGCCCGAGGACGCGAAGGCGGCCAGCACGGCGACGGCCCGCTCGCGGGAGGACGGGAGGAGGTCGCCGCCGGCGGAGTCGAGCAGCGCCGCCACCGCGGAGACGGCCGCGGCGGCGGCGGGCGCCGGCAGCGCCGCCGCGGTGCCCGCCAGCTCCTCCAGCGCGGCGGCGCGGGACGCCGCGGAGCCCAGGCGGAGCCGGGAGATCAGCGCGTCCACGCCAGAGTCCGCCGCAGCGGCGGGTGGAGCCGACATGGCGAGGAGGCGCGCGTCGGCGGCGAGCTGGGACAGCGAGGCGGCGGCGGACGAGAGCAGGGAGACGGTGTGCAGGTGGCCGAGCCTCGGCGCGTCCGCGGCGGCGGACAGCAGCGCGCCGAGCTCGGCGGCAATGGGCGCGAGCAGTGGCGCGGCCGGCGGGACCGCGGGGCTGGCGAGGGCGGTTGACAGCGCGGCGAGCGAGGCGGAGATGGACGGCCAGTGGCGGCGGAAGGCCGGGGCCGAGGCCGCCGCTGCGGGCACCGCCTCCAGCAGCCGGAGGCACTCCGTGAGGTCGGGATCCCCGGACTCCGGCGGCGGCGGCGGCATGGCGCGGCGCGCGGCGGGAGAGGAGGCGAGGGGAAAAAAATCGGAAATTTGGGGGCGTTGGCGCGTGGAGTGCGGAGCTGCGCTGAATCAGCGCGCCAACTACTCTCTCTCTCTCTCTACTAGTACGCGCTATTTTACTGGCCTTGTCTCGTATGGGCTTTTTGGTAATTTGAGTGATACTAGAACGTGTCAGTTTCTTTTTCTCTTTTTTTTGGTAGGTGACTCAGGGCCTGTTTGGCTCCAGGACTTTTTCCAAAAGTCCCTATCACATCAAAAGGAATCTTACTATTTTATATTATTAAATAAAATCTGTTTATAAATGTTTTTTGACAACTGAGTGCTTTTTCGCGAGACGAATCTAATGAGCCTAATTAATCGATGATTGGCTACAGTGATGCTACAGTAACCATTCGCTAATCATAGATTAAGATACATCATTAGATTCGTCTCGCAGTTTAGCCCCAGGGTTCTGCAGTTAGTTTTATAATTAATATTTATTTAATACTTCTAAATACTAAAAAGTCCCTAGGACTTTTTTGAAGTCCCTCAATCTAAACACCCCCTCAATGCCACTCTGTCAGTGTGAGCTCGGGTGCTTCCATTCCAATATTCCATGGACTTGTGGACCTTGGAAGCGTTGGTTCATCAGGAAACCCGGGCAGGGTTTCCCGGGAGCACATAAAGATGATGTGCTGCTCAAACCTACTTGTGTCGACTCTTGAATCATCAGGTCATTATCATTCAAAGTTTCATGGGAGACGGCACCTTTGTTATTTTGCAGTAAGTGTCATAAGGATGTCAATAATATAGTTGATGCAAAATATGCTAAAACGATGCAAAAATATAATTTTGATGCATTGAAGAGAGAGGACATTCTTGGGCGGGTTTCAAGTCAGGAACTGCCATTGCCTCGCTGCTTTAGGGAAATAATTGAAGTGTGTAATTTTTTTTTTCTGAAATAGGTTGTTGCAACATCTCTGCTTGACTACTCGAATGATCCAATAAACGAGAGAAAAAGTGAAAGGATCTATGTACTTGTTTTAGACCACGACGATTTTTTCTTTGACTATGTTTTCTTTTCTTTTGTGCTCTGGATCCATGAAAGTATTGAAAAATGTAAATCCATTTCTTTTGAGCTTAGTGTGCTTTACCAAAAAGGTTACCCAGCTTCTTTCCCCCAGAACCCAACAGGGAAAGGTTCCACAATTTAGTTGTGATCCGTAAGGTATGGCATCACCAAAAGGAAATGCAGAAATCGGAAACGAACCTGCATGTCCTCCGAACTAGTATATCATAGGCAAAATAGGCAAAGACATCCCTGAACTCTTGAGAAAGGGTCAACTTCGTCCTCGTACTTTTCCGCAGACCAAATTAGTCCCTGAACTGTTGGATTTGGGGTCCGTTTCGTCCTTCCGCCGTTTTCCGTCCACACCGTCAGTTTAGCGGCAACAGGGCATGTGAAAGGACCAAACTGCCCCTGTTTTTTTCCAGCCCCAACCCACATCCGCCTGGGAGGCGAGCCTGCATTGCTCTCGGCCACCGCACGCGCTAGGAGGCGAGCCCGTGCCATCCCCTCCCATCCTCGGCGGCGCCTGAAGCTGCTCCTCCCCACGCCTGAAGCCGCTCCTCCCCGATGTCAGGCCGCTTCTCCTCGATGGCAAGCCGCCCCTCCATCCTCGGCGGCCGCCGCACTGGGAGGGCAGGCCGCGCCGTCCCCTCCCATCCTCGACGCACTGGTTTTCCCCACGCCTCCCCTCCAGCCTCCGCGTCGCCTAGGAGGGGGCCATCGTCCAGATCCGGCTGCGTGCCCGCCGTTTGTCTGTTCCCGTCCTCCTCCGCCCGACCTCAGCCTCCTTTTTCCGGTGGCCTTAAGGAGGTAAGCAGATAGCCCGCGTTGCGTACTGATTTAATGTTGCACTGTCCAATGTGGATGCACTATCCAATGTTATTATTTTGCTGAATCTGACGGTAGAATAAATCATATAGGGTTAACAGAAGATGGGAGATTCAGAGGTATTGCTTGTTAGGTTTCATTTCAATGGGGAATTTGTTGTTGATGGAACCTTGGTGGAATATTGCAATGGGGATTATGGAGTTTCACACATAGATAAGGATAAATTGTCGATCCCAGAGCTTGAAGGGCATCTACCGGATCTCACAACCTTTAGAAGGACTGTTCGGATGTTTTGGTTGCCACTTGGTGCACCACTGAATTCTGGAATGAGGATGCTTGTAGATGATAAGTCATGCCTTGACATGCTTGATGCAGTAGGGTCATATGGGGCTCTAGACATTTACACTGAATTAATTGATGTGGACTTGGCTGCAATGAGTGAATCAGATGGTGGTGTGTTTGACCAATCTGCAGAATATGAAAACATGTTGCGTTTGGATGCTCCTGCCACACATGAGGTTGCACAGGATGGTACACAAGTTGAAGAAGAAGAGGTAGATACTAAATATGTTGTCATCGGATTTACATCTGATGAGGATGATGAAGCAATGGAGATAAGAACTAACTACAAAGCATATATGTCTGAAAGGAATAAGAGATAAGGCATACCATTGGACAGCCCAAACTCAATGGATCCTCCAACAGGGAATGACACTAACAGGGACAGTGTCATTGATGAGGATGATTTTGGAGATGGAATTGCATATTTTGAGTCAGATGAAGATGTATCCTACGATGATGACAGTGACACAGATGCCAAGAGAAGGAAGTGCAGGTTCGCAATATTTGATAGCCGTGCGGAGACACCTCAGTTTGGCTTAGACATGTACTTAGAGGCAAGAAGGAATTAAAGGATGCAATAGAAAAGGTATGCTCTGAAAAAGAAGGTAAATATTAAGTTTCCTAAGAATGACAAGTAGAGGTTGAGGGCTGTTTGCTCATGGAAATGTTGTCCTTGGGTATTGCATGCTTCATACAACTCGAAAAGTGATTGGTTTCAGATTGTGACATACAATCCCACCCATTCATGTTGCCCAGTTTTAAAAAACAAGAAGTTATCTACAGCTAGAATATGTGACAAATATGAGAGTACTATCAAGGCTAACCCAGCATGGAAGGCTAGAGCAATGAAGGAGACTATACAAGAAGACATGGGTGTGGAGGTTTCTTTGACAATGGTGAAAAGAGCAAAAGTGAAAGTTATCAGAAAGGTAATGGATGCTCGAAGTGGTGAGTATTCTAGGTTGTTTGACTATGCTCTTGAGCTGAAGCGTAGTAATCCTGGAAGTAGTGTGCACATTGCCCTGGATCCTGAAGAAGAGGAACATGTGTTCCATAGAATTTATATTTGCTTAGATGCTTGTCGAAGGGGTTTCTTAGATGGATGCAGGAGGGTGATAGGGTTTGATGGTTGTTTTCTAAAGGGTCCTATGAAGGGAGAACTATTGTCAGCTATTGGAAGAGATGCAAACAATCAGATTGGTGAAGAAGATGCCTGGTCGGCCACAAACAAAAAGGAGACAGGATCCTTCAGAACGAGTGAACTCTAGTCATAAGTCATCCAGAGTTGGAGTTAAGATTAGATGCCGACATTGCCAAGGCACTGGACACAACTCTAAGACATGCTCCGTGAAACTAGTGTTTATACAATTCATCTATTTAAGATTTATGTTTACACATTTTTAGCACGCCTTTCTTTTTCACAATAAGAGTGACATGCCTCTGACTGTTCTCCTTAACTGTGCAGCAGAAAAACTCGACAACCAGCAACAATCCTGGTCATTCTCATGGATCATCTTCTATCCACAACAATAATGCTCCATTGTCCATTGAACCAGCAACATCTAAAGGGAAGGAGCCAGCTACAACTTCGGGCACAAAATCAACTAAGAGAAAGGATTTTGAGGGCTATGGATTGTATTACAGTGAACGCACTGGTGCATCATATATTCAGGTTAGTAAGTTCTATTAAATTGATCAATCTCTATGCATTATTCAATTAAATTGATCTAACTTCAATTGGTTTGCAGACTGGGAAGAAAAGTAGATTGGTGTCCTTTGGCACTTCTAACTCTAAAGCTAAAGCTTCTGCTGTTGGGAATGCCTCTGTTGTCATTGAGACAAGTGCTGGGCATCCCACCTCATCTGCACGAGCAACGATCAATGTTACAGGCAGCCGTACAACTGCAAAGATCCAGTCTACTTCGCCTACACAAGGTCAACAGAAAAAGGCAGCATAGCATCTTGTATCATCTGAGAAGATCATGTAATGGCTTATGTGCTATGGCTTTCAGTTTGTAAGCACCCAGTTTGTAATGGTTTTAGTTTGAACCTGAGACATTTTCTTCTATCATCTGCTACTTTGTTTGAACAAGAGACATTGAGTCAAATATTGCCTGCTGAAATGCCATGATCAAAACTGAGGAAATTTTTCAGCGACAATTCATTGCATTTATCAATATTACATTCATGGATTGCCATCCCCTACATGCCTACAACAGCAGCCAAAAGGCCACATGCCATTACAACACAAAAACACAACAAGATTCCTATAAACCTACGTTGCTCACTAACAATGGCTTTCAGTTTGTGATTTTCTTATCGTGCCTCTTGTCTGAAACCAAGCAGTTCATCCCATTGCCCATGAAAATGTCGTAGAATCTGTGACAAGCTTGCATTCATAGACACCATGTCCTGAATCACTCGATTTGCTCTTCCAGAAAATTCTGGGTCAATCCAGTACTTGAAATCGCAAGGATTCTCCACATTTGCGCATTGCAAGAACCTTCTCCCTGCATCCACACCTGACCATCCGCAAGCCAAATTTGGGTACTGTCCATGGCGGCAGGTAATCCCCGTCCGGACCACCATTCCTTCTCTGTGTTCTTCGAGCAAGGATTCGAGCTGCAAAAAACAAAAGAATTCGTCAGGAAATCAAAGCAGGAAAGGAATCGATTTGAACCACAAAATAGCCATGGAAGCCTCACCTCCATCTCTCCACGCCTGTGATCTGATTCCTCATCGTGGCTTGTTCTTCCCTCTCTCCCCAGCCTCTGCCTGCTGCCACGCACCATCAGCAACACAAGGAGACCGACGGGACGAGCTCTGGGGCGGCTGCAGCGACCACAACGGCGGGAGGAGCTCTGGGAGGCGAGCACAGCGGTGGGAGGAAATCAGGGGGGCGAGCAGAGCGGCGACCAGAGCTGTGGGAGGGAGCAGTGGGAGGAACGACGACCAGAGCAGTGGGAGGGAGCGGCAGGGGTAGCTTTGGCCCCTGCCGAGGCGCTGCCGACGAAGGAGGACTGGACTGCGTCAGCGCTGGCGCCGAAGGGGCGACGAAGGGGATGCGTCGATGAAGGGGATGCGAGCGGATGGGGCTGGGGCTGGAAAAAAAATGGGGGCAATTTGGTCCTTTCACATGTCCTGTTGCCGCTAAATTGACAATGTGGACGGAAAAACGGACGGAAGGTCGAAATGGACCCCAAATCCAAAAGTTCAGGGACTAATTTGGCCTGCGGGAAATTACGGGGACGAAGTTGACCCTTTCCCAAGAGTTCAGGGATGTCTTTGCCTATTTTGCCTATATCATACTCAGTGGCGAATCTAAAATTTTAATTTGGGGAGAGTTCATCTTTCTCGTCTTCTTTCTCCCTCCCTCCCTCTCTTTTTATTTTTCTTTTTCCTCATTTTTTCCTCTTCCTCCTCTCCCTCTTCCTCCTCTCGATTCATGGTTGAAATTTGTAAAGAGGGCTTTGGGGGCTCCATGGGTTGTATAGGGGTAGGCGGACCGCTGATCATACTTGCACTGCCACCGGACTCAGCTAGTATAATAATAGAGAAGCTTAATTTGCTGGCTGCCAATAGAAAAACTCTTTTTTTGCTTAAACAAAATATACAATAATCCTCTCCCTAATACTGTAGTACTAATACTGCATGCTGCTCCTGTACTATTGGTGCTGTGCGTACAGTGTCCTGACAATGGAACCGGTCCTTCCATTTCCACCCACAGCTCTCTGTCCGTGGGCCCCACCGGCATAAAATGGTGGGGCCCACGCATCGTCCGCAGGGAATAAATACGGTAAGATTGGGGCTGCAGCTGGGGAGAGGAGAAGGTTGGAAGCTGGAAAGTTGGTGAGAGCACATGAAGCCCGGGACGGAGCCGATCCTAGCGTTCGCCTGTAAAGATTCTTGCAACAACGCGTGCCGGATGATCTGCACGATCAGCATCAGCTGCCTGCAGCTAGGCAGCTACTATGATCTTGTAAGTTTTATTTTTTTTTTTAAAAAAAGATCTTGCAAATGTTCAGTGCGCCTGCCATGCCATCTCATCTGGTCCGATACTTTGCCACTGGTCCCTGCGAGTGGCACACAAGTGATGGAGCCGGTAGGTCAGTAATTTCATTTCGTGCTAGTGTGGTGGATTGAGCACGTACACCCTGGTAAAAATTACATCTCGAGAGAAAGTTGGGTGATGTCGATGCAAACCATTGTTGTTGTTTGTAGTATCCATCTCACCATTTGATCTGATTAGGTTTTTCTAGATAGTACGTTGGGACCTTTAAAAGTCGCCAAAATTCGTACATCAATGTATACATATACCCCCCCTTACTTTCTAGAAGCAATTTTAAAAAAAAACTCGAGGGGGGTGAAACAGACCCCACCCGTATTTCATTAAGAGGAGCGACTGCTCAGCTCTTCCCGGCCGAAAAAGCCGCTGGACCTTGGTCCATGCCCACAAGGGGCTATGCCTTGTGGCGAGCACAACGAGAGGTTTTTTTTTACCTCGCCCAGAAACAACCAGCGAGTGCGCCAGCAGGGGCTCGAACTCGCGCCGCGAGGGCGCTACTGGGAGCGCTCGACCAGCCGGTCTAGCGTCGGTTCGCAAGCAATTTTTTTTAAAAAAGGAAGAACTGCTAATCACTCATACGTAAGGAGTGACGACCTGCCATATACCTCATCACTCACACCGGCCTTGATTACTTTGCATGCTAGCTCTGCCCAATTTCAAATTTCAACATAATATATTCGAATGGTGAATTCGAAAACGCAATATATATTCGTCCGGTGATGGATGAACGAAGCTAGTACTAGGCACGCGAGGCTATTATTTGAAATCAAATAATTGATAATAATTGCGATGGCGCACACCGTTGACTTTAGCTTGCGTTGTTAAAACTTAAAAGTAATTAACACGAACCGTCACGATCAAACAGTCGTCATGGCGCGTCTGTTTTAAAGCACTGAGATTCTTTTGCCACGGCTTCGGTTGCATTGGACGGATCCATCGAGGGGCCAGTTGACCCGTTCGTTATTCGAGCAGGCACGGGCCTGCAAATGGGAGACGTTTAACCTACCGTATATATATGTAGTACATGTGCTGACCTGATCAACCGGCTATAGTTACTTCAATTCCGCGAGTGCCTGTCACCGATCGACGCCGATCTTCATGGGATTTAAGTTTGACTAATGCTACGTCTCCATTTCAAATTATAAGTCGTTTTGATATTTGTAAATATAGAATTTTTACTATGTATTTAAATAAAGATATACGTATATCTAACTGCATAAAAAGTATATATCTAAAAAAGATATCTATAATTTAGAGGGAGTGCTTACTCAAATCTTTGACTAGGCTGCCGAGGCAGCAGCTCTGATCAAAGGTCTTGTACGTTGGCTGGAACTGCCTGGTGTAAACTATGGAGTACTCTCTGACCACTACGCACAATCAGTGTCATGTGGCCGAGGAGCGATGACCAGTGTTTAAGCTGCACGGATTATGTTTGTTAGGTGAGCTTATTTTGACTGCACCACATTTTGACTCCACCGTAGTAACATGTCTCGGCGATAGAGCCTTGAAATTTGATACTTAGATTGTTTTTACATATACTAGCCGTAGTGCTTGTGCGTTGCTACGGACAATATAATAGATCTATATAATATCACAAATTTTGTATTCGTTCACTCCGTATACATACCGTGTTGTGATCATGCGATGCATTGATTGTTCGGGATCCAATCAGGATTCCGATTGATTTGTCTGGTTCCGATTATGATTCCGAATGATTTGTTCGGATTTCAATTAAAATTTCGATTGACAAAACACTAGTCGGACTCACATACACAAGGCAGATCAAACAAAAAACTTAGGTGAAAACATTCACTGTTAGAAAAATCAACATTAGTACCGGTCAGCAACCCCCCTTTAGTACCGGGCAGCTGACCGGTACCGATTGGCCGGTACTAAATGGCAATCCATTTAGTACCGGTCAAAACACTCGGTACTAAAGTGGGCGTTTAGTACCGGTCGGTAACACCGGCCGGTACTAAACAGTTTTACAGCTAAAAAATAAATAAAAAAATACTTTAAACCCCCGGCCTCACGCGTAGCTTTCTTACCATTCCATCTATGCACCAGATGTGACTGGGTAGAAGATGCATTCCTTTTGAAGTAACTCGTAGAGGGCCATTTAGTACCGGTCCAAGACACCGGCCGGTACTAAATGTCGGCTTTTAGTACCGGTCGGTGTCTTTGGCCGGTACTAAATGGCCGCGCTATTTTAGTACCGGCCCAAAACACGCGGCCATTTAGTACCGGGCTCAAAATACGCGGCCATTTAGTACCGGCCCAAGACACCGGCCGGTACTAAAAGGCGACATTTAGTACCGGCCGGTGTCTTGGGCCGGTAATAAAATGGCTCAGGAACGTTTAAATTTTGGCCCGGTACTAAAATGACCCTTGGGCAACGTTAGTACCGGACCAAAATATGCCCTGTATCGCGGACCAATGAGCTATTTTCTAGTAGTGATTACTCGTTTTAGAAATATATAGGTAGATATAGATATAGATAGAGCGTTTGATGCACGGTCCAAAATCGGTTTTTTTAACGTATTATGGCTACTTCTTTCTATGATGTTCTATTAATTGTTGCAGAATCGTAATTCTAGAGAGTTGGTTTCTATACAAATCAATATATGATGACCGTATGAGCTTGCCTTATAAAGCACCATGAGTGAAAACTACGAATTTAGAAAAGTTAAAGTAATCTATATCCGTGCTTTATTTAGATTCCACCACGGAATTAATGGTACGTTCGAAAAGGCAAAGGGATGATACCGCAGCGCGTGGAAGCAGATAAACAAAGCACCGACCGAATTGAAGAACAGCGAGCATGGACAGCGGATCCACACCCATCTCCGTCCGTTCCGTACGAGACCGATGATCCAACTTTTCCGGCTACTCGATCGATCCATCCAGCAGACTAGCAGAGCCAAAAGGCTGGCACACCGTCGGATCGTACGCGGACACGTCTATTGGCTACGCTACGTATACGGTCATACGGTGCACCTAGCCGTAAGGCTGTCTGCACTCGTCTTCCTCTATATTTTTCTTATAAAATGAATTTTTCATCCTGTTCAGCAATATTCTCCCCTCTATCCTTAGTTTATCCGCACTTATCCATCTTCTATATCTCCCTCTATACCAACTACTATCCGTGAACTCCACGTGTCAGTTTTTTAATCTCTTTTTACCCCCTCCTTCCCATTCTTCTCTTCCCACCTCGAGCAAGCCGGCCTCCCTCCCCGGCGTCTCCCTCCATCGCCGGCGCCCTCTGCTCCTCCTCTCCGGTCGCCCACCGCTTGTGGATGTCGCGCCCCCTCCCTGGCTTGCGGATCCATGGCGGGTACCCGCACTCCAGCCGTGCCGCCTCTCCCCTTCTACCTCTCTTTCCCGGGCGGCTGCAGTGCCGAGACACTACTGCTGCCCGCGCTCCGGCCGCGCCGCCTCTCCCCTTCTCCATTGCTCTCTCGACCTCCCTGCTATCTCTTCTCCTCTCCGCTGTGGCGATGACGGGGAGCTCGGCTCCATTCTCCGGCCACCGCGCGTCCCTCCCATGGCTGCCACCCCGTGCGCGTCTCCGGGCGGAAGGATACCGCCGGTGGGGCTCCTGCGCACGGCGGGGCGGCCTGCACGGCGGCTGAGGACACAGATGGCGACGTGCGGCGGGGCCAGCGGAGGCGAGTGGCGGCTAGGCCATGGCGGCGCGTGACGCCCAGGCCAGCAGAGGTGCGCGGCGTGGCCTGTGCGGCCGGCAGCCGAGGTAGCCAGCGAGCCCGCGGCGGCCGGCCTGCGCGGCCTGCAGCGGAGGTGGCCAGCGAGCCCGCGGCGGCCGGCCTGCGCGGCCTGCAGCGGAGGTGGCCACCGAGCCCGCGGCGGCCGGCCTGCACGGTGCGGCCGGCGTGGCTTGCACGACCGGCAGCGGAGGCTGCCGGCAAGCCCGCGGCGGGCGGCTTGGCGGGGGCGGGGTGGGGCGGCCTACTCACCTGGGTAGCCTGCACGGCAGGGCTGGCTGACTCTGCTCGACACAGGGCTCCTTGGCTCTGTTCTGTTCGAGCCCCTACGCGTGGCCCCGTCGAGCTCGAGCTCCCTCGCCGGCCCCCTCCGCCACCCTCCAAGTCGAGCTCCTCTGCTCCTAGCGGTCGCCGGCCACCTCCTCCTCCGCCGCGTGAAGGCCATCCCTCGCCGCCCCCCTCCAGCTCTCGTGGTGGAACGCCGCCACGCCGACCTGCACCCCTGCATGGATCGAGGTGGCATACGCGGCATCGGGTACGGTGGCTGGAGCGGCGGCCGGCGCGAGCGGCTCGAAGCAGGGGCACTCCGTCGATGGCAACGATTCTCGCGGAGGCGGAGGACGGCAGGGTGCAGATGTGGCCGTGCTTGGGCTCCTCTACAGCAGGCGGCGGCGATCACAGCCGCGGATGGGGCGCCTCCCTCACTCCCTCTCCTCCGCGTGGCGATGGCGCCCGTGGCGGCCCTCTCCCCCTCTTCTCCTTGCATTCCGAGCCGCGGTGCGAAGGTGGGGTTGTCGGGACGCGGCGGCGATAGCGTGCAGTCCGTACGACGTGGGGAGTAGCGGACGGGAGGAGCACCACTAATGTAGCGTATCGTTTAGAGGTCCCCGCTGCGGGAGTTTTTACTATAAAAATGAACTGTAAGATGGCGTCGCGTATGTGATAGAAGTCTGTAGGGATCACAGGGGTGTCCGACTCTAGAGGGGGAGGGGGTGAATAGGGTCGCTAATTCGCTTTCTAATCTAGAGCTCAAACTTCTTGCATAAGATAAACCTAACACGTCCTACACATGCTAGTTATTACCAAGGTTTATCTATGCTACTCTCTACTTACCCCAAAAGATTTGCAACCTATAGCCAATCCTAATCAAACTAACTAGGAAAGTAAAGGCACGCAAGATAAAGTAAATACGGAAACGTAATACGGTAAGTAAAGAGGTAAGGGCAAGAGGGATGCAAACTCCCGAGTAGACACGGTCATGTAACGTGGTTCGGCTCAAACGCCTACGTCCACGGGACACTGAGGCTCTTCCGATCACCGTCTTGCACTAGGCCACCAAGGCGCACCGGCAAGCAAAGGCAAGTGCCCACAAGACACCGAGTCTCGTGCACCACCACCGTCTCTCTCGGTCACCTGGCCGAAATCCACTACGGAGCTTCTCCACAAAGGAGGGGGTCTCCACTTCCCCCGTACAAAGTGTCGGCACTGCTCCACACCAAGTCGGAGGGTCGTCGACGGGAATGCTTTGCTTGCCTCGGCAAGACTTCTCTTAAGCTAGCTCTCTCAAAAATTAAGCCTATACAAGTGCTACAAAGCACTCTCTCAAAGCTTCTCACAAGCTAGATATGACACTAAGCACTTCTATGATGGTTGGTGATGGATCTTTGCTTGGGCAGCACTTTCTTCAGCTCTTGAGGCTTCCTACCCTGTGTGACAACCGGCCATGGGAGTATATATAGCCAGCACAAGCAAATATAGCCGTTGGAGAAAAGCTGTCTGAAAAGTACCTAACGCCGGTTAATCCGACGCTCCCCCAATAGCCATCATCCGTTCAACCGGTGAATGTAATCTGCCCGACTGAAATACTAGACGTTACTTGTACGGACAATTAACCGATGTAGCGTCGGTTCAACCGGTGAACGTAGTTGTCCTCTGATCAACTGAAAAACCAACTCTCTGGACAACTACACCGACGTAATTGACCGGTGCATCATCGGTTCAACCGATGTATGCATTTTCCTTGGTCTTCTTCTGTCATTGCACCGACATATTCAATATCTTCATCGTCGGTTCATCCGGTGCACTCTGCTAACTGTGTCTTCTCTGAGCCCATTGCACCGATGAGTGTAATTTGCCTCACGCCGGTTTAACCGGTGAGAGCAAATTACCTCTGTCTTGGTCTTTTCGACCTGATTTCTTCGGGGTTTTGTATCTTTTCATCCCTTGGACCTATAAGCCTGATAATGATCATCTTAACACATATATTATTCCAAGTGTTGTGTGTGTCATCAATCGCCAAAACATTATGTTGAAATATGACATGAGAGGCCATTTTCGCTACAATCTCCTGTTTTTTGGTGATTGATGACAACACAACCAAAGCAAGCAAGATGAATTTGCAAAAATAAGAAATTGGTACCAAATTGAAAAGTTAGAAACTACTTAGCTTGCTCGGATGACATTGCAATGCTCATTTTAAAAGCCACTGTCATTTGATTAGTCCATATGACGAAATGCTTCCGGATTGATAGCAATTGTGAAACAATGGCTTGTGGCCAATGTAAGACAATTGTGTGGTTTGAACCATATGAGCAATGAAAATTTTTGTACCTTAGTCCATGGGATCATCAAATTGCACTTCTCCCCCATATTGACTAAGTACCTCCCCCTATCACCATGCATCCTTTTGCATTGCATTTTCCATTCCTCCCCCTTGCTAATGGCATCATTTACTCCAAACTATTTGCTTGCTTTTAGGGTACATTTCTCCCCCTTTTTGTCATCAAACACCTAAAAGCTTCATAACCACTAACAGCAAGGAGCATTAGTAGCAAAAGGAATTTACTAGTGATAGAGTGTTATAACCTCTAAATTTGGCATATCTTGCTTTGTTTGAACAAGCTCCACCTTTTTCAAAGCTTGTGGCACTTCTCATCTTAACACCAATTGTGATGCCAATTGTGACTTGTAGGGGTAGTGTTCGAAAGAAATTTGAACTCATGGAGATAGCTCTAGGTGACTATAACAAATAGCACTTGTAAAGCATATTAGTCACACAAACGTAAGTTATAGAGTTAGCTCCCCCTAAATGTGTGCATTAGTGTTTGAATCACTTTAAACAAATGTATGCACTTGTAATTCACATAATGGGGATTTAACTTCATAACTTGCTAATCAAGGCATCATAAGCAAGCAATTGATATCAAAAGCATTTTTTACCATGAATATGAGAGATATCAAATTGCAAGATATGCTATGAAAGACATATGCCATGTGAGAGAATCAATTAAGCTCATGTAGGTTACAACAAGATATGAATAAGGCATGGATAACCTACCATGTGAAATTTCTAGGAAGGCATATCAAATGAAAGACACCAATAGTAAAGATAAGATCATGCAATCCTAGAGAGACATTGAGCTACAATGATGCATGAAGGATATCAAATGAATTGAGATCATCATTTTACCTTGCTCATTACCTCATATGTAGGGAAGGGGAATTTGGGTCACTAATCTTTAATCTATAACTTGGCTTTAATTCAACTTTGCATGATGCATCCCTACTCATGCATCCCAAACATTGCCAAGCCTCCAAATTCCCCGTAGTACTTGTTTGGCGCCTAAGTTTTAGGGATCCAAACCTTTTGAGGGCCATCCATGGTATGAATAATATCATTGGGCACCCAAATAGGCCGGTTCCATCCATATGTTCTCCACCCCATGACATGAGCTACCACCTTGCCATTCTTCTTTTTTTCAAGTATGTAGTGGTTGCTCTTTTGCTTGTTCTTGTGGGTGGGCTTGGTGTACATGTATGACGCCTTCAAGTTTGGAGATGTGTTTTTCTTGATCTCCTTAGCCTTCTTGTGTCCCTTCTTGCTCTTGTTCAAGTTCTTGGGCTTGCCGTTTTCTTTGCCCTTTGCTTGTCCCTCTTTTTCCTTGCATTGGTAGGACTTGTGGCCTTCTTTGTGACACTTGAAACAAGTCATGGTTTCTCCCTTCTCAAGCTTCTTCACGCCCGTGAGGGGGTTATCTTGAGAAGGTTGGGCTTGCTCTTGAGTGTATTTTCTTTTGAGCCGCCTCAAGTCCGCCATTAGCCTTTCTACTTCTTGTTTGAGCTTATCATTTTCCTTAGCAATGAGATCATCATATGTTTCTGCAATCACACTCTCATTGCAAGGGGTTAGATCACAAGAGGTAGACATATCTACCTTGACAATGGGAATAGCACAAGGGATTTTGCAAGGAAATGATTTATCCGATGATGATTTACTTTTAGATTCAAGACTCTTATATTTCATTTTAAGCTCTTCATGCTCATTGTCTAACAAATTGTATTTGTTTAGGAAGTTCTCATATCTTGAGACAAATGAGGCATGAAGTTTTTCTTTAGCTTTGAGAACTTTGATTTCTTTATTTTGTTTAGTGAGATGTTCTTGTTGATTATGGAGAAGTGTCATCATCTCACTAATTTCATTAGTTTCAACATCGGATTCATCATTGGAGGAGGAGTCATCACTTACATCGTTATTACCTTGTACCATGAGACACATGGGAGGTGGTGATGATCTCCAAGGGCGATGGGTGGTGGAGCTCTTGGAATTTTTCTTGTGACTTGAGCTTTCACCATTTTTCTTGGACTTGTAGATGGTGGAGAGAACTTGAGATCTTGATTTGTTCTTTTTCTTCGCCATCTTCTCCATCCCAACCACACTCCCTCTAATGAGAGTTTTGTACCCAAGCTCATAGAGCTCATGTACATGCTCGGCAATCTTGCGGTGATGGTATAGCACGGCCCTTAGATATTCATCATCGCTTAAACTTGATTCATCATCACTCTCATCCTCTTCTTCTTCACTTGAGCTTGATGAGCCTTGTCGCCTTGGTTGATATTTGCATGAATGCTTGGCGGCAAGACTTTTACGGCTTGAAGAAGAGGTGGACTCTTGCTCCTTCTTTGTCATTCACATACTATACTCATGAGCAATGATTTGATTGATGACTTGGTTGGGTGTAAGCTTGACCAAGTCTTCCTTTTGCAAGAGTGTATTGATGATGTCGTAGTCGGGCTTGCGAAGGCTTCGGAGAATCTTGCGGTTGATTTCTTCATCTTTAAGTTGATTGAGATCTAAGGCATTGATTTCATTGAAAAGAGTATTTAATCGTGAATACATGTCATGAGCATTTTCATTGGGAAGTTGCTTAAAGCTACTACGCTCCTCGCCAAGAATATGATATTTTTGTTTGGCAACATCCTTTGTGCCCTCATGATTCTCGACAATTTGCTTCCATAGCTTATGAGCATTTTCATTAGCAAAAACACAATTAAAAACACTATCACATAATGAGGACAATAGAATTGATTTAGCAATGGCATCATATTGTCTCTCGGCCTTAGTCTCATTTTTCTTGCATAATTCGGTGATACGCCAAACATCAAGCCCACGGGCTTGGAGATGTGCTTGCATAAGCACTTTCCATCGAGGAAAATCCGTGCCATCTAAAAACAAAGCCCTATCGGTACTCATCCCTTCCCCGGACATGATACTCACTCGACGGTGAAGTCGACGGGTCTCCTACGAGCTTTCTCACAAATTTACCAATTGAATTGGCTAATCCTCGTAAGAGGTGTGAGACCAGGCTCTGATACCAATTGTAGGGATCACCGGGGTGTCCGACCCTAGAGGGGGAGGGGGTGAATAGGGTCACTAATTCGCTTTCTAAACTAGGGCTCAAACTACTTGTATAAAATAAACCTAACACGTCCTACACATGCTAGTTATTACCAAGGTTTATCTATGCTACTCTCTACTTACCCCAAAAGATTTGCAACCTATAGCCAATCCTAATCAAACTAACTAAGAAAGTAAAGGCACGCAAGATAGAGTAAATGCGGAAACGTAATACGGTAAGTAAAGAGGTAAGGGCAAGAGGGATGCAAACTCCCGAGTAGACACGGTCATGTAACGTGGTTCGGCTCAAACGCCTACGTCCACGGGACACCGAGGCTCTTCCGATCACCATTTTGCACTAGGCCACCAAGGCGCACCGGCAAGCAAAGGCAAGTGCCCACAAGACACCGAGTCTCGTGCACCGCCACCGTCTCTCTCGGTCACCCGGCCGAAATCCACTATGAATCTTCTCCACCAAGGAGGGGGTCTCCTCTTCCCCCGTACAAAGTGTCGGCACCGCTCCACACCAAGTCGGAGGGTCGTCGACGGGAATGCTTTGCTTGCCTCGGCAAGACTTCTCTTAAACTACCTCTCTCAAAAACTAAGCCTATACAAGTGCACAAAGCACTCTCTCAAAGCTTCTCACAAGCTAGATATGACACTAAGCACTTCTAGGATGGTTGGTGATGGATCTTTGCTTGGGCAGCACTTTCTTCAGCTCTTGAGGCTTCCAACCCTGTGTGACAACCGGCCATGGGGGTATATATAGGCAGCACAAGCAAATATAGCCGTTGGAGAAAATCTGTCGGAAAAGTACCTAACACCGGTTAATCCGACGCTTCCCCAATAGCCATCGTCGGTTCAACCGGTGAATGTAATCTGCCCGACTGAAATACTAGCCGTTACTTGTACGGGCAATTAACCGATGTAGCGTCGGTTCAACCGGTGAACGTAGTTGTCCTCTGATCAACTGAAAAACCAACTCTCTGGACAACTACACCGACGTAATTGACCGGTGCATCATCGGTTCAACCGATGTATGCATTTTCCTTGGTCTTCTTCTATCATTGCACCGACGTATTCAATATCTTCATCGTCGGTTCATCCGGTGCACTCTGCTAACGGAGTCTTCTCTGAGCCCATTGCACCGGTGAGTGTAATTTGCCTCACGCCGGTTTAACCGGTGAGAGCAAATTACCTCTGACTTGGTCTTTTCGACCTGATTTCTTCGGGGTTTTGTATCTTTTCATCCCTTGGACCTATAAGCCTGATAATTATCATCTTAACACATATATTAGTCCAAGTGTTGTGTGTGTCATCAATCGCCAAAATATTATATTGAAATATGCCATGAGAGGCCATTTTCGCTACAAAGTTCCAGTGCGGACAGCCTAGTTTCCTATATACTCTCCTGCATAAGCTTCTAGAAGGTAATAATTGCCTTTTCACTATCAGCGGTTGTACACGCTGACGTGTACTAGGTCAAGGATGGCTAGAGTTCTCGCCCTGATTATTTGTAATCGACAACCCATGATGGCACTGATGCAATAATTCTCAACTTATTCTAATAATATTTGTAGTTACATAGTTGAATGTTTCAGAATATCCAACATACTCCTTCCGTTCTTAAATATATGGTACTATTTGACTTCTTACTCAAAGTTTGACCAACACAAATTAATTCAGTAAAGTAAAATAAGTACAACTTAATTAGTCATCAAATGTAATTAATTTTAACTTGTAGATTATGTATTTGTATAAGCATTTATAAAAAAGGAAAAGTCAAACGGAAAAATTAATGGTGTCACATATTTAAGAATAAAGATAGTATATCTTTATGAATATTAAAGAGTGTTTTAACTTTTTATTGCCATTTTGGTTGCATGTATGCAACATATATTCATATGTTTAGCAATCAATATTTTTTTTGAAACGCAGTATAGACGCAGACGCCCTATATACGCACACAACCCTACCAATATGAGTATCTCTGAGAGACTAATGAGCGCTGGAAGATCCTCGAGATTGACGAATCACACAGGTGCTTCGCTGTCAACAGGCACATCGTTTTCCTTAAAAGAATTAATAGCTCCAGTTAAATCATGGACTAATCCAGGAAAATGCAAACACCAGTGTTGAGTCTAGGACACAAATCCCGGTAGGCAGGTTCCACCACAAGAAATCTTGCCAGCTGAGCTACGCTCAGTTCATAGATTTAGCCATCAATATTTTTCATATTTCTGAATATTTCAGTGACACTTTTGTGAAGCTCGCGGGATGCACGCATATTATTCACTACTCAACGGCAATGATATTAAAAGGTTTTTAACTACCACAGTCTGTCCCTCAGAGCAGTCATTTCCCTCCAACTCAGCTGGTTTTCATAGCATTAAATACGTTGCCATGTAAGCAAAAAGTTGAGGTGGCAAGAAAGTTAATGAGGAGAGAAGGTAAAATAAGAAGAAATCGGATCTCATGCAAGAAACCATGTCTACACGAAAACCAAAACCAAAAGAGAGAGGATTGGAGAGGGATAAGAGACAGAAGACATATGATTGGATAGCAATTTATTTTGAAGAAACTATCCATAGGGAATATAGTTTCTATGAGTACGGATGATTTAATTTCTTGGAATGAAGATTGTTTGACAAGGAAGATGAAGGGTCACCGGTCTGTCCCTCCAATCGGGACCGGTCGTACCTATCTTAATCCTTGGACCATTATGGAACCATGCTCAAGACGACTACGTGGTCAAAGCCAGCTTACTGTACTAACGTCCATAGCCACCCAACAAACCCCAGGACCTCTACATGCAACTGCTAGAAAAGGACGTTGTTGCATGGTACTCCCGGCCATGCATCAGCTGACAAAACATTTTTTTCTTAAAAAAATATGGAGCTGAAAAAAAAACATTGGCAAATCAAAGTTTGCAGCGGATGAGGCAACGAGCGACCCATCGAGCAGCTGCATGCAGGTGACCCATCGCTTTCTTCCGCGGCGGCAGGTGTAACGGAAAGCTGGGCGCTTCTTTTGCAGTTTTGCATGCATAGGCGTGTATTTACGATAGACAACAAGGGCCACACAGAAGTTCAGAACTGATGATAGATGCCTTTTTTTTCAGAAGATTTAGTTCATGAAATTGTGGTAACCAACCAACTAATCAATCACCACTCTTTTTCTCTCTGCTTGTTGGGTAGTTTCTGTACCCCATTTGGTTTGTTTTTTCCTTTCATGGCCATTGGCACAAGGAATTATATTGGTGTTGTGTCATTAGGCATATCTGCATATGCATGCACATGCTCCTGATGAGGCCTCTCTCACAAGTAATCGGAGGCATGCATAAGACAAAGTTAAGGACACTCACGCATTATCATTGTTGGTTGGAATCGATCACCAGGTCAGTTGTCTAGATTCCACGCCAAATACGGAGCACAGTGCAAACGAGGAAACTGATTGTCGAGACTCGAGAGCACAGTGCAAACCATGAAACTGATCGTGTAGTGTATACCTATCAGCTAGCATGATTAAAAGCTGCAGGCCTTTGCCCTCCCTTCCGCGCTTCGCGGGCAAAATGGGACGCATATGGTTCAGCCTGCCAGGCTATTTTGCGAAAAATCTCTCTTGTTTTCTAAACAGAACCAAACAGAGTTTGTTTGGACCGTACACTAACCGTACATACATTCGGATCTCAGAGTAATATTTATTTCAACAAAAAGAAGGAGAAGTTCGATTATCCTATCGTGTTTGCAACCCTAGGCACTTTTTTGTTTACCTCCCTCCCACAGCTCCAAACCCTAACCCACTCTCCCTCCCTCTCCTGCTCCCCGCCATCGGGCTCTCTCTCCCTCTTTGCTCTTTGGTTCCCTCCGCCTGGCTCGCCTCCCCTTCTCCCTCTTTGCCAGTCTCAGTCGCCCCTCCCCGCCGCCGCTGCTCACTCCCACAGGAACAAGATACGACGCGAGGCACATGCCGGCCGGCCACGGCATGGCTGCTCCAGTGCATGGAGCTTAGCGGTGCCCACCGTGTGCTTAGGACAGCCCCGCTGGGCTGCGGGCCATGTCCCCATCACACCTTGGATGCAGAGGAGGAGGCGTGACTCGCCGAGGTCGATAATGAGGCAACGGTGTGGGGTGGGAGGGGAGAGCGTGCTAGCCGAGCTTCTCGACGTGCCGCTTGAGGCCAAGTGCAACCCTGTCTGACTCCACGCGCAGCAGCAGCGGAAGGAATCCGCGCACGTCGTTGAGTTCGAAAGGAGATTCATGGTCTTCGACGACGTCATCCAGAAGGTGCTGCACGTGGTGTTTCTCGTCTCCCTCTCTCTCCTGCTCCCCGCCACCACCCTCTCTCCCTTTCTGCTATCTGCCTCCCCACCACCGCCACCTCTCTCCCTTCTTACTCTCCGCCTACCTCAGTCACCCCTCCTTAGTGCCGCTCCTCCTACTCTCCACCACCTCCAAACGTCCGAAGGGCGCCAAATGTTCTAGTTATATTAATAAGAGCTGTTAAAAGAAGCCACCACATTCGCATAAATAATTTAAAAATCCATATAAGAAATTACTAATAAATAGCTAATTTTGGAATTAAAAAATTAAGAAATTAGGACATCATCAAATAGTCCATGCTGAATATAATTAGCTAAATTTGGAAATAAAAAAATTAGGCCTTCACCGAAGAGTCCATATCGAATATAATTAGTGAGTAGCTAAATTCAAAATTAACAATTTATGCAAATTAGCAATTGACCCAAAAATCCATATCAAATACATATATCACGACAATCGCCACCTTCTAACCTTCAGCTTTATTACAACATTAGCTTGGAAAATGTAAGAAAGGTGCATGCTTCTACTTCCGGTTGAGCCAAAAATAATAAAGCAAATATTTAATCTACAGATCAATCGTCATGAATAATTTAGTTGGTTGACCATGGTATTCATCGATCAAAAACCAGTGTTGTTAACAATAACTCAAGTGAACCTGACGATAGTTAGGGTGTGTTTGCTAGGGCTTCTCCCATGGCTTCTCTAACAGCTTTTGGTGAAGTCCATCAAATTGGTAAAAATAAACAGTTTCGCCAAAGAAACCCACATAACCCCAGAATGGCTTACAATAGAGAGGAGCAGCAAAAAAGTTTCTTTACTGATTTCTCCTCACTCCTCAAGTTCTAAAAGTGTTCTTAGAATTACCACTTTGCCATTAAGATACTGCTTTGCCAAACTTTTTTTTTAAATTGCTTCAGCTAAAAAAAGTGGTTTCAGCACTAAAGCCAAAGCAAAATCCACTACTACAGAAAGGGTATGTTGTCCCGGTTAGAAACTAGTTTTACTCCCGGTTTTCCAACCGGGACTACGCTGCCGGGACAAAAGACTCCAATCTTTTATCCCGGGTGGTTCAACCGGGACCAAAAGCAACTTTACATCCCGGCTGGGATTCTCAACCGGGAAAAAAGATGGAGAGAGAAAACAAAAAAAAAACATTCCTGCTCTTCCCACCGCAGCTCGGGTCTCCGCCTCGACCCCTCTTCCAGCTCCAACTATCACAAAAATGCTTCAACTCCCTCACCAATCACACCTAGAATAAACTTTAGATTGCAGCTACAAACATGCTCAATATGCTCATCCATCACACAAGTAAGAAAAGCACAAATCTAATTCACTATACATGAGATTGATTTCATTCACAACACATAAGATTGATTTGATTCCCATCACACAAAAATTCACCAGCGCAATCACAAACACAAATGGAAAAAAGATGCAAACAAACTACGCGTCCGTCTTCATCCATCCTTGCCCTCGCCGGCGCGAGCATCCCCGTCGCTCCTGCTCTTGGCCTCGGCTCGCTGGCCCCCGCTCGTGCCGGGACGCGTGGCGGTGGCGGCTCGCCAGCCCACGGCGGCGGGTGCCCTCAGCCCCTGAGCCGCCTGGCCGCGCGAGCGGCACCGGCGGCTGCTCGCGGCTTCCCCGGCGGGCGTCACCGCCCCCTGCTCGCGGCTCACCCCGGCGGGCGTCGCCGCCCCTGCTCGCGGCTCACCCCGGCGGGCGTCGCCGCCGCCTGCTCGCGCCTCACCCCGGCGGGCGTCGCCGGTCTGCGCCCGCGCCTGCGCCAGGCGGCGTGGCGGCACCGGGTCGCCAGCCCGCGCCTGCGCCAGGCACCGCGGCGGCGCCGGGTCGCCGGCTCGAGCCCGCACCTGAGGTGGCTCACCGGCCTCCACCCTCACCTGAGAGGAAGGCCTGAGGTCCTCGCGGCGCCGGGCCCCGCCGCCGCACCTGCCCGCGCCCTGGCGGCTTGCCGGCCTCCACCCGCGACGGGGAGGGAGCTGAGGGTGCCCGTGCGCAGGAGGGAGCTGAGGGAGAGAGGGAGCAGGGAGGAAGAAGCAATCTTGTGGTTGGGAGGAGATGGAGAGGAAGATAAGGGAGAGAGCGAGAGGAGTAGGTATTAAATAAAATTTGAGTACCATCGGCGCCGATACTTTTTATCCCGGTTGGAGAGTCTGACCGGGACTAAAGACTAATATTTAGTCCCGGGCAGAGTGACCAACCGGGACCAAAGGCCAGTTAGACCATTGGTCCCGGTTACAGCTATCACCCGGGACAAATTTGTAGCCTTCGATCTCGGTTGGTGGCTCTAACCGGGACCAAAGGCCTCTGTATTTCTTGTCTGCCCGGCTAGTCGTTGGACCCGGGACAAAAACACTCTTTGGTCCCGGGTCCAAAGACTATCGGGATAAATGGTCTGGACTAAAGGGCTGTTTTGTAGTAGTGATCCCTTACAAATGGAGCTGATAAACGAACCGGGTTCTCAAGGCGAGAACCGACTCCTCCCAGCCCTGTAACATCGTAATGTTCCCAGAATCAACAGACATTGCATACAGGATTTATTCTAGTCGAACATCATCATAGTCATACATAGCGTTAATCAACTCATAAATTTAATTATTATATAATTTAGAGGATTGTAGTACGGTCCATTACAACCTCTTGGGCTAAATGAAATAAAGAGAAAAGCAGAGACAATAGCTAAGCCACGGTTTCCATCCCCATCTTGATGAAGTATCTCCACATGCGAGCCTTGAGCATAGCTCGAGCCTCAATCTACCATCCATCGCAGTTGTAGTCGAGCTCATAGTCGGATCCTGCATCTATCCCCAAGGAGTGGGATAGGTCTACGTTACCATCCGTGGGCAAGCTTTAAGTGGATTATACTAGTTGAGTTGTATAGTAGCTAAGCGTTAGAGACAAACAAGCTAAGGCTACAGAAGTGCCGTACCAGAGAAAGCACATAATTTTTTTTTAACTTGGCTATATATGTCTATGTGTAGTTGGAAACAGTACAATTTAGTAATTGTGAATGACAAATGTAGATATAAGGACAACAGCGATGGAGGTCACTGCCTGCTTAACCTATGCTGCAAGCCTCAACTAACATACAGCACGAGTAATATGGTCATGTAGAGCAGTACTAGCATCAGGCTACATGTATAATGTTAAAACAAAGAGATGAATGGAATGCAGAAAGGTTCTAGCAGTTGACCTATTTCTATTTGTTTTCTGTGTGCTTCTCTGAATATTAAATCAAAATCCCCTCGATTCTCCTCTGTTTTTTCTTGTCATGTTCTCCGGTCCCACGCGAGCAGCGATGGCAACCACGAACCCGACGCGACTGAACGCGCCACGTAAGCCGTCCCCGGCGGCCAGGCACCAGCCAGTCAGGCAGAGCACGGCCGGTTCCCTGTCGTCGTCGTCGTCGTCGTCATGCCGTTCGTCCCGTTCATGGCATGCATGTAGCTGGCGCCGCGCGGCTAGCTGCTAGCTAGGTAGGTAGTCTAGCTAAGCTCTGTTCAGAGCTAGAGTACAGGTCATGCAGCAGCAGTTAGCTGCGGGCGTGGGATGTCGAATCAGGTGATCACCAATCAACGGCTGATTCCTCAGGACGAGACACCGCACAAGCACAGCGGGGCTGATTCCCCATGAGGCCGTCATCGAGCTCCCCTCCATGCTCGGCCAAGCTCTGCCACTCCCACTGCTCCCTGGCAGCGATAGATTTATTCTGCCCGTGCTGCATTCATGATGTAACCTTCTATTTTTTTAAAAAAAATAAAAAAATAAAAAGTTTCTTTTGATTACACGAAACAACTTAGACACTCACAACGCATGCACACTCACCCTTATGAACGCTGAGTAATACATTTGTCTAACTCCGCTACTGGAATTCACATGTTTCCCTAGGGTCATCCGAGATTTCCTAGGGAAACACTGATTCCCTAGAGTTCTTTGATACCCGTAGGGAAATCTGAAATTCCCTAGGATTGTAACATGTTTCCTAGAGAAATATTGAATCTTTCCCTAGGAAAAAAATATCATTCTCTAGGGAACTATGGTTTTGCCACCCGTGCCATGTGTTCAATTTCATCCTGCCTCCTCTCTCCTGTCCTCATCTCCATCTCTCAGTCTCTCATGCCCCATCTCTCCTGAAGCTCCCTCTCTCCCCACTTCACCCTCACGCCCCCATCTCCCTCTCATGCCTAGAGCGGCGGCGGTGGGGTGGAGGCCTGCAGTGGCGGCGGCGAGGCCAAGGTCGCGGCGGCGGCGGCCTCCTGCAACGGCGCGCGGCGGGCCGTAGGCCGCGGTGACGGTAGCCTGCGATGGCGCGCGGCGGGGCCGAGGTGGCGGCGACAGAGGAGGCCTGCAGCGGCGGCACACAGCGGGGCGTAGGCCGCGGCGGGGCTGAGGTAGAATTGGCGGCAACGGTGGCGGCGTCGCGGCTCGAAGCAGTGCTGCGGCTTGGAGTGGTGCGCGAGGGGCAGAGGTCACGGCAACGGCCTGTAGCGACGGCGGCGCCGCGGCTCGATGTGGCGCGCGGTGGGGCGGCGCAACCTGTAGCAGTGGTGGGGCGGAGACGACGGCGCACGGTCAGGCAGCAGCAGTACTATGGCGGGACGGAGCGGCGGCCGGGCAGCAGCGGTGCACGGGACCATGGCGGCGCGCGGTGTCGGGGCTACGGCGGGACGAGAAGCAGCACGCGGCGGCCGGAGGAAGGACGAGGACGACCGAGTTGCGGCGGAGCGGTGACGCCGTGGCCGGGAAGCGGCGACGCTCGGGCCGGGGGTCTGACACTTTTTTTTTACTTTCTCAGACCAGTTTCCCTAGGGTTCAAAGGTTCCTAGGGAAACATTCCCTAGGGTTTTCATCAAAACCGTAGGGCACTTCCCATTTCCCGTCGAAAATTTCCCTAGAACCTTTTCCTTACCAATTTTCCTAGGGAAACCATTTCCCTAGGGTTTTTCTACCATTTCCCTAGTGTTTTGACCCTAGGGTAACATGTCGATTCCAGTAGTGCATTTTCTTTTGAGAAAAGTTTCTAATTGTCATCGGTATGGTTGAGGTTTCCTTATCAACCTTTTCTAATTGTGATATTAGGTTGAAGTTCTATTTCCTATTTCACACTTAAGTCCATCCCCTCAGTTAACTCATGCGAACAGCAACACCTGGACAATCCTCTCTCTTTTCTCAGGCCAATCTCAGTGCACTGTTACAAAAAATGAAATTTGGTAACCGAGCTGGAGGAGTGTTATCGTGATGAAACTTCTCTGACATCTCAGTAAATTTGATGTTGTGGCATAAATTTAGTGCTTGTGAAACTCATATAAAACTCCCACGGAGACTAGCCACAACTAAAACGGCTATCAGATCACTTCCAAAATTGACAACCCTTTTTATAGAGAATATAACTGACGAAGATAATTTTGTAAATTATTTCATGCAATGATATATAGGAATATCAAGTATTTTTTAATAACTTTTAGAAAGCAGTATTGTGCCCTAAAAATTTAGATAATCTTCAAATGTAGCCTATTTAGGTATTAATTTTAAGATTTTAAATGCTATATATATTATTGTGAAAAATGATTTCTCTCTCCATCCTTCACATCGCGACAAAAAAGTCGTATGAATTTTGGAGGTGATTTGATGGTCGTTTCATTCAAGAAAAGAGAGGGAAGATAATTGATGAAGTCGCCATGGTGCCTTGTTATCGACATCCACATTTTCCACTACTGGGAAAGTTATTAGTCAAAAATATAGTAAAATGCTCCGCTGGTCATCAAACATAGCTCGTAGTGTCATCTAGATCCCCAAACTTCCAAAATGCACATTCAAATGCTCAAACTTGCTAATTGTGTTGCAGAAAGTTCTAACCACCATTTTTAAGTTATAAAGCGGAAGTATTTTTGCTGATGTAGCTAGAGCTTACATGTAGGCCCAAATTAATTTTATTTTTAAATTTTTGCACTCAACTCTTATCTTTTTTTTGTAATTTTCACCAAAATATATTTTAAAACTTTATATCCAAAAAATATCTTTTTAATTTTCTACTTTTTTTTACAAATTTTGTCCTATGATTTTTATTTCCATACAATTTTGTATATAGATATATATCTTTTGTATTTGAACATATTTGAACAAAGTATACAATTTTGGCTTTAGCTTAGGCAATTTAATTTGGACCTCACGTGATACGATTAGCAAGTTTAAAGACTTGTATGTACATTTTGAAAATTTGAGGATCTAGATGATACTCCGAGTCAAGTTTAAAGTCCAACAGTACATTTTACTCTTATTTTTAATTATCCGATGGTTCCATTGCATGCGATCGACATATTTTAGCATTACATATCAATATTCTTGTGGATTCTTCAACCAAACTCTTGGAAAACAACATTGTATTTACTTAGATAAACGGTTTCGGAGGCTACGATATCATGAGTCCTCCGTGGACCGAACCCTGTTCTAATCCATCGAAAACTAATAAGTTCTGCACAAGGCCACGTAGTCAAAGGAAAAGCTGCCAGTACCCAACTAACCCCCTCACGTCTAATTAAAATATAGTGTACGCAGACTAAGAAAGCAAGGGACGATCGGTCGCTTTCCATTGTGGAAGGTGCAACGGAAAGCTGGGCACACACATGCACGCGCTGAAAATGCTTTTGAAGCTCTGCATGTGGGATCGAAGGATACATGCAGAAACTGATGTGCCTTGCTGCTTTGCATAACTGAAATGCACCCATTTATGGATGCAATGTAACGAGCATCTCCAGCAGATTACATTTCTTATACTCTGTAAATTTTCTCTCTCCATTACTATTAATATTTTTTTATGTTTTTTAGCCAGTGCTTTAGCAGATTACTCAGAAGATATGATGGAGGGAGGGATCCCCACATTTATTTGAGCAAGAAGGAGGTGTGTTCTGGCGATCACCAAAAAATGTGTTGGTATTGGCAATGAAATTGGTAATCTTGGAGGGTTGGGAATATGCGTTTAAGCATACCAGATTTTAATTTGAGGCAAAATATAAATAGCAACTCTACTGCTAACTCAAACAGAATTGAAAACTGAACGAGTAAATCGAGCTGAAACATACTCATGTTAAATTCGATTACTCTTACCGATCAGCGCTCCGTCCTCGTGAAGAGACAATGCAGTGCAGATTGTAGCAGCGCCGAATGTAGTCGAATAGTCTCGAGCGGTCGCGCAGTTGCGCTGCCCAGAAACCTTATTGCCGTCCCTGGTGCAGGCTTCACGACAGCAAGGGTTCGGAGATACCGCTCACCCTTCTCCTCAGTGCACGCCAAGGGAAGGGCCGGCGACATCCAGCAGCTCGATGTCACAGCACAGCAAGAGGTGGAAGAATGGCCGGGAATTGAGAGTGTATTTTCTGAATATTTACAGTCCACTAATATAGGCGCGACTGCCCTCAAGGAGCCGTTTTCTCTTTGATGACGCCCATAAAAGACATTAAAACGTATTCAGGATGGTCATGACAATTTACTGGGTATTATGGAATTAACCGGACATTGGTTAGCGCATAATCAGTGCACAACAGTTCAAATGTGAGAGACACAAGTGACAAAATATTGGCTGAATTATAGCCACACGCAGATATACACGCGAATTAAAGCCACACGCGGATATACACACGAAAAGACGCGGATACGCGCAGGCGTGCGTGCGTTGGTATGTGTTTAGCAAAGCTTTACACACCCCATCTCTTGGCTGCTCCATTCAACACATGGAAAGTACTCCAATATTTAAATTGTTGTCCAGTTACTTGTACTAGCAGTATGGGACAAAACCAACCAGCCACATGTTGCTTTGGAATTCTCCTGAATGTGCCATAATGGACCAAATTCTAACATGGAGCACCTCTCATTACCAAAAGGATAGATTTTTGATATCGGGAAAAGGAATGAGTAATCTGTTGGAAATACTCTCGTGGTTGAGGGTTTCATCGTGTAAATCCATCCCTACTGCCAGCCTTTTAAACAACTACCACTCTTCAATCTAGCTTCATGCATCTGCACAGCAAGTTGGTACGTGCTTTAAACATGAACAGTGCGTGCTTCATGTGAAGTGTGAACTACAGCCACTGCTACACCCTGTTACCCGGCCTAGTCCCTCTTTTGCATGGAGACGTATGAATGAACCACAATTTAAACCTGCTGTTTATTTTTTCTTGGGACAAAATTTAAAAAGTTTCTGTGCATATTGTTTTCGTTTTGTTATTTTGCAGGTAATGTGATCGACATACTTATTAATTTGGTGTCAGTGATGATGTGTGGTGGTGGTTGAGTTGAGCATGCGCATGGCCCGGCCTGTTGTCCTCACTAATCCGCGGCATAAGACAAAAGTTAATAAGGACGAACACTCGGAGCAAGCAAGTGAAGAAATAAGAACATTATTATATTCTTGGAATCGCCAGCTTTTCTCAGACAAACAAACAAAACGAGAGCCATTATTGCACGTTCACTGACCATCAAGAATAGATTCCATGCATGCCTAATACGGAGCACAGTGCAAACGATGTATGCTGTAACTGGTGGTACTATATATTATTCTAGCTAGAGAGACAAGCAAGCTAACCAATACTAATAAATGGTTTAAAAGAGAGTGAAATTTTAACAAAGGGATTCTGATCAGGATGAGACAAGAGGGACGCATATGAGATGTTGCGTGCACGGCATCCTTTTGCT
Source organism: Panicum virgatum (assembly GCF_016808335.1). Classification (NCBI taxonomy): domain Eukaryota; kingdom Viridiplantae; phylum Streptophyta; class Magnoliopsida; order Poales; family Poaceae; genus Panicum; species Panicum virgatum. The sequence goes on along the minus strand of NC_053152.1, from coordinate 33,617,452 downwards.
TGCTATCTAGCTAGCTTCTCAGTTCTTACCAATGTGTGACTGCCTGCCCTAGCAACCATTGGAACTGATGATCCAGCCCTGAGCAAATTTTAAAAAAGCAAGCATGAGTAATTTGATTCCCCATGCTGTAAATCTATGTATGAACAACTTTTCATATATTAATACAACCGTTAAGTTCGGCTTCTGCCTGCCGTAGACCCTGAAATGTAATTTAATTCAATCTAATAGGGTTTCCAACATAATGTAAGAAAGACGAGTGGAAAAGGTCGATCCCAGTAAAATTTCTTTGTGCCTCCCATCTCCCAAATCACCCGAGGGGATGGTAATAAGAACACACTGGGCGCTCAACAGGTACTAATAAGCGGGTGTTTGGATCCAAGTGCTAATGTCCAAAACTGTTAAACTTTAGCACTTGTTTATTCAAATAGGAGTGCTAATGAGGTGGGCTAAGCTTTAACCTAGACTCAAAAAACTTTTAGCAAGAGTATGTGTGCTAATGTGCTAAAATTTAGCTCTCAACTTTAACCTATCCGAGCTAACAATAATTAGATCCGCAGAGGTTCCGTGTGCCAGTACTTGAGAAAGGCAGTGTGCACTACTGGAAACTGTTTTTTTATGTGTATGTCCAATTTTCATGACATGCACCTAATGTTAATAGACTATATTACTTTTTGCATCATCTGATATTGACTCGAAGTTGTCTAGAGACAAAAATGCAGTATGTGGCCACTGCGTCGAGGATCTTGACAACGCGAATATAACTGTAATGGAAACCGGCAGCTCTTAGTAGGTAGTTCCATATGTTGTGTCTTTGCATTCACTTACTTTCAGGAAGGCATGTGACAGTTGCGTTGATGCCAAATAATTGGACATCATCTCTCTATGTTTGTTATATGTAACAAGAAGGGTGCACGTGCGGCATGCACGTGTTTGAAGAACAATATTATGAAAAATAAATAAACAAAATATTTTATTCCAAATATCCAAAATACCAAGATGAAAGCTATGGAAATTACATCGCTTATTAATGGCGAGAATTGAGCAGTCACTACTGATCGCCATTTCCATGATTAGCCAACATTATCGCACGCATGAGCATGTAGTCTTCAGAAATAAATTTTGAATAACCGTGACGGCATACTGGGCATGACTTGGTCCCAATCTGTTCGGGTCAAGCCATTGTATTCATCTGTATCTTTGAGCTTGGGCATTAGATACTCCATGACTAAACGACAGCATGACTCTCTGCTGCAGAGTAATTGGACTCCAGGATAGGGAATGAGCACTTCAACAATCCTATTGTCGTACATTGGAGTTCGGCTAATTCTCTAGGGAGTCCAATGCCAATCCATCTATATGTTTCCTGCTCGACACATCAATGACCAATTTACTCGGCCAGGCTCCAACCATGAAACATTGAGTCTCACGATGCGAGCCGTGATAACAAATCTGTTGGGCATAGTTCGTAGATCATCCATGAATATTTTTCCTGGAAAAGTGCCAATTTCGCATATGAGAGGATGAAAATGAAATATTCCATTCAACACATGTAAAGACTAAACGAAAATGGTGTAAATGACTGAGGTATACTAGGGAGATGAACCATCCACGGGCAATCCGCAAGTTGTGCGCTATATTTTCCGGAGAAACTTCTATGGCGGATTCATGAGGCAGTTTTTTTTTTTGAAAAGTGAAATTTTATTGATTTCAAGCACAATACATCAAGGTGATACATCGTCTTGAAATTTTTCCGACCTCTGCCTAACCGACAGCCTAAAAGAGTTTGACAAAGAGCCTTCGACACTAATGACTGTCAATCCTAAGACTAGACCGCCACCCATATGCCCGGGCAAAAAAATACTTGGCCACCTGTTCCAAGAAATGAGATGCCGCTACAAGCTTGTCCTGCAAAGTATGCTTCTGAAGGATAGCCCACGTACGGAGCCAGTGTGTAGTTGAGTAAATAACCTGCAAAAGGAAGATTTTTTGTTATCGAACACCATAGCATTTCTGCATAGCCAAACAGACCAACACAAGACTGCGCCCATAAGTACTAGTGGCTTATATTCTTTAGGAATTCTATTGAGCCAGCTCCCAAACATACTAGACATATTGTGAGGTTTTGGTATGTCCCAGGCCGCATAGACCGAAGCCCATACCATTCTCGTGAATCGGCAGTCAAAAACAGATATTGTATCATTTCATTTTCATGACAGAAACAACACTGTTGGTTCCCCTGCCAATTCCGTTTTGCAAGCTTATCTTTTATAAGAATAACACCTCGTCTAAGATACCAGAGAAATTTTTTTTTATCTTGAGTGGGGATTTTAGTTTCCATATTCTGGTATTTAGGTTAGGAGTGTTCTGATTGATTAATCCCAGATAATGTGATTTTACCGAAAAGACACATGTGTGGTCTAAGTTCCATTTGAAGCCATCTCTTTGTTGGCTTAGAACGATAGTTGATAGACGTGACACAAGATTGTTCCATATCACCAACTTATTACCAATCAGATCTCTAAGACCAGGAGAGGTTCGGGATCTGTGTACTTAGTATGTCAGCCACCGTATCCTGCTTCTTTCTTACAATATTATAAAGTTATGGGTATTGATCCCGTAAATGACTATTTTCTAACCAAGTGTCTTCCCAGAATCTTACTTGAGACCCATCATTTATTATGAAAGTTCCGAATCTTAAAAAATCACGTTTTACCTTCATCAGGCTCGCCCAAAAATGTGAAACTCCACTCTTCCATTGGACCTGTACCAAAGGTTTAGATCCTAGGTATTTATTGCGTAAGATCTGCTATCATGTACCATCTGTTGTTAACAGACAATATAGCCACTTACTGAGCAAAGCTATATTTTTTAATTCCAAATTGTGAATCCCTAGTCCCCCTTGATCCTTTGATTGGCACAGGATGTCCCACCTTGCTAGCCGATACATTCTTTTATGTTCGTCACTTTGCCAAAAAAAATCTGGATCGAAAATAGTCCAACTTTTTACGAACCCCTTTTGGTATTTCGAAGAAGGACATCATGTACATGGACAAGCTGCTAAGAATAGAATTAATGAGTGTTAAACGACCTCCAGTTGAAAGATGTTTACCTTTCCAACTGCTAAGGCATTTTTCAAACTGTTCTTGGATCTTCAACCAATCACTCTTAGACAATTTCCTATAATGAATTGGAATACCTAAGTATCGGATTGGAAAAGAACCTGAGTTACAGCCAAACAGTTCCATGTACTGACTTTCGTAATTCTTCGCTTCTCCAAAGCAGAAGATTTCACTCTTATGGAAATTAATTTTGAGGCATGATAGCTGCTCAAAAGCACAAAGAAAAGTCTTCATGTTATGAGCATGCTCTAGGTTATGGTCCATAAAGAGGATTGTATCATTAGCATATTGTAGTATAGATAGCCCATCATCTACCAAATGAGGCACCACACCACTCAGCAAACCTTCTGATTTAGCTCTTTTAATGAAAAGAGTGAGCATATCGGCTACTAAATTGAAAAGGATGGGTGAGAGTGGGTCACCTGTAACATCCCGAAAATTTACTAAAATAAATCGTGCGCTAAAAATTTTTGTTTCGTCGTTGAGCTCGATCCCCTTCTTGAATCATCTCCCGCCTGATTTCCTGATACCCCCGAGGAACCGAGCCGACATCCAAATCTCCCGCTGTCCCATCCCTGTTTTTCTCCCCCGACCCGCGCATCGCGCTCACGCGCGCCCGGGCGCCACGCGTGGCCGACCGCGGCCGCGATCGGCGCCGACGCGCCCGCCCCTCTCTCTCTTTCTCTCTTTATTTCTCTCCCCTCCTTTTTCCTTTTTCTCTTTTTCTTTTTCCCATTTTCTTTTTCTTTTCCCTCTCCTTCCCTTTCTCTCTCTCCTTCCTCCTACCCTGCGCGCTTGGCCCCTCCTCCCTCTCTGCTCCCGTGCACCGCCCGGCCTGCCCTGCCCCGCTCCCCCTCGCGCGCGCGCGTGCGCGCTCGGCCGCAGCAGCTGCTCGGTGCCCCAGCCCGAGCGCCGCGCCGCTCGCCACCGCCCCGCTCCCTACCCCACACTCCGGGCTCCCCTCCGCAAGCACCCGCGCGCACGGCGCGCCGACCGCGCCCGCCACGCCACGGCCGCCTGGCCGCACCTGTGCGCGCCGCGCCCCGCCGTCCGGCCCCGCTCGCCCGCGCGCCGTGTCCCCCCCAGTCCGCGCACGCCACTCAAGCCGACCGTCGTTGACGTTGCACAGCGGCGGCGACTCCGGCACACCGCCGCCGTTGACTGTCGCCCGTACGAAGCTCGCCTGCGCCAGTCGACTGTCGCCCGTCGCGTCCCATCCTGCCCCGCGCACGCGCCTCACCCGCTGCCGCCATTGACGCCCCACCAGTACCGTGCCGTCGCGTCGCCTCGCCGCCCCACGCCATTATCGCCGCCCAGAGCTCGCTCCCCACCGCCACCGCCTTGGCCGCCTATAAAAGAGACCACAGAGCACCCCCCCGAGCACCACACCCGCCACCTCGAACCGCGCCGCCACCTCACGCCCCCTCTCCTCAACTGCAGCGCCGCCGTCGCTAACACCTCCACCCGCCGCTGCTGGCCTCCGTGGCCGGACCGCCACGCTCCACCCCGGCACAAGGTGAGGCAGGGGATCGGTTCGCCTCCCCACCCTCTCTCTTTTCCCCCTGTCCCGGGCCGCCGTCGAGCCCCTGGCCGCCGGGATTGACCGGCGCAGAGGCCCCTCTCCCTCTCCTCTGTTCCACGCCGACGGGAGGAGGAAGAGGATGGCATTTTTGCCAAGAGCCCCCTCCCCTTTCCTCTAATCAGTAAAAAAACCCCCTCCTCTTAAACCCTTTTACAAATTAAACCCCCATTTTGTTATATTCGCAAAACAAACCTCCACCTTATAAACTTAATTACAAATAAAACCCTGACCCTTTTAGAATAACCCAGATACTTTCTAAAATATAAACCAAGCCCCTGCCTTCCTAAACTTAATTACAATTAGGTCCCTGGACCCCTGTTTAGGGCCTAAACACTCCTTTGACCTATCATTTCATGCGCTTAACAACCTCGGATCTACCCAAAACTTTACCACGTCTCTCTTAATATAGTTTTGACCATGCCATTAGAAAAACACCCAAAAATATCACTTCATGTCCCATATTTTATGTGTTCCCGATTCGAGCTCAACGATAAATCGTTATTTCTTTGTTTTGATTGTGCGCTTGTTTGTGTACGCTGTAGACCACAGAGTGAACGAAGGAGAACCCGTCAACGAGCCGTACTGTGAGCAGGAGAACGAGGACCAGTTTCGCGACCCCGAGCCCGAAGGACAGGACTTCCCCGAAGGCTACGAAGATGGCAAGTTCAATCCCATCCTTTGATGCATGTTTCTGTCCTAGTTTTTATAAACACAACCCAATGGCCTGTTTTATAAAGTTGCATATGATTTACTTGCACGAAAACACGGTTGGATAGCCACCCCTTGATTTGTGATGACCATTCCTTGACCACCTAAGATTAATGTCTGATTTTGCTTGGACGTTAATCGAAATTAGGACGCTTAGGACTTTACTCATAATATGATTTATTTGATAAAGAAAATGTGTGCGTGTGGGAAGGGATAAAATGTGGATTTTCGAAAGATGAGTATGGACGGGATGGACGGCATTTCTGTGTGAATTGCCGATTGGTGTGCCTATGCCTGTGTGGCAGGGCAAAGAAGGGAGATATCCATCTTGTCGCGTCTAAGGACCGAGTTGGTGTGTCATCTCACCTAACTCCACTATCGTGCAAACCACTCGACCGTTGAATGGGCAACGACGTAGCATAAATCCCACTAGTTGGTGTGATAGCCATCAGGAGAGCTGAGAGCAACGGGTGACTAAGGAAAAGGGATAAGCCCCGAGTGACTTATGCCCGGTTATACCTAAGTGAATGGTCAATGACCCCTTGGTGCATCCCGTGATGGCTAGTCAGGCTTAGCTATGGTGGGTAATGGCTATGTTGGGATCTACACCGACACGACGGTGTTCGAGTTGTGGTATCCTACTTGTGGGTAAAGTTGCACACCTCTGCAGAGTTAAGAATCTATTCGAATAGTCCGTGCCCACGATATTGGGCGAGTTACGGTGTGGTCACATAACTAGTGTTTCATTAGGATGGGTTGGTGTGAGTTGTTTTGGAATTATGTCCGGCAGTTGTGCCGTGTGCTACGACGGATGGGGAGTCCGGTAGCAGTTCTAAAACCTGAACTCTGTGTTACTGCCAAAAACTGATTTCTAAATGGTTTTTCTATAAAATAAACCCCTGCATTAAATATCATTCTTCTGCAAATTAAACCGTAACCTTATCCTTGATTTACCAATGCATATTATTCTGTTATAACCCCTCCGTGGGTGTGGTTGGACTTGCTGAGTACATTTGTACTCACCCCACTCTTACTTTTTACAGAAGAAGACCCAGACTTCGTTCCAGACGACGCCGAGTAGGGTTATCGTTCTACACCCAACCTTGCCAGTGGAATCGGCCCTGTCGAGATGCCTCCGCTGTCGCAGTACTCCGAGCCCGTGGTAGACCCTATGTGGTTCGCGGTCTGGTGTTATGTCGTAGCCTGGTTAATTATTATTATCATCTGTATCGAGTGTCCTCCAAGGTTTGTACGGTTTTGAACCATCTGATGTAATAAATGTGGCATCAACCTCCTGGGACTGGTGCTTTGTATCACATTTAAGTCCTCTCTTTTGAGGGGACGCTTCATCACCTTGTCTAAGTCCTTTCTTTGTTTGAAAATATGGACCCACCTCATTGTTGACGTTTATTGCTACACTTCCACCTGAGATGAAAGACTTAATCCACTCAATCAACTTGTGTGAAAAGCCTTTCAACCGAAGCGTCTGAAATAGGAAATTCCACCTCACTTTATCGTAGGCCTTTTCAAAATCTATTTTGAAGATTACCCCACTTTTGATTCTTGCGATGTAATTCGTGAACCGTCTCATGCAAGATCACAACTCTTTCTAAAATGTTTCGGCCGCGCATAAAAGCCGTCTGTGAAGGGCTAATTATGTTATCTGCGACTGAGTTGACTTGAATTGTCGCCACTTTCATGAAAATTGTGAAACTCATATTCAGGAGGTAGATTGGCCTATACTGTTGAATTTTGTTGGCTTCTTGTGTTTTTGGCAATAACGTAATGACATCAAAATTTAGGCTGAAGAGAGGAATATCACTGTTATGCAGATCATGGAACATTTGCATGAGATCTCCTTTGATGGCATCCCAAAACTGCTGATAGAATTCAGCTGGGAAGCCGTCTGGACCTGGCGCTTTGTTATGATCCATATCAAAGATTGCATCCCGAATCTCCTTTTCAGTGAAAGGGGCTATGAGGAATGCATTTTTTAGTGGACTGACTTGAGGAATATCATCCGTCCTATCGCCTAGAGTAAAATTATTCTCTTCGGGAGGACCGAATAATTCTTTGTAAAATTGGGTGATGTAACCTTTTAGGTTGTGCTGGCCCTCAATTTTCCCGCCCTTGTGTTCTAGGAAAAAGATACATTTCTTACGATGTTTGTCATTTGCAACCATCTGAAAGTATCGAGTATTATTATCCCCTAAAAGAACATCAGTCACTTTGGCACATTGATAATACTTGATTTCCTCCTCTCGCAAGAGTTTTATCAAGTCATCCCGAGCGGATTCTAGTTGATTCCTCTCCTCATCTGTGAGTGTTCTAGTTTCAGCTTGGGTGTCAAGGTTCGTAACTATCAATTGGAGGTTTTCCTTTTGTGTTTTATACACCCCATGGTGGTGGCGAGCCCACCCCCGCAAGTGCTTTCTAAGTGCCCCCAATTTTCTACTCCAGCGTTGCACTGAATTTTGTCCGCTAACCGATTTATTCCAAATTTCTGTGACCCGCTCTCTAAAATCCTCATGGGATAACCAGCTGAGTTCTAATTTGAATTGCTTTGCATGTCCCGTATAGGATGGGTCACCTATTTCCAAAAATAACAGGGTATGATCTGGGATGCCTCTGTCCAGCGCATGCACCGTTACCATTGGATATTTAAATTCCCAATCAGTTGTCATTAGAACTCTATCCAGTTTCTCATATGTTGGATCCGGTAGAGAGTTTGCAAAGGTGTACTGCCTCCCTGCCAAATCTGTCTCCCGAAGATCAAAGCTATCAATGACAGCATTGAACAGGAACGGCCAGCGAGGGTTAAAGTTAAATTCCCAAATCTATCATGAGGCAGCTTATGCCCTAGTTAGTAAGATTAGTACAAAGTAAGAGCCAACATCCAACTTGTTCCAAAGATAAACTTTGGGGGAGTACTCTAAGGGAAAAGCTACACACTATCCGTGCGCTTTTGGTTCACGAATTGGTGCGCTAACCGCCACCAACATTCATCTATTTATATGAAATAATGCTACTTCAGTTTATTTGTTTGCTACAAAACGGCATCTAATAATATGAAGCTTACTAAAACAAACAGTTAGAATAGTATATTTAAATAATGTAGTATATTTAATAAGACATTGAAGGAGAGAAGTATATATGCTTTCGCAAAAAGACACTACAACCTAACAGCAGGTTCACATGATGTTATATCCCTCTCATTTGACTGTGAAGAAGAATGGTCAAACATATCATGGAATAATAAAGTTGAAAAGTGTTACGGTGGAATTCTTGAGTCGTGGTGCACTACTACAGAACATGCCTTTGATCCAGGCCATTTGTCCCGGCTGCCTTTGGGCCCGGGACCAAAGGTGGCTTTTGTCTCGGGTCCAACGGCTAGCCGGGCCAGCAAGGGGGGGGGGGGGGCAGGGGCCTTTTGTCCCGGTTGGAGCCACCAACCAGGACAAAAAGCCACCCTTTGGTCCAGCTAAACGTACGCCGATCCGATCCTCGTCCATCTAAACGTACGCCGATCCAATCCTCGTCCGTGTAAACGTAGTCGTCCGATTCAATCCTCGTCCATGTAAACACTGTCTTCCGATCCAATCCTCGTCCATCTAAACGTACGACGATCCAAAGAAACGTCCAGCTAAACAAAGTCCGATCCAAACGTAGTCTCCTTCTCGATCGGGGCAAATAAGGACTTTTTGGAATCCTTGTGACTAGATCTATTCTGTAAAGCCATAATATGGGAATTACTTAGTGAATATTTCATTGAATTACTTAGTGACATACTTGGAGAATTACTTAGTCAATATTGATGTGAATTATTTAGAGAATTTTCTTAAAGGTTTTATTTGTATTCATTTTTTTAGTTACGATGGACCCGTGTCAACAAACAAACGCGGATGATCTTTATCGAGAGTACGACTCCAAGGGCACTCTTCGGTGTGACCTGATGATCTTCATAGCAAGGAGCACCCGCTATCCTGATGTGGACCCTTGGTTCATCTCCACCACTGGATTCCATTTCCCGGATACCTACCGGAAAGCCGCCCGTAAGGCCCTGCGACGGCTCCGAATGATCTACAGACATCACCTCCAGCGGACTCCTATGGGATTTTTCCCGCCGACTGAAGGAAGAGGACGCACATGGATTGCCAGGATGAGAGGACTTGGAAGAGAAGAAGAAGACCTAGAAGACACGGTCTCCCACCTATCCATCTATCTCACTGGCCTGGATGAGCTCTATCGCGAGCAAGCAGCACAACTGAAGCAGCAAGTCCGCAGAGCAGAAAGGGCAACCTAGGAGCTGGATGAACAATGGTCGAGGACCGTACATGCCGAGTATTCCCTAGCCGCCCTCCAAGTCCAAATGGATGAAAAAGAGGAAGAACTGGAAGAGCAAAAGGCGAGAGCCACACGCGCCGAGGACTCACTAGCCGCTCTCCAAGCTCGGATGCGGAGGTACGAGGCTCGCTGGGGAATAGGTGGATGGATAGAGGTAGACGAGGAAGAAGAACCCGAAGAGGCTCAATGGGATGTAGGCATCCAGACCGAAGAAGAAGAACCCATGGAAATCCATTGGGATGTTGGAACTCAAACTGAAGAAGAAGAACCTGAAGAAACCCACTGGGATAAAGGAACTCAGACCGAGGATGATATGATGGATCAATATCTCCCACTGAAGAAGCGCCCTCTTAGGATCGATGAAAAGTCCCCATGATAGGAGTAGCCCCCAAGCTAGAACCTTTGCCCTAATAATCGTGTACCCATGAAGTTGTACCCCACCATATTGCAGTAATAAATGTCATCTACCCTCTTTGTGTACCTCAAATATTTGTTCAAGTTTTTCACCCTATCTTTGTTTTCAGATGGCTGAGGAAGGATGGACCCAGGGCGATTGCCAAGCTGCACCTGGTTTTCCCAGCCTCTTGATCAACGCCCTGGAAAGCCTTGGAGTCACGGAATGCCCAAGGTACTACAGCAGAGAGTACGAGCATCATGGCACTCTCCGCTGCAGGGTGATCCTAGTCGTCGCCAGAAGTGACCGCTACCCCGACATCCAGTCATGGCGAGTGACTGCTACAGGGTTTAGGCACCAGGACACCTATCCCCTAGCCGTCAGGAAAGCACTTCGTTACCTGTGCCGGATTTTTGAAGGACACCTCACCCCCACACCAATGAGGTTCTTTCCACCAGCCATCAGAACTCCAGTTTGGGAAGCTCGAATGAGAAGCCTGGAACGGCGCCGCCATGAAGAAGTCCTCCTGTACCAAGTAGCTACCTACCTAGCCTCCTTGGATTAGCTCTTTGACGAGCAAGCCAACTTGCTGAGGGAACAGACCCATCGAGCCGAGCAAGCAGAGCTCGCGCTAAGACTGCAGCAGATCCGAGCAGTCCAAGCCGAGGCAAGAGCCGCAGCAGCGGTCAGCAGTGAAGCAGTTGCTCAGGAGAGCCTCAGGCAAGCCCGAGACCGGCGTATGCAAGAATGGGCTAGTAGTGGAACCCCAGTCCCGGCAATAGGAGAAGACCATGTTCTGCTCGGAACGCCCGTCTTAGGATGGGGACCCCTCGTTGGAAACCCACTAGCCCCACCCGAGAACCCTGGCAGGTCTACGGCCGCCACCGCCAGAACGCAACCCCGGGAAAACGGAGATTTAAAGGACGGCAAGCCAGGACCACTCATTTCCCCGGAGGACGTGAGTTCCCTTCCGAGGGAGGAACCCACTCAAGCCGATGAGTCAGCCTAAAGTGCTAGCAACCGTCAAGGGATGAAGCCGTGTGGTCCGAAGAAGATCTGTGCCCCCTTTTCTTTTGAAGTTGTGTACCCGGACGTGTAGTACACGTTTGGCCTTGCCCCGTGTTGTACCCCCCCCTTTTGCAGTAATCAAGTTGTTGTGCTTGTTGTTTGCCTTGATTGTGTGCTTGTTGTGTGTGCCCTTCGGCAGAAGGTTAATTCTGCCTTTTCAAAATACGAGTTAAACAACTTAAACATCACCTAATCCCAATCTCACAAGAACCCTACCCAATCTGCAGATGGTTTCTCGAAGCATCACGAGGGCCTCCCGCGTCAGGGACCCTGCAGCCGCTGATGCAGGAGTGCACCCTAACGGGCAAAACCATCCTCAGGAAGAACAAGAAGTGAGTCAGGGCAGAGGAGAAAATCATGATGCACAGCTGCCACCACCACCACCGCCACCCTTCGTGGACCTGGCACAAATAATCCATAACCAGACTCTCATACTGGAGACACTGGCCAATGCTCTAGTGAACAGGCAGCCACGAGAGCAGACCTTCAATGACAAGCTGACAGCTTTTCTGAGGGCCAAGCCCCCTACTTTTGCCGGATCCAGCAACCCCTTGGATGCAGATGACTGGCTCCGCATGATCCAGAGGAAGCTCGAGCCATTTGGGTGCCAGGATCGAGATAAAGTTCTCTTGGCAGCACATCAACTCACCGGGACTGCCTTAGCCTGGTGGGAGAATTACTGCGCTGCTGCCAGAGATGCTACCACCATCACCTGGAATGAATTCGTGAGGGAATTCCGCCGTTATCACATTCCCTCGGCCACCATGAAGCGCAAGGCGGATGAATTTCACGCACTTCAGCAGGGGAATATGACGGTGGAAGAGTATACACACCAGTTTATGGAGCTAGCTCGCTATGCACCAGAAGAAGTGAACGAAGACGAAAAGAAGCAGGATATGTTCAAAAAGGGACTGAACCCAGAACTCAGGACTCTGCTCACCCCTCAGATCTACCCGGACTTCAACACATTGATGAACAAGGCAATCCTCACCGAGAAGGCTAAGATTGATGAACGGAAAGAGAACAAGCGCAAGTTCCTGGAGAGTAAGTCACGCCAGCAGGATCGTTTCCAGAAGCCCAGAAGCTTCAGCTACAACGCACCAAGGTCCCAAGCCCCAATGCAGTACAGAACTCAGTCTCAAGTGACAGGACCACGGGCCCCTAACACCCAGCTCAGAAGCCAGAACACCGTGAGGGCCCCTCAGAGTAATGCAAGCCAGGTCACCAACAACAACAGCAATGTGAGGGCCTGCTTCAACTGTCAGGAGACGGGTCATTTCATCGCCGACTGTCCTTATGCCAAGAACAAGCCGGTTACATCGGCCTTCTCCAACACAGTGAACGGACCTAAGCCAGTTCTGACCGGTGCCAACCGAGTGCCCCTCCGCGGCAACAGCAACAAAAACAACAACAACCAACAGAGGCAGCCCCAGCAATCTTTTGGACGAGCCCGCGTCAACCACATCGACGCACAGGAAGCTCAAGGAGCCCAGGGCGTAGTACTCGGTGAGTACCTAGTTAGCTCAACTCTTGCAACAGTACTGTTCGATTCTGGAGCATCACACTCATTCATATCCTCAAGTTTTGTGGAGAAACATAAAATACCTACAGTACTACTAAAAACACCCCTATTAACCCGGACGCCCGGAGGAGACATCAGGTGTCAACTGGGTTGTCTACGGGTAAGGATCAATTTAAGTGGGGTAGAGTTTTTAGCAGACCTAGTAGTACTTAAGTCAGAAGGGATAGATGTGATCCTTGGAATGGACTGGCTAAGCAAATATAATAGCCTCATAGGTTGTACGGACAAGGTAGTACATCTGACAAACCCAGAGGGAGTCCGAGTGACCTGCCACACCCGAGAAAGTGGAGCAAACCCGATGGTATTCATTATGGAAACCAAGAACTTGGATGAAGTCCCAGTAGTGAACGAATATCCAGATGTCTTCCCGGAAGAACTTCCTGGTATGCCGCCGGATAGGGATGTAGAGTTTGTTATTGACCTTGTCCCTGGGACTGCCCCTATAGCCAAGAGACCTTATAGGATGGCAGCCTCCGAGTTGGCAGAATTAAAGAAACAACTAGAGGAGTTGCAACGAATTGGCTTCATCAGGCCAAGTTTGTCTCCTTGGGGAGCCCCGGTTCTATTCGTCAAGAAGAAGGACGGAAGTATGAGGCTATGTGTAGATTACAGGGCACTAAACGAGGTCACTATCAAGAATAAGTACCCCCTTCCCAGGATCGATGATCTTTTCGATCAATTAAAAGGAGCCAAGTACTTTTCCAAGATTGACCTAAGGTCCGGATATTTTCAGCTCAAGATTAGGGAAAGCGACATCCCGAAGACAGCCTTTGTCACCCGATACGGACAATTTGAGTTCACAGTGATGTCTTTTGGACTAACAAATGCACCAGCTTATTTCATGAATCTCATGAATAAAGTTTTTATGGACGAGCTAGATAAGTTTGTCGTAGTCTTCATTGACGACATACTTATTTACTCGAAGAGTATTCAGGAGCACGAGCAACACCTGAGGGTAGTTCTGGAAAAACTGAGAGTGCATAGGCTATACGCCAAATTCAGCAAGTGTGAATTCTGGCTGGAGAAAGTAGCCTTCCTTGGTCATATTTTGACCGCAGAAGGAGTGGCAGTAGACCCTGAGAAGGTCGAAGCAGTCTCCAACTGGCAGCAACCAACCAATGTCAGTGAGATCAAGAGTTTCCTCGGACTAGCTGGGTACTATCGAAGATTTATTGAGGGATTTTCTAAGATTGCCCGGCCCATGACAGAGCTGCTCAAGAAAGAAAAGAAGTTCACCTGGACGGAGTCGTGTGAAAGGAGCTTCCAGGAATTGAAGCGGAGATTGACGACAGCCCCAGTGCTAACTCTGCCGGATATTCATCGGGATTTTGTCATCTATTGTGATGCGTCTCGACAAGGATTGGGTTGTGTACTAATGCAAGATGGGAAGGTCGTTGCATATGCTTCCCGTCAGCTCAGGATTCATGAGCAAAATTACCCGACTCATGATTTGGAGCTTGCAGCCGTAGTGCACGCACTTAAGATCTGGAGGCATTATTTGATTGGAAATAAGTGCGAAATCTTTACTGATCATAAAAGTCTGAAGTACATCTTCACCCAGCCAGACTTAAACTTGAGACAAAGAAGATGGCTGGAATTAGTCAAGGATTATAATTTAGAAATTCATTATCACCCAGGCAAAGCAAATGTAGTAGCTGATGCCCTAAGTCGGAAATCCTACGGGCCCAAGAACGACCATTTACGAGAGGAAATGGCACGATTAAATGTGCACATTGTCCCTCGAGGTTCCAGCCAAGTGCTGAACGTTCAATCCACTCTAGAAGAAAGAATCAGGAAAGCCCAAAGATCAGACAAGGGACTGATGGAAATTCGGAGGCAGACCGGAGAAAATAAGGCACCAGACTTTAGAGTGGATAATAAGGGAACGTTGTGGTATAAAGATAGAATTTGTATACCCCAGAAAGGAGACTTCAGGCAAATAATCATGGATGAAGCCCATAACTCGGCATACTCCATTCACCCAGGATCCACCAAAATGTATATGGACTTAAAACAGAAATATTGGTGGAATGGGATGAAGGCAGATATTGCACGATTCGTCGCCCATTGCGATACTTGCCAGAGAATCAAGGCTGAACACCAGAAGCCAGCAGGATTGTTGCAACCCCTACCCATTCCGGTTTGGAAATGGGATGAAGTGGGAATGGACTTTGTAGTAGGCTTGCCCCGAACCCAGAAAGGACTCGATTCCATATGGGTATAGTGGACCGGCTCACTAAATCAGCTCACTTCATACCCGTACGGACCAACTATGACGGGGAGAAGCTCGCTAAGCTCTATATAGAGAACATAGTGAAATTGCATGGTGTGCCCAGCCGAATCGTTTCAGATAGAGGGACCCAGTTCACCTCAAGATTTTGGAAGAGTTTGCATAAAGCCATGGGCACCAAGCTAGACTTTAGTTCCGCTTATCATCCGCAGACGGATGGTCAGACGGAAAGGGTGAATCAGATTATGGAAGATATGCTAAGAGCGTGTGTCCTCACTTATGGCAAGGATTGGGAACAAAGCTTACCTTATGCCGAGTTCTCATACAACAACGGATACCAAGCAAGCTTGGGCATGTCACCGTTCGAAGCTCTCTACGGAAGGAAATGCAGAACCCCTATGATGTGGTCAGAAGTTGGAGAACGTGCCCTAGTCGGCCCCGCACTCATAAAGGAAGCAGAGGAAAGAGTCGCCGAGATTCGAGAAAAGCTAAAAGCAGCCCAGTCCCGACAGAAGAGCTATGCGGACAAGAAAAGACGGGAAATAAGTTTCAACCCAGGAGATTTCGCGTATCTCAAGGTATCACCCATTCGAGGAACCCGAAGATTTCAGGTACAAGGAAAATTGGCCCCTCGGTATATTGGACCATACCGAGTTCTGAAGAAAGTTGGAGCAGTAGCATACCGTCTGGAGCTACCTGAAGAAATGTCGGATATACACCCAGTACTCCATGTCTCGCAGTTGAGAAGGTGTTTGAGGATACCCGAAGTGGAGCATGTGCCGGTTGAAACAATAGATTTGCAGCCAGACCTGCGATATCAGGAAATACCGGTCAAGATTCTAGACACCGTCACCAGGAGGACCAGAAACTCCGAAGTACGAAATTGCAGAGTTCAGTGGAGCAGACACGGAGTAAAAGAAGCTACGTGGGATCGCGAAAATGCTCTGAAGAAGGAATTTCCCCACCTATTTAGGAATCAGTCGAATCTCGAGGACGAGATTCATTTTAAGTGGGGTAGGTTTGTAACATCCCGAAAATTTACTAAAATAAATCGTGCGCTAAAAATTTTTGTTTCGTCGTTGAGCTCGATCCCCTTCTTGAATCATCTCCCGCCTGATTTCCTGATACCCCCGAGGAACCGAGCCGACATCCAAATCTCCCGCTGTCCCATCCCTGTTTTTCTCCCCCGACCCGCGCATCGCGCTCACGCGCGCCCGGGCGCCACGCGTGGCCGACCGCGGCCGCGATCGGCGCCGACGCGCCCGCCCCTCTCTCTCTCTTTCTCTCTTTATTTCTCTCCCCTCCTTTTTCCTTTTTCTCTTTTTCTTTTTCCCATTTTCTTTTTCTTTTCCCTCTCCTTCCCTTTCTCTCTCTCTCCTTCCTCCTACCCTGCGCGCTTGGCCCCTCCTCCCTCTCTGCTCCCGTGCACCGCCCGGCCGGCCCTGCCCCGCTCCCACTCGCGCGCGCGCACGCTCGGCCGCAGCAGCTGCTCGGCGCCCCAGCCCGAGCGCCGCGCCGCTCGCCACCGCCGCGCTCCCTATCCCACACTCCGGGCTCCCCTCCGCAAGCACCCGCGCGCACGGCGCGCCGACCGCGCCCGCCACGCCACGGCCGCCTGGCCGCACCTGTGCGCGCAGCGCCCCGCCGTCCGGCCCCGCTCGCCCGCGCGCCGTGTCCCTCCCGGTCCGCGCACGCCACTCAAGCCGACAGTCGTTGACGTTGCACAGCGGCGGCGACTCCGGCACACCGCCGCCGTTGACGCCCGTACGAAGCTCGCCTGCGCCAGTCGACTGTCGCCCGTCGCGTCCCATCCTGCCCCGCGCACGCGCCTCACCCGCTGCCGCCATTGACGCCCCACCAGTACCGTGCCATCGCGTCGCCTCGCCACCCCACGCCATTATCGCCGCCCAGAGCCCGCTCCCCATCGCCACCGCCTTGGCCACCTATAAAAGAGACCGCAGAGCACCCCCCCGAGCACCACACCCGGCACCTCGAACCGCGCCGCCGCCGCTAACACCTCCACCCGCCACTGCTGGCCTCCGTGGCCGGACCGCCACACTCCACCCCGGCACAAGGTGAGGCAGGGGATCGGTTCGCCTCCCCACCCTCTCTCTTTTCCCCCTGTCCCGGGCCGCCGTCGAGCCCCTGGCCGCCGGGATTGACCGGCGCAGAGGCCCCTCTCCCTCTCCTCTATTCCACGCCGACGGGAGGAGGAAGAGGATGGCATTTTTGCCAAGAGCCCCCTCCCCTTTCCTCTAATCAGTAAAGAAACCCCCTCCTCTTAAACCCTTTTACAAATTAAACCCCCCTTTTGTTATATTCGCAAAACAAACCTCCACCTTATAAACTTAATTACAAATAAAACCCTGACCCTTTTAGAATAACCCAGATACTTTCTAAAATATAAACCAAGCCCCTGCCTTCCTAAACTTAATTACAATTAGGTCCCTGGACCCCTGTTTAGGGCCTAAACACTCCTTTGACCTATCATTTCATGCGCTTAACAACCTCGGATCTACCCAAAACTTTACCATGTCTCTCTTAATATAGTTTTGACCATGCCATTAGAAAAACACCCAAAAATATCACTTCATGTCCCATATTTTATGTGTTCCCGATTCGAGCTCAACGATAAATCGTTATTTCTTTGTTTTGATTGTGCGCTTGTTTGTGTACGCTGTAGACCACGGAGTGAACGAAGGAGAACCCGTCAACGAGCCGTACTGTGAGCAGGAGAACGAGGACCAGTTCCGCGACCCCGAGCCCGAAGGACAGGACTTCCCCGAAGGCTACGAAGATGGCAAGTTCAATCCCATCCTTTGATGCATGTTTCTGTCCTAGTTTTTATAAACACAACCCAATGGCCTGTTTTATAAAGTTGCATATGATTTACTTGCACGAAAACATGGTTGGATAGCCACCCCTTGATTTGTGATGACCATTCCTTGACCACCTAAGATTAATGTCTAATTTTGCTTGGACGTTAATCGAAATTAGGACGCTTAGGACTTTACTCATAATATGATTTATTTGATAAAGAAAATGTGTGCGTGTGGGAATGGATAAAATGTGGATTTTCGAAAGATGAGTATGGACGGGATGGACGGCATTTCTGTGTGAATTGCCGATTGGTGTGCCTATGCCTGTGTGGCAGTGCAAAGAAGGGAGATATCCATCTTGTCGCGTCTAAGGACCGAGTTGGTGTGTCATCTCACCTAACTCCACTATCGTGCAAACCACTCGACTGTTGAATGGGCAACGGCATAGCATAAATCCCACTAGTTGGTGTGATAGCCATCAGGAGAGCTGAGAGCAACGGGTGACTAAGGAAAAGGGATAAGCCCCGAGTGACTTATGCCCGGTTATACCTAAGTGAATGGTCAATGACCCCTTGGTGCATCCCGTGATGGCTAGTCAGGCTTAGCTATGGTGGGTAATGGCTATGTTGGGATCTACACCGACACGACGGTGTTCGAGTTGTGGTATCCTACTTGTGGGTAAAGTTGCACACCTCTGCAGAGTTAAGAATCTATTCGAATAGTCCGTGCCCACGGTATTGGGCGAGTTACGGTGTGGTCACATAACTAGTGTTTCATTGGGATGGGTTGGTGTGAGTTGTTTTGGAATTATGTCCGGCAGTTGTGCCGTGTGCTACGACGGACGGGGAGTCCGGTAGCAGTTCTAAAACCTGAACTCTGTGTTACTGCCAAAAACTGATTTCTAAATGGTTTTTGTATAAAATAAACCCCTGCATTAAATATCATTCTTCTGCAAATTAAACCGTAACCTTATCCTTGATTTACCTATGCATATTATTCTGTTATAACCCCTCCGTGGGTGTGGTTGGACTTGCTGAGTACATTTGTACTCACCCCACTCTTACTTTTTACAGAAGAAGACCCAGACTTCGTTCCAGACGACGCCGAGTAGGGTTATCGTTCTGCACCCAACCTTGCCTGTGGAATCGGCCCTGTCGAGATGCCTCCGTTGTCGCAGTACTCCGAGCCTGTGGTAGACCCTATGTGGTTCGCGGTCTGGTGTTATGTCGTAGCCTGGTTAATTATTATTATCATCTGTATCGAGTGTCCTCCAAGGTTTGTACGGTTTTGAACCATCTGATGTAATAAATGTGGCATCAGCCTCCTGGGACTGGTGCTTTGTATCACATTTAAGTCCTCTCTTTTGAGGGGACGCTTCATCACCTTGTCTAAGTCCTTTCTTTGTTTGAAAATATGGACCCACCTCATTGTTGACGTTTATTGCTACACCTCCACCTGAGATGAAAGACTTAATCCACTCAATCAACTTGTGTGAAAAGCCTTTCAACTGAAGCGTCTGAAATAGGAAATTCCACCTCACTTTATCGTAGGCCTTTTCAAAATCTATTTTGAAGATTACCCCACTTTTGATTCTTGTGATGTAATTCGTGAACCGTCTCATGCAAGATCACAACTCTTTCTAAAATGTTTCGGCCGCGCATAAAAGCCGTCTGTGAAGGGCTAATTATGTTATCTGCGACTGAGTTGACTTGAATTGTCGCCACTTTCATGAAAATTGTGAAACTCATATTCAGGAGGTAGATTGGCCTATACTGTTGAATTTTGTTGGCTTCTTGTGTTTTTGGCAATAACGTAATGACATCAAAATTTAGGCTGAAGAGAGGAATATCACTGTTATGCAGATCATGGAACATTTGCATGAGATCTCCTTTGATGACGTCCCAAAACTGCTGATAGAATTCAGCTGGGAAGCCGTCTGGACCTGGCGCTTTGTTATGATCCATATCAAAGATTGCGTCCCGAATCTCCTTTTCAGTGAAAGGGGCTACGAGGAATGCATTTTCTAGTGGACTGACTTGAGGAATATCATCCGTCCTATCGCCTAGAGTAAAATTATTCTCTTCGGGAGGACCGAATAATTCTTTGTAAAATTGGGTGATGTAACCTTTTAGGTTGTGCTGGCCCTCAATTTTCCCGCCCTTGTGTTCTAGGAAAAAGATACATTTCTTACGATGTTTGTCATTTGCAACCATCTGAAAGTATCGAGTATTATTATCCCCTAAAAAAACATCAGTCACTTTGGCACGTTGATAATACTTGATTTCCTCCTCTCGCAAGAGTTTTATCAAGTCATCCCGGGCGGATTCTAGTTGATTCCTCTCCTCATCTGTGAGTGTTCTAGTTTCAGCTTGGGTGTCAAGGTTCGTAACTATCAATTGGAGGTTTTCCTTTTGTGTTTTATACACCCCATGGTGGTGGCGAGCCCACCCCCGCAAGTGCTTTCTAAGTGCCCCCAATTTTCTACTCCAGCGTTGCACTGAATTTTGTCCGCTAACCGATTTATTCCAAATTTCTGTGACCCGCTCTCTAAAATCCTCATGGGATAACCAGCTGAGTTCTAATTTGAATTGCTTTGCATGTCCCGTATAGGATGGGTCACCTGTTTCCAAAAATAACGGGGTATGATCTGGGACGCCTTTGTCCAGCGCATGCACCGTTACCATTGGATATTTAAATTCCCAATCAGTTGTCATTACAACTCTATCCAGTTTCTCATATGTTGGATCCGGTAGAGAGTTTGCAAAGGTGTACTGCCTCCCTGCCAAATCTGTCTCCCGAAGATCAAAGCTATCAATGACAGCATTGAACAGGAACGGCCAGCGAGGGTTAAAGTTAAATTCCCAAATCTATCATGAGGCAGCTTATGCCCTAGTTAGTAAGATTAGTACAAAGTAAGAGCCAACATCCAACTTGTTCCAAAGATAAACTTTGGGGGTGTACTCTAAGGGAAAAGCTACACACTATCCGTGCGCTTTTGGTTCACGAATTGGTGCGCTAACCGCCACCAACATTCATCTATTTATATGAAATAATGCTACTTCAGTTTATTTGTTTGCTACAAAACGGCATCTAATAATATGAAGCTTACTAAAACAAACAGTTAGAATAGTATATTTAAATAATGTAGTATATTTAATAAGACATTGAAGGAGAGAAGTATATATGCTTTCGCAAAAAGACACTACAACCTAACAGCAGGTTCACATGATGTTATATCCCTCTCATTTGACTGTGAAGAAGAATGGTCAAACATATCATGGAGTAATAAAGTTGAAAAGTGTTACGGTGGAATTCTTGAGTCGTGGTGCACTACTACAGAACAGGCCTTTGATCCAGGCCATTTGTCCCGGCTGCCTTTGGGCCCGGGACCAAAGGTGGCTTTTGTCTCGGGTCCAACGGCTAGCCGGGCCAGCAAGGGGGGGGGGGGGGCAGGGGCCTTTTGTCCCGGTTGGAGCCACCAACCGGGACAAAAAGCCACCCTTTGGTCCAGCTAAATGTACGCCGATCCGATCCTCGTCCATCTAAACGTACGCCGATCCAATCCTCGTCCGTGTAAACGTAGTCGTCCGATTCAATCCTCGTCCATGTAAACACTGTCTTCCGATCCAATCCTCGTCCATCTAAACGTACGACGATCCAAAGAAACGTCCAGCTAAACAAAGTCCGATCCAAACGTAGTCTCCTTCTCGATCGGGGCAAATAAGGACTTTTTGGAATCCTTGTGACTAGATCTATTCTGTAAAGCCATAATATGGGAATTACTTAGTGAATATTTCATTGAATTACTTAGTGACATACTTGGAGAATTACTTAGTCAATATTGATGTGAATTATTTAGAGAATTTTCTTAAAGGTTTTATTTGTATTCATTTTTTTAGTTACGATGGACCCGTGTCAACAAACAGACGCGGAAGACGAACAGTTCATGTTGAATATGATTGCCGAAGGTGGTGGTGCACAAGGAGATGCCCCCCAACAAGCTGATGATGGCAGCAATACCGACATATATTTAAATATGTCCGGTGACGGATTTGAGGCACCATGCATTCAGGATGACGCTGCTGCAGAGCAAGATGACGCTGCTGGTGAACAAAGTGCTAATGTACATATCACAACTATACTTACTTGTATTGAAAATCATATTTTCATTTGAATCTATATGAATACTATATAAATATATGTGTGTTTTTATAGCCGTCTGGATCATCGTCGCAGCAGAAAAAGACGAAGCGAGACCCACAAACAAACTGGAAGGGCGGTACATTATAACGGAAGTTGCTCCAGATGGTGAACCGATCACTCCAGAAGTTGTCGCCAAAAAGTTCGTAAGACAATCCATATGTATTGTCAGGGACCATATCCCGATCAGCTTCAGGTTATGGAAAGCTTACAATCCAATTGAGCAAATGGATGCGGCACCCAAAAGAGAAAAAGAATAGTGCTGGTGGGAGCTTAAGAAGAACTTCACGGTTCTAGCTGAATCAGAAGAGATATGCAAGCGCTGGACTCTGAGAAAGATGGCCGAACAGCTGCAGACATTCAAGAAAAAATTAACAAAGAAATATATCAAGGCCGGGACCATGCCATAATTTACCGGTGAGCTCGAAAAGATAAAGGATCACTGGGATGCCTTTGTGCAATACAAGACTTCCGAGCTTGAGATTGAGAAGGTGCTGAAGGCCAAAGATAGTGCCTCAAAGAAAATCTACCATCACACTCTAGGGCAAGGAGGCTACAAGCTCGCAATACCCAAATGGGAGAAGATGGAGCAGGATCTGCTTGACAGAGGTATCATACCTGCGACCATGAACTAGACTGAAAGGTCAAGGACCTGGCTCTATGGTCACGGGGGAAGCTTGGACCCAGCGACTGAGTCTTGCATCTATGGGCAAAAAAATCCAGCAAGCAGCCCAGAGACTACAGGAAGCCATACAAGCAGTGGCCGAGGGAACATTCCAGCCGGATAGAGAGAGGGACGAGTTGACTTACGCTCTTGGGAATCCTGAACATCTGGGCCGCACACGAGGTAAAGGCGTGGTTCCGTGGAAGTATGGGTTTAGATATTACATTGAATCATATAGAAGTCGGCAAAGAAGAAAGAATGATGAGCAGGAGCACTTGCGAAGGCTAGAGGAACAACTCCTCTCACACGATCAAAGACTGGCGGAAGAGGTTCAATGCCAAGTGGCCATAGCAATGAGCCAGCAACAACAAGCGCAACTGGTGCCTCCAGAAACAAGGCAGAAACAATGCCTTCATTAGTTTTATTATATATTCATGTAAATACCTGGTAATTTCTTTTCTCTTAAAGTGTATGAGGCAGAAACAAGGCACTAATTTATGCGCATACTATGTATGCGAGAACATCCACGATCTGGTAGGTCCTCAAAAGGACATGGCAGATTGGGAGGCCGAACTAAGTAAAAAACTTATTAATGTTTGGACTCGTATTGTAATTAGTCAAAATTAATTATCCCCCTTTTCCATAGGTCGAGGTGATGCACGATCAACTCATACTAGAGGAAAAGATTATGGCGATTCAAGAATAATTGTCCGGATTTATTGTTGAGCAAGTCCTCGATCCAAAAGGCGAATTCTACTATGATGGACACTCTCACATTAACAATCGCAGCAAATATGATAATATACATGTATATGTGTAATTAAGAACGAATATACCTATGTAAATATATGTGTGTGTATGTATGTATTATATATCTATTTATGGGTATGTATGTATTATATATATAAGTCCTCCAATAATATATATATATAATATTGGTCCTAGACATTTTCATATGTAAAGAAATTCACACATATAGATATGTGTATACATGTACATATATATAAGTGAATTACTTTATATATGAAAACTATCTAGGATAAATATTATATAAGTAAGTAGGATGAGTTTTTTCTACACTCACGTGTAGCTACTCTCATCATCTTTATACTACCGTGTGTATGTCCACATACCCATTTATCACTTTGAGTATGTTCATATACTAATTCTAAGATACTTCAAATGGATATATATATATGAAAATTTTCAAAAGCATCTCTATTTTTAAAATATATTATGATTATACCTTAGTATTAGTATATTAAAATAAGTATGTCCATATACACAATGTATGGTCACATACCCAACATATATATCACCATAGATATTCTAGTATGAGTATATACTCCACATACATACTCTTCGTTGGATCAGATACATCGTATATCATGAGATACACATATAGGAGTAGCTACAAGCGGGTGTAGAAAGGAATTTTCCAAGTAACTATATATATATATATTAGTGGAGATCATACACACTGAATTCCAATACATAAGTTTAATTGAAATACAAAAGTATAATTGAAATAAAAAAGAATTGAGAAAAGGAAAACAGGAAAAAAAAGGGACCTTTTGTCCCGGTTGGTAACACCAACAAGGACAAAAGGGGCTGCCAGCGCACTGGCAGCCCCTTTTGTCCTGGTTGCCAGACCTGGGACAAAAGGACCTTCCTTTTGTCCTGGCCTGGCGGTCCCGGTTGGGAAATCAAGACAAAAGGGGTTTCCCAACTGGGACAAATTAGCGTTTCTGTACACTAGTAGAGAAGTGCTCATCTATGACGTTCACCAAACGTCACTGAAGAAGCCAAAATCGTCACTCAATGTCATCTGTGATGAAGTTATGACGAATTTCACTTCGTCATTGGGGTCGCGTCACATATGTTAATCTGTCTATTCTGTGACGAATGGCACCTCATCATTGAATTGATTTTCAATCTATGACGCTCCTGATTTCGTCACAATCTATCGTTTGTGCCCGCCGTCGTAACGGCATCGTTAACGGCGTTTACAATCGGTGACGAACCTAATTTGTCATAAGTTTCGTCACAATTGACCATTTGGCGCCATTTGCCACGCTGGCTGCTGATGACGTGGCGGCTGACGTCATCGCCGACGTGTCAGCTATCTATGACGAAGCATAGAACGTCACTGATTCAATTTTCATTGACGTGGCTGGTGACGCAGCTATCTGTGACGAAGCATAGACCGTCACTGATTCTATTTTTTTGCCACATGGCATCATAGGATTGGTTGCAATTGCATCACAGATTTCACTTACAAATCGTCATACATGTACCACAAATTTCATCACAGCATTGCAGACGATAATGCAATTCATAATTGCAAATTGATACTATAATGACCACACAATTCCTTACATAGATAATTAAAACCAGTATTCAACCAAGCATATAACCATGTTCACAGCATGACCACTTGACACGACATAGTTTTCAGTTTGCAAATCTAAATAACAGCATATAATATAAAGTCCCCCCACCAGCAACTTAAGTTTTTGTTCCTTCAAAAGAACCAGCCAAACACCAGCACAACAACAGCCTTCAAGTTGAAGAATTGTTAGCATTGTTGGCCAACATTTGCTTCATGGGGTCCAGATCCTACTGTGTCTTCGCCATCTTTGCCTCAGCTTCTTCACTCCTCCTCCTCAGGTCGTCAAGTTCATCTTGGACAGCAGCTCTTGCTTCAGCTGCTAGTTGTTCTCGAAGCTCGCTTTCATTTGTTGATGTAGATTTGTTGGATCTAGGAGTCGTGATGCCAACACTTTTCAGGAATTGGTTGCCGCTGTTCTGGGGGAGCATCTTGGAAATGACCTCCACACTGGACACTGGTGCGTCACCTTCAGGAACAGGTTGTGCCCTCAAAGCTTCCATATCAGACTGAAACAATCAAGGACAAAGAGTTAGACATTAATTGATATGACCATCAGCAACATTTGAATTGCTACATGTTGCAATAATTTGTGGAAGACATATGACACAACATGTTTATAAAGAAAAGAAAACCAATCCTCAAAAGACATAAACTGATTTCCCTCATGATTTGATAGAAATAGGTTGAATAAAGCAAACAAATGTTCTTACAAGTGCTTCTCTTGCTGGTTCAGTGAGGCCACGTTTGGAGCTGGTGTGGCAGCTCTCGAAGGCCTCCACCACATCTATTTCTTCACTCTCTTCTAAGCTGGGTTCTTCTCTGATCCTCCTCTGCTTCTGTTATGTAGATAAACAATAACAACAAAGATCTCTCAGATGGAATGCAAATGTGCAGGTACTTTAGTACTAGCTATTTTTAACTTACATATTCATGTAGGTGTGCCACATAGCTTCGAGAACCTGTTGCCTGATGAAACTTGACTTTACTATGATTGCGCTTGTTCGTGTCACATGTTTCCTACAAGAGAGTAAACATGTCAGATTATAGGTTAAGAATGACAAGTTCCTTTTTAAACAGATTGTGTAAGAAGAAAATTTGACAAGATACACATACCATGTTCTTTGGATCAGACCAATGAACTACCAATGCCCTCCACTGTGCATCAGTCAGTTTAGGAACAGGAGAAGTTGTACTAATCTGGTTTGCAGGTACACCATTGAAGTATCTTGCCTTGAGCCGATAATGCTCTTGTCGCTGCAAGGAGCGCAACATATCTGTGACGGTTTCTTTTATTGGCGAGTGTCTATCATCAACAGCCAAGCGCCCCTAGGCATATAACAAATGCAAAATGAGTTAGTAAATTCAGGTTACCCATGTATACAAGTGTAACATATAAACAGTAATGCACTTACAGATAGCTGTGACACAAAGCTTTTGTAGTACTTCTCATCTTTCTTGAAATCCTTCCAATGTGGTAGGACAGGTAAGCTCTCCCGCATGACGATGCCAGCCTCTGATGCAAACTTGGCAGCTTGCACAAGTACATGAGGTCTTCTTTTCCCTTCTTCAATAGATATGGGCAATCTCCTTCCCATAGCTTTAGTCATCTTGTCTAGCTGTTTTCCCTTTGTTGGTGGTCTGGGCCTCCTTGGAGCTCACTGTGAAGGACCTACAGAATGGAATTTGCATTGAATTAAATGTTTTAGTTTCTTGCAAATCAGCAAAAGAGAAGTCATATCTGACTGTAGGAAAAAAAAACTATTGCTTGCCTTCAGTCTCTTTAGTATGTTCATCTGTAGGTAGATTGGCATCAGCAGCACCTGTATTCTGTGCAGAACCTACAAAATGGAAATTCTATGTCATTAAATGTTTTAGTTTCTTGCAAGTCAGGAAAAGAGATGTCATATTTGAGTGACCAATAAACTTGTACTTGCCTTCAGTCTCTTCAGTTGGCTGCTCATCAGTACCTATACCCAGTTCTTGAGCAGCAGAGGCCATGTCTTCTTCTGCAGCTCTGCTGTCATGATCAGGCAGCCTAGGTGTAGAAAAATTCAGTGTTGTGTCACCATGACCATCTGCAGGTTGGTCTTCATTCTGGACATCTGTCTCTGAACTGTTAAGCCTTTTTGATGTTCTTCTTTGGGTTTGAGAAGATTGCTCATCTGACTGTTGACCTGCCCTCACTCTCTTGCTGTTCCTAGTTCCTGGAGCCATTTTGGTATTTCTCTTCTTCTTTGAAGGGAGGGTTGTCTTTCTAGCAGGTGGAGGATACTGTCAAACACAAAAACAAGTTAGTCATGTGCAATTGTAAGGTAGACCATATATTAAATAAGAGGTATGACATAAAGAAGATGAGTCTGAAAGCAAATGCATATCGTAAACAACAGTTTCAAAACATTCAAATGAAATGCTATGATTTGGCAACCACAACTTTGAAGATAGAGGCAGCAACCATAAGAACAACAAACAACCATAAGAACAACAAACAACCATCGACATCAGTGGAAGAAAAAAATTTGTCAAAGTATCAGTTTGATAAAAAAAAGGATCGGAGGGAGGGGTACACTGACCTTATTTTCTCATGAAAGAGGATCATATTGTCATCCTCCGAGCCCACAACTTGACAAAAGAATATTAAAAACTTCATAGGTGGTGTTAAAATCACTAAATATTTGGAAGCAAAGTTGGTAAGGTACCATGTCAGCAAAATTGTATTTAGTGGATCGAATTGCCTGTAATGTTGTATGGTGCAGAATGTTGGCCTACAAAAGATGATGTTCACCAGATAAGTGTTGCTGAAATGCATATGTTGCATTGGATTTGTGGTCATTCGTGAAGGGAATGAGTCCGAAATGAGGATATACATGATAGGTTAGGTGTAGCACCAATTGAAGAAAAGCTTATTCAATATCGGCTGAGATAGTTTGTACGAGTGGAGGCCTCCGGAGACACCGATGCATATTAGTACACTAAGGCGTGACAGTAATTGGAACAGAGGTAGAGGAAGACCAAAATTGGCATTGTAAGAGGCAATAAAAGGAGATTTGAAGGGATGTAATATACCCAAAGTTTTAGCTCAGGATAGGAGTGCTTGGAAAATAGCCATTCATGTGCCTAATGTTAGACTCTTGGATGACACAGTGCATAGATCGAGAGGATTTGTTTCTTCTTTCTTGGTTTTGAGTGCAAGAGAGTCCTAGATCTAAAACAGAGAGTACACAGAGAGGGGGAGATAGAGACCATCACCACCAGTGGATCTAGATCCGGCCATCTCAGGTTCAGTGATGCAGATCCACTCTAGGGTGGCGACGAGCGGTGCAGTGGCGTCCCGGGCGTAGCAGTGGAGTCGAGGACGGTGGCACCGACACTGGCGGATTAGGGACGATAGCGACGGCAGCGACGGTGGGACTTCTCGCTGCTCCAGCTCCCCCTCTTAGATCGGTCTGGGGTTTAGGATGTGGGTGAGGGGTTAGCAGCACGGTGAACCTCGTACCGAGAGCCCCAGCCCCTCACCTCCTATGTATTGTGGCACTGTGCAGCGGGGGCCCACCAACCAGTGAAAGGTTGAGCGCCCCCAATCAGGGTGCGGATCAAGGGCCTAATAGACCATTGGGCCTATTGATGAGGAGATCAACCTAATATTTCCCCTTGATCTCACATTGTACTTTTAACTTTATACTTTAACTTAAACCTTTGCCTTTAATTGTTCCATCAAGCGACATCCCATACGCTCTTTTCCTTCCATGACAAAACCTTTCAGTTGTGCCATGTAAACACATTCAAACAGATCCCCGTTAAGAAATGTCATCTTTACATCCATCTAATGTAACTCTAAGTCATAATATGCCACCAATGCCATTATAATTCTGAAGAAATCTTTACACAAAACCGGAGAAAATGTTTCATTATAATCTATCCCTTCCCTTTGCGTAAAACCCTTTGCCACGAGTCGTGCTTTAAATCTTTCTACAATCCCTTTGGAGTCACGTTTAATGTTGTAGACCCATTTACATCCTACTGTTTTGGCCCCTTTAGGAGTTTCCTCTAAGTCCCAAACACCATTGGAATTCATCGATTTCATCTCATCCTCCATAGCTTCCAGCCATTTAGATGAGTGAACACTTCTCATGGCTTCTTCGTATGAAGTGGGATCACCCTCCATATGAACCTCTTCTGTATCATATACTTCATAGTCACTAGAAATAGCTGGCCTTCTTTCTCTTTGAGACCTCCTAGGTCCCTCAGCTTGTGGCATATTTTGTGCCTCAACTTCTGGCACATTTTCCATAGGGGGCTGTTGCTCCTCCTCATGTTCAATAGCGGGTTCAGGCGGCTCCTAAATGACAGGTTCCAAACCTTCACTTACTGTTGGCATGGGTGGAATTGTAACAGGTGTTGGCACTGTGATATTTGGAATAGTTGGCGCAACAACAACCGGAGCAGGTATTGGCACCGGCTCCTAAATGACAGGTTCCAAACCTTCACTTACTGTTGGCATGGGTGGAATTGTAACAGGTGTTGGCACTGTGATATTTGGAATAGTTGGCACAACAACAACCGGAGCAGGTATTGGCACCACAATTTCCGGAACTTTCTGTGCAGTATCAGCAGGTAGTGAGAAAAATGGCTATTGAATCAAAGGAGTGGGCACATACACCCGCTTCTCCTCAAGGTCAATTTCTCTAGGTACCATGCTCCCCCTAATCATTTCGTCTTCTAGGAAGACAGCATGTCTCATTTCTACAAACTTTGTATGTCTGCATGGACAATAGAAATGAAAACCTTTTGATCTTGCGGGATGGCCAATGAAATGGCAGCTTACTGTTTTGGGGTCTCGTTTCCCAATATTTGGGTTAAACACTTTAGCCTCAGGTGGGCTCCCCCAGACCCGCAGGTGATTCAATGAGGGTGCTCTTCCTGTCCATAGCTCATACGATGTTTTGGGGCACCGACTAGCTTGGATGACACAGTGCATAGATCGAGAGGATTTGTTTCTTCTTTCTTGGTTTTGAGTACAAGAGAGTCCTAGATCTAAAACAGAGAGTACACAGAGAGGGAGAGATAGAGACCATCACCACCAGTGGAGCTAGATCCGGCCATCTCAGGTTCGGTGATGCAGATCCGCTCTAGGGCGGCGACGAGCGGTGTAGTGGAGTCCCGGGCGTAGCAGCGGAGTCGAGGACGGTGGGACCGACGCCGGCGGATCAGGGACGATGAGGGCGGTAGCGACAGTGGGACTTCCCGCTGCTCCTGCGCCCCTTCTTAGATCGCTCTGGGGTTTAGGATGTGGGTGAGGGGGCTAGCAGCGCGGTGAACCTTGTACCGTGAGCCTGGGCCCCCCACCTCCTATTTATTGTGGCGCTGTGCAGTGGGGACCCACCTACCAGTGAAAGGTTGGGCACCCCCGATCAGGCCATGGATCAAGGGCCTAATAGACCATTGGGCATATTGATGAGGAGATCAACCTAACACCTAAACCCTAATTTGTGGTTCTTATTAGGTTTCAACTCTAGCCTACCCCCAACTTGCTTGGGACTGAAAGACTATGTTGTTGTTGTATAAAGAGGCAAGAAATACGGAATATAAAATTTAATATATTTATTTTGAATATGGAGAGGCATAGGAGTAGACAGGGAGGCCAATGTGTACCTTCAGCATGAATCGCATCCAATAGAACAAAGTAGATGAACAATGCCATCCCTCACGGCCTCTAGAATTTTATACTTGTGAAATTTTTATGTCGATGGTAGTGATCTCCAGGTACGTGGTTACGTGGGGTGTGACACTACTCAGAAAACAATCTATCGGTCCATGTCAAAAAAAACAGTTGATGCGAAAACTTCCCACCCGCCGGACCGGGAAAACTCACGCACTCCACGTACACTAGGACCGGAGAGATCTTCTTTGCTCCGAAGTACCGAACCCAAGGGTGCACGAGCGGTGCGCTAGGCGTGCCAGTCAATTTGACCTGCAATTGACAAGGAGAGTAAAATGTTAAATACCAGGGGCCATGGCTAGCCAGCCGATGGTGACGCCAGCCGATTGTAAAGGGGTGCAGTCTACGCTTAAAGTAGGGTGACTAGCGAGCAACACCTAGATCGAATCTAAATCGGTCTACGTGATCAGATCACCGGAGCAGGCCAATCAAGAGGGATCTAGACTGGACAAATTGTGATAAAAACTTAAAACAAGCTAGATTAATCAGGTCAACCTAGCAAGATCTAAGCAGATGTCTCTAACTTGGTGATAAAAGCAGTAAACAGCCAGATTAACGAATCAAGATTAACCTAACAAATTACTAACTTTTATCGATAACTTATGAGCAAACCAGACCCGCCAGACAGATATAGTGCTTGGTAACTGGTGAATAAGCTAGATCCCGCTAGATGGAACTAACCTACTTGGTAAATTGTGAATAGTTAAGCCCTGCTGGATGGACTCAACATGCTCAGTAAATATGAGAGCCATAGATGGAGGAAGAATCGATGCGCCATCAACATGAACCCATCTACGCAACTCTACTCAGAACTTTTCAATAAGCGAATGACATACCTGTTGAGAAGAACTCGTGAAGGGAAAAAGCTACTATAACTAGGGCGAAGACGACGTACGGAAAAGTAGATGCATTTAAAGTAAAGGTTTTGTGTTGTATGTGGTTGATTAAAATTTACAAATGCCGAAGGTCTGGTATTTCTAGCCTAACCCTAACCTCTCTTGCAGATATGGTGATATTACATCATGATAAACGCGAAACAAAACTTCCTAACTAAACAAATGGAAAATCTTAAAGATAACTTGCCAACATATCACGTTGGCTCCCTTCTCAGCTCCATCAGTTGCGATGGTTCTTTTGGCCCAAAGGCCCATTCTGCTCTAGCTTCTCTCTTCTATCTAGCGTCGGCCCATTCCGATCGGTGTTTGTTCCAGCCCACCTCATAACTGATAATATTATCACTGCATATGAATGTTTGAATTATATGAAGCAGAAGCAGGGGCGGGATTCCAGATGCTGTGCTTTGAAGGTGGACATGCGTAAAGCATATGACCATGTGGAATGGCCTTATTTACAGGCAATTATGACAAAGCTGGGTTTCCATCAGCTTTGGGTGAGCATGATAATGAGGCTGGTATCTACTGTATCTTTTTCTGTTCTCTTTAATGGTGATCGGCTTAAAGTTTTAACCCGACGAGAGGTATTCGTCAAGGAGATCCTATCTCCCCATATTTGTTTCTGTTGGCAGCGGAGGACCTTTCGTGCCTTATCAAAGTGAGAATTCAGTCATTGAACCTTAAGGGAATTATGGTGGCGCCGTCGGCACCAGTGGTGAGTCACCTCCTCTTTGCGGATGACAGCCTGCTGTTTTTCAGAGCGAGTATGGAGAATGCACGGGAGATTCATGATGTGCTGCAGGTTTACTGTCGGGCTTTGGGCCAGCAGGAAAACATGGAGAAATCATCTATTCATTTTGCCAAAGGGGTTTCGGCCACCATCAGAGGAGAAATTATGGATGAGCTGAGTGTACGCAACATGTCCCTCAGCGAGAAATACTTGGGCATGCCTACTGACGTGGGAGCTTCGACAAACGGTGCTTTCAAATACCTAAAAGATAGGGTGTGGAAGAGGGTCCAAAGATGGATGGAACAATCGCTTTCAGCAGGGGGAAAGGAAGTCTTAATCAAAGCAGTTGCTCAGGTGATTCCCACTTACTCCATGTCATGTTTCAGACTACCACGCGGATTGTGCGAGCACATCAATGGTGTGTTGCGGAGATTCTGGTGGGGCAGCAAACCTGGCCAGAGGAAGACGTGCTGGGTTGCCTGGGACGACATGACAAAGCCCAAGTTCTTGGGTGGTATGGCCTTCCGTGACATACAACTTTTCAATCTGGCGCTCTTGGCTTGTCAAGCATGGAGAGTACTGTAGGAACCGGAGTCTCTCAGCGCTCGCATCATCAAGTCAGTATATTACCCTAATGGGGAGTTTCTGGAGGCCACTTTGGGCGCACAGCCGTCCAAAATTTGGTGTGCAATCACCGATGGAAAAGAGGTGCTGGCACAAAGCATTATCCGAAGGATCGACACGGGTGAATCCACTAAGATTTGGTCAACCAATTGGCTACCTAGGGATGGTCTACTCAGGCCTTTGTCTGCTGCTGCAGCCGATCCTACACAGCTACAGAGTGAGCTTATTGATCGGACGACGGCAAGCTGGGACCGGCAGAAGTTTACCCGCTTTTTTAACCCCATTGATGCCGAGGTCATCTGTAGCATTCCTTTGAGTACCAGAAGACAAGATGATGTATGGGCATGGCATTATGAGAAGAAAGGGATCTTCTCAGTTAAATCGGCCTATCGCATGCTCGTTTTGAATCAGGAAAGGACAATGGCATGGCTGGATGGCCGACCCCGGCAAATCTGATTTCAGAGTGGAGGAGAAAGAATGGACATCGCTTTAGCATGTTCAAGTCTCGTCCAAGATCAGAGTGTTCCTATGGAGGCTAGAGGCTAGCCCGGCAAACACTACCGTCAGGAGATCTCCTACACCATAGGAAAATGGCACCGAGCAACATTTGTGCGCTTTGCGGCGCTGAGGACTCCTTGAAGCATGCTCTGCTAGATTGCAATATGGCGAGGTGTGTTTGGGCCCTCGAGAAGGAAGATATTGCAGAGTTCATTAGAGGTTTGCAAGAACATAATGCACGAGCATGGTTAGCAACAGCGTGCTCGTCTTTGCCCCATGATGACCTGGTCAGAGTGGTCGTAACATTGTGGGCCATTTGGTATGCAAGGCGGAAGGCTATCCATGAGCAGAATTCCCAGAGTCCGCTGTCAACACATTGTTTTGTGAGCTGGTTTATTGCCGAGGTTGGTCTTGTGAAGCCACTTCAGAAAACAACGCAGGTGAGGTGGGACCAACATCCCAAGTGGATTCCCCCTCCCTCGTGTCTGGCAAAGATCAAGGTTGACGCCGCCACTTCCAAGAGTTCGAGTCTGGCTGCAGTAGCAGCCGTGGCACGTAACAGTACAGGTCTCTTCCTCGAAGCGTCAACGTTGACCTTCTCTGGGATTTTGGACCCAGAAACTCTGGAAGCAATGGCATGTAGAGAGGGTTTGGCACTTGCAAGTGACCTCCTACTCCAAAGATTCGAGTGGCGAGTGATTGCACCAATGCAATTCGCAGCATCCAGGAGGAGTCAATAGGGCAGTATGGCCAAATAACCAAAGAGATCAGGGAGACTTCAGAACAGTTCCTGAAGGCTGAGTTTGTGCATGAACGTCGGGAGTCCAATCACGACGTGCATAGTCTAGCAAGGAGTGCTATCCATAGTTCACTTGGCCGGCGTGTCTAGCTCATCGATCCGCCTGCGGGCGTTTGTAATCAGTACTCTTCTATTAATTAGTGTGGAGTGTCCCCCTAAAAAAAGCAATTGACACGTGCCAAAAAAACTTTTTATTGAACGCTTCATCGCAACTTTAAAAATTAACTACTGCAACATGTAAAATCACTACTTGAAATATTATCAATATATATATAAATAACTTTATCATCTGATCCGTGAGAAAATCCCACCGCAACATGACACTATATTTCAAGCAACATCCAATGAGAAAGACAATGTGTAGAAGTAGAGTTATGCAACATCGACATTTACATTTTGCAGCATTCAAAAATTATAATTGCAATATTATTGAACTACAATTGCAACATTCTGAAAAATAGTTTTCTTAAAGAAAACAGAATTAG
Organism: Panicum virgatum; assembly: GCF_016808335.1. Taxonomy (NCBI): domain Eukaryota; kingdom Viridiplantae; phylum Streptophyta; class Magnoliopsida; order Poales; family Poaceae; genus Panicum; species Panicum virgatum. Next base: position 33,582,605 of record NC_053152.1, on the reverse strand, counting down.
TCGATTAGATTAAAATGTGCAACATGGAAAATCAGTTATTGAAATATTTATAATAAATTTATGCAATATTTTAAAATAGTTGATGCAATATCACCTCACGTCTCAAACATACTAAAAATGACCACTGCAATCTTAAAATAACTATTACACCATTAAGAAACTTTCACTACAACATTAATAATCAACTTAAACTCCTGTTGCAACATCATCGTATGTCTATCGCAACAAACATCAAGTATATGAAATCCACCATAACATCTCTTATTGAGGTTGGAGTGTGTTTTGCACTGAACATTAGCTTATACCTATGGTAACAAAATTATGCCTAAAAAATTCCCACTGTAACATCAGCACGTTGGGTCTTCGGGGTGTCCAATTTTTCTAGACACCCTAATCATAGCATCACCGAAACACTTAACATATTTGCTCAAGGGTGCAATCAGTTATGATCTAGTATCATTACCTTTAGTGACTGTTCACCTACACGGTCGTTTACACCATTTGCACGGCGTGTAAATGCTACTCGATGGGTAGCCGTGTATACCGATTAGCCGTGTAAAGCCGTGCAAAACCATTCACCGTGTTTAAAGGCCGTGTATTCCTACTTTTTGCTAAACTATAGGTGACCGACCGTTCACCGTTTAACGTTTAGGCTAACACTGCCTTTAGATGCATTGGCCTTTGAAATAATCTTTTGAAATAAGCTCTCTTCATCACTTTGGCCTATTTTCCAAACCCATATTTAGTCACAACTTTCATTTTTCTTCTCTTTCTTAGAAAAAAAAATGTTATGGACACCTTCCTCAACAGCCCACATCACCTTTTCCATGTTGTAGCCAAACCAAATGATTCTGGAGACCAGTGGCGGTGGCAATGATACTTAAGAGCACTCTGATGCGGATCATCATGGGAAAGTGTACAATAATATATTAATATGGTCCTCATCATGGGGAAGTGTCTATTTTTTTTATTTTACGCCTTCAGACTTTCGCACATGCTCCTTGGCCTTTGACGAGCCCTCATCTTCACTAATTAATCCTTGGGAGATTAAGACAAAGTTAAGGACACACTTCCAGCAGATGGATTGGAGGAGCATTATTGTAGAGTCGCAAGCTGTGAAGAAACACAAGTTTGGTGACCGGGAACGTATCCCGTGCCGAATACGGGGGCACAGTGCAATTAGCTGGCTCTAAGCAACAGAGACAAGTACTACATGAATGCTTTGCAAGAGGAAAGGACAATCATGATAGTAACAGGAGTATGTGGCATGTTGGCGTTGCTCCGGCTTCGACGATCCGCCAGGCGAGCAGTGATGGCAACCGCCCACCCAGCACGTCACGATTGAGACGCCTCGCGCAGCCACCCTGGCCGGCCACCGGCCAGGCAGAGCGTGCTGCTCCTCGCCGTCGTCATGCGTCTCGTCTCCTCCGTGCCGCCGCCGCCGGCGGCGGCAGCGGCTTGCTAGAGGTACCTACCATACTCTGGTTCGCCGTGGCATCGCCCGTCGCCGTCTCGTCTTGTCGATCATGCAAATAATTTTTGTTGGGTTGGGAGAGGTTAAATCACGGTTTACAGGACTGATAAATAGCTGATTCGTCCAATCAAACATTTTTATAGGAAATGACTGGTTAAATTAAATGACTACTCCAATCAATCAAGCATAACTCATTACTCCCTACATCCTGGAATGTAAGGTATCGGAGATTAATTCAAAATTTGTACCTACATATAAGCTATCCTAGAGGCTTTTGGGCAAAAAAATATGATAATTTTTTTGGTTTTGGTGCTAGTTTTGTAAAAAAAATCAATTGTCGTGGGCTAGGAAAGTAAAAAAGACATGCTAATCTCTTTGATTTTGGTGCGAGCACTCAAAATTAAACAATTAATTAACTGAACAATGCAACTAATGAGGGGTACATGCGTCTTTTCTCTACCTCCATAATCTATCTACAAAAATCTAGGATGCCCTACGTTTCAGAACGAAGAGAGTAACACAATCTATAAACAACAGGAACATATCGGGTGCAAACCAATCTCTCTGTGAAAACTCCAATCTGGGTTAATAGATCAACATCCGAGGGGCATGGGGATAGGGTAATTTTACAATTAACCGTCCGCTCTTGAATTGAGTAATCGCACTTTTGCAAATCCCTCTCCCCCTCGGGACCCCCCTGGATGTTGATATGGTAGCCCATATTATAGTTTGCACGAAGATGTTGGTTTACACCTAATATATTTCCATAAATAAAACTACTTCGTGCGTTGTGCCCTTTCTCCCCACACACGCGCGCCCGCGCACACCTTCACCGCTTATGTAGCCACATCCATATATTTGACAAAATCAACCAAGCTCATGCTAACGACTAAATTTTTGGATAACTACACCCAAAGTAAAGAGAAAAGTAATTATAAGCATGTTTACATTTTCCATGACAGCCGCTTTGGACTCGAACTAGTCAGATGGACGGAGTACTAGAGAATGCTTACATGCATTGTATTGTCAGGTTGTCATAATTAAAAAAAAGAAAAAATTTAAATTACTTTCCTCAACTACAGCAAAAGTCTGAATATTTTTGGTTCATTTTACCACCCAAAACACGTTATTTGGTTCAAATTACCCTTTAATACAATTTATTATTTTTTATTTGTCCCTTCATAGGTGGAGTTTTAAGTTGCATTTTACAAGATGATAGTACACATCATAAATCATGTTAGAAAAAATACATTATAATTTTTTAATTATTATTATTATTATTATTATTACTTTGATAGGTTAGGATATTTATTAGTAAACTAATCATTGGACTTTAAAATTACGCAAAAATAACAATAAACAAATTCTAACAATTTTTTAATATGCATCGTGATGTCCACTACTACTCTACAAAATTTGAAATTAAAATTTAACTTATGTATAGAGAAACAAAATAAAAAAAATTATATTATGGGGTTAAATGAACTAAATGGCATAATTTAGAGGATAAATTAAACCAAGTTATAGTTTAGGTTGTTATTCAGATTTTGACTATATTTGAAGGGAGTAAATTTAACTTTTTTCATAAAAAATACTAAAATGGTGTGGTGCTTTGCATTTCCATGACATAGTTGCTTTAAAATCAATTATCATCCACTCCTCTCTCTCTCTCCTCTCTTCTCTCTACGTCATGATCTTATTCATTTTTTTCCTCTCTGTGTTATCGTGTAGATATATTTTCTTGCATGGCGGAGTTAGAATGCAAGTCAAGAAGGGGCCATCAGTACTAATTTGTGACAATACAAGTAAGGATTAAATTAGCAGCTAATTAATGGATTTTGCAATTAGCGAGAAGGGCTATGGCCCCATTTGGCCTACTACATGTATCATGTATCTCCACGCGTGAGTATCTATTTTTTTTCCTTTCCCCTCCATAATGTTCTTGCCACCTCAGCAAACTGGTTACATGACAAGCTATTTAATGCTATGAAAACTATCTAGTCTGGCTAGAATTAGGGTGCAAATTGTGACCTTAGGTGCACCTTCAATCCTCTTTAATTCAAATATTTGTGCTATTTTTTAAAATAGAACCTCACTTGAAGCAACAGTACAAATATTTAAACTACAGAGAATTAAAAATGCACCTAAAGATCACCAATTTACATCTATAGTTAGGATTATACTAATAAGACTTGAAAGTGGCACTTAATCTCTCTGTATATCTATATCGCCTTACAAATCACTCTTTAGTGCGAACCTATCGAAGCATCGATGCAACTCCTGAATATATGATCTGAGTAATCCTTAGTCCACACTTGCAAAAACACGCTTTCATTCACGACCGATATCAACCGGGAAGGATTTCAAGACATCAAAAGCTAGAACAGATATCAACCGGGTCTAGTTTTGAAGGCCCGTCTGGCCCATCTTTCTTTACCTTCGCAGAAGATTATTCATCAGCAAACATCTTTCAACTCTTTTCACGAGAAGGGAAAAAAGAAAAGAAAAGAAAACTTGAAACTCGAGGCAACCAATTAATAACAGAGACTACGCAGATACTGAAACAGAGTGCCAACCAGCATATAAACATAAACATTAGTTACGGTCATACATGTCCTGCGCAAAAGGTCCACAAAGCACCAAGGTTTAAGTTAACGCTACAAGGTAGCAAAACTACGGTAGACACGGTTCAGAACACTGAGTTCATCCGGAACCCAAGGTTCAGGGAAGAACCATCTTTAGCTGCTACGGTACTAGCACTTACAATATTGAGACGAATCCAGGGGCATCGGCACTTACAATATTGAGACGAATCCAGGGGCATCGCCACGGGGTCCAGCTATCGTCCGGTAGAGATACAGCTTCTCCACCTTCTTCGCGTTGCTGGATTCCTCATCCGCTTCATCGATACTGGCTCCCGCATCGTTAATGACCTCCACGTTGACACCAGGCATGCTCGCCGCTAGGGTCTTGCAGCCCCCTAGGGTGATGTTGCAGGAGGACATCCAGAGCGAGCGCATCGCCTCGTACTTGTCCACTCCTGCAAGGAGGGCGGTGTCGCCGAAGGGGCTGTCCCTGATCTCCAGCTTCTTGAGGTTCTTGCAGCCATTAAGCACGTAGACCATACCATCGTCACTACCCCCCACAAATGCCACTGAGAGCATCTCCAGCTTCTCGGCATACATGCCGATGTACAGGAACACGCAGTCCGTGAGGAGGCCAGACATGGAGAGACGCCTAAGGCCTTTGCATGACTGGACGATTGCACCGAAGCCTTCATCCAGTGGCTGTCCTGTCATAGCATCTGCTGAACTGAGCTCGAGAATGCATAGTCTGAAGGATGCCAACTGTGGGCAGTTCTTTGCAATAGTAATCAGTGCAGCATTGGTCATTCGATTGCAAAAGTAGAGAACAGATTGTAACTTTCGACAGCCTGAAGATATGGCAACCAACCCTTCCTCTGTCACAGTAGTTGTGTTTGCATTACCGGGAAATACCCTCAACTCTCGGAGATCTGGACAAGAAAAGCCCACAACCTTCAATCCTTCATCACCAATGTGATCTAACAGCTGCAGACAAGGATTAAGCATAAGCAACTATGTAAAAAGCAAAAAGCAAGGCCATCACCAAATGAAACAAATATATGATCGTCAATGTTAACCGCAATAATCCACTTATTAGAACTATTCAGTGGCAGTAAGTGCAGTAAGCCTGAAGTTACATTTGAAGAACTGCTGTAATCAAACCAGAAATGGGGCTTCTCTGAGCGTAAACCTTCAAGTGCTATTTCAATTTGATGAAGTCTATCCAATGATTGTCCAGTGAAGATGTTACTTATTAGATCACATTGCCACTCTAGTCCAACACAGTTAGATGTGACAAGAATCAAATCCATACAGTCTGTGTCATATCAAGTGACTTTGTTGAGGTGGTAAATTTTTCTTGTCCATGGCAGTAAAATAAAATATAACAAACAGTTGTGACCTTATTAAACATACCAAGGAAAGTTGAAAAGGTTGTTCCCTCATAGGACCCTTACGCTAACTCAACTGTCTCCTCATAAAAAAATACATGAACATATATTGCTGCATTGGAAGTTATTAAGATCATGACATGTCTATATAGCTACAAGGTAGAGTTTAAAAAACACTGTGTGGTATACTGGACTTTGTATGTCTGCTTAACTGTAAGAATTACCAGATAGTTGCACGAAATGCATTTCAATTTTTTACAGTGTGCAGACCTCTTGCATACTGACTGCAACTCATACCTAAGCATGTAAGGGTAGAACATTTGTTGCCAAAAAAGAAACAAAAGAACTCAGTACATACACATTCTTCTGTAATCAACCTTGAAATAGACACGCACTGAATATTTTTTTAAGCTGACAAATCCTAATACGACCTACCAAGTCAAAACCTAAAAAACTGCATCAGGTGATCTATATAAGTAAAAACAACAAGTGGGGTCAAGGCACCAAAATATTCCTAAAATCAGAGATGTTTGAGAAAATAATGAACATTAGGGACATTCTTATTAATCAAGAGAAAAGAGAGATGTATCCTGCAAATTTACTTAGGCATAGATGTTAAAGGCTAAGGTTAATTAAAACTTCTATAGTCCCAGAACAAATGCAACAATACTTAAATTATAGGCATTAGAGTCAAGTGGTAGACACAATCGTCTTTTAAAAAATAGGCATGTGTTATCGAGAAAATTCAGCTATATTTTCAAATCTGGGCAGCTATTAGTTAAGGCAGCTCCGCTAGTTTAATGTAACGAGAGCCTAAAACTACATAACATCACTGCTAGTAAACTCTCCTACATGTTTAAGGGTACAAAATACCACTAATAAAAAATCTTACCCATAAGACATGGAGTTTCGTACACCGACGAATTATATTGATAAGATCGGCACTTTGAATCAATGGAGCATAGCTGAGGTTCAAGCATGTAAGGTTCTTGCAGACTGAAAAAATTCCTCGAAGAAAAAAGCCCGTAGCATCCCAAAAACCTGATAAACTCTTTAGTGAACTGCACTTTCCGAGAGCAGAGAACAAACTGACATATGCGGCAGGGTTATTGCCTCTTACAAAAGATCCTGTGCCTAAATCCTCCAGCTTAGGTGTGCGACCAAGTATTCTGTACAAAACATCAAATGGAACAGCACGATTCAACCTTAGCCTTTTAAGATTCGGACTCCTTGCAACAAGCCTCTCCAATGCAGAAGCATTCACCTCCCCAGACAAACAAGCAAAGTTCAAGGATTCTAGTTCTGTAGAAGGCTTTGGAAAACAATTAAGCCAATGATGGCCTCGAGGTTTCACAACACTCTCTTGTAAGTCCAGTTCCTTAAGAAACCTGAAAGCAAAGAGTTGCAAAATATATAAGGAGTGGTCAACCCTAAGTAATATCTCTAGCAAAACTAAACAGGAAGATGACAATGAAAATAAACTGTTGTTCTTTCCCTAGTTTGCAATGCAATTGTAATTTTGACCTCATTTTTTTCAACTTTGTGATTTTGTCCTTACTATTCAGTATTCACAAGTCAATGCAATTCTACCCCTAGTAAGCATGAGTTTGCCCCTGTTTTGAGCATTGATTAGTTGCAAAATCGCGTTGACTAGGGGCAAAATCGTGTTGACTTTTAAATAGTAAGGGCAAAATCCCAAAGTTGAAAAGAAGAGCGCAAAATTGCACTGCTAAATAGGGGGAAAAACACATATGCCCCTAAACTTTGCTTCACACAACAGAATATGCCAGAGCTGGAAACCAATAATATAATGAACTGCAATCAGTCCGTAGATCTTTTTCCACTTTTGAACTGTAATTGTTCGAGTCACAAGATTCAATTTTGCTGTTTCTAAACCATTATGTACTTTAATATTTAAATAGAGACAAGGAAAAGAAACCATATAAGCACTCAAGCAGAATACCTGTACTAATCAGATTTAAAAGAAACTACTATACCACGTTTTGTCAAACTTTCAAGGGTCTGTGTCCTGCAAAGAATCCACGATCTTAATGATGATACGCAGAGATAAATCAAAGAAATCCTAAACCAAACTTCATGGCTGCCAAAATAAAAGAAGACTAATACAGACAGAGCTACGTAGAAATTGCAAAAAACTACTCAAACATGTTCAAATCCTGAAGGGTAATACAACTGGAATTATAGAGAACATTTTTCAGTAGATTTTGCATTGTCTTCACATTTCACATTAGGAAATTTTGACAGGTAAACACGCAATAGATAAATTTGAACATCAAGATCCAACCAAGTATACAGAGATCGAAAAGCATACATGATCTTGTATAAGACGGTGCACAAAATAAACTGCAGAAAGAAGATTGCAAAGATAACTCTGAATTGAATCACATTGCTGTTAATTAAATGGCCATGCTGGATGAACTAAAACAATACTAAGTACATTTTTTTTATCAAATTGAGGAAATATGAAGCTTTCAAAATTCTCACCTGCAATTGGTGGCGATAGTAGCAAGGCCAGCAGTGCTGAACCCCTCGCAGCTGACAAGGACAAGTGATTTAAAGTTGGTAAAAGAGCCAGCAATCAGCTTGAGGCACTCATCAGTCACAACCATCCGCTTCAGCCGGAGCTCCTCAAGGCCAGGGCACGCACGGGCACACGAATCCATCCATGCATCAGCCGTGGCGCCCCACCCCGCCGGGACAAGGTCGAAGTCAGCAAAGTGTGGTTTGCCCTTCACGCTCAGCGAGCGCATGCTGGGGAACCGCACAAGCACACGCTCTGGGCGCACTGCATAGCAGTTGCTTACAAGCACCGAGCGGCGGCTACGGCGCTCAATGTGGTACCATGCCCGGGACACTAGCGACGTGGCGTTGCGATCCCTGTGCGAGGTTACATAGCCAAGGATCTTCTCCACCACTTCCTCTGGGAAGTATGCCATGACGGTGTCCCCTAGATTCGTAGTTAAACCCAATCACTCGCACAGTTCCCAAATGCCATCTGATCACAAACAAACAACAGGGACAATCTTTTTTTAATATCAGCACTAGACAGTAACTAGTGATCATTAGCAGGAATCAAAACGAATCTAGTGTTCGAATATGCATGAATTAGCTCAAAGCAGCACCTGGTTCTGAACTTCTAACTGACAAGAGGTAACACGGATCGGGAAACGGATCAAGGATTGAGTATCAGAAAGTAGTCAGATTAGCACCAGCTCACATGGAGACTGCAATTTGGAGTGGTAGAAATCGCACGTTCCGAGAAACAGATGCCAACTACGACCTGAAGAACAGGGGAACCAGGGTTTGCTTTTCCATTTCTTGATCAATCCGAGGGCAGACCCGGGAAACGAATCGCTTCTCTGAGACGAAATTCCCAAAATTACAAGATCAAAATCTCCATTCCATGGCTCAAAACCGAAACCCACGAAAACAACCAAACGAAAAAAAGAAGGATCCCAACGGAACCGCAAATAAAATGAAAGAGGGAAATAGCAGAAATTGCCCGCTCCAGGAGGGAGAATCGACGGCCTAACCACACAAAGATCGCAGCTTTCGCCGCCGATCGAACCACAGACAAAACCCCCAAATTTCACCCGCAACTAGAAGAGGAAAAAAAAAGTGAACTTACAAAGAAAGCCCCCAAGAAACCTGTGCAGCCGGGAAACGCAGCGCTCCGCGACCGATCGGATCGGAGAAGGGGGGTGACGAGATGGGATCGAGGGAGAAGACGACCTGGGAGTACTTCTCGCGCGTGGGTGGCTGTTCTTGGAACTCCGCCTCCACCGCCAGTCGACTCCTCGTACAGGTCGTCGCTGCACACCCAGTGCCCCTTGTGTGCGTGCGTGTCCGTCCGTCCGTCCTTGTCAGTTGCCACTCGCGCTTGGCAAAATGGCACCAGCCATGCCCACCGTCACTCCCGGTTTCCCCCAGATTTACCGGATCGGAGGAGGAAATCTGTCACACCCGTGCTACCCGTGCTACGTGCGCATATGAACCATCAATGGAAAAGGAGTTTTTTTTTTGCGGGTAATGGAATGTATTTATGTAAATGAAAATGGATTTCAAGGGAGTGAAATGGGTTTTTGAAAATATTCAATTAAAAAGTCCATACTAAATGAATGTTCAAGCTCGTGCCATTGGGCCCGCAAAAAATGAGTATAGTTTCCGAGAGGGAGAATCGACTATAGTTCTTTCAAAAAAAGAATCGACTATAGTTTCTGTCATCCTCGTGGCTCATGTCTTTTTTTTTCTACCGATCTCTATTTTGTGTCAGCATCCGTCCCGAGTGGAAAAATCCCCTATCCCGAGTGTTTTAAAGTTGCAAGGCTTTCAGCTGGCCTCCCGAGTCTCATTGATTAGGTGGACGAAACACAAATGAGTTGGCATCCATCTTTCCTGATCCAGTTTTAAATAGGTTTAAATAACACGTTTTAGGTTGAAATTGTGTGCGACATTTCGGTCAAAAGAGTAGTAGAATAAATTGACCTAAATTTTTTTGAAGAGTTTATCCAAATAACAAAAAAACATCAAAGCAAAATTAAAAACAGGACCGGCTTGAGGGAGGGGGGGAGGGGGGCAGGCAGTTAGACTGCCAGGGGGCCATGGAGCTAGGGGCCAAGGCCATATAGATCATTAGTATATATAATTTTCTATTAGCCATAATAAATCTTTGAAAGCCTATCACAAATCAACCCATGAGGCCATGACGTACGACCGTAGGAAGTCTTCAAGTTTGATGTTGATTTGGATGATTTTTTATCTAAAATAAATGTGTTGCAAGTATCTTTGCTAAAAGAATTGATGTCAGACACGGTGCTCTCATCTATCCCAGTGTATTTCCTAACTGTTTTTTAACCAAAAAAATGGGCTATCAAGAAGTTAGATAAGATCAGAAGGGCTTTCTTGTGGAAAGGAACTACGGAAGCCAATGGTGCCCAATGCTTAGTTGCCTGGGACAAGATCAAACGGCCGAAACTTGCTGGAGGGTTGGGTGTGCTTGACTTGGAAAAATTCAGTAGAGCTCTATGTCTGCGATGGCTATGGTTCAACTGGACTGACCTAGATCGCCCATGGGTGGGGTATGACATTCCTTGTAACGAGACTGATAAGCAGCTTTTCAGATGCTCAACAGTGGTTACCCTGGGAGATGGTCGCACAGCCTTATTCTGAGATTCGACGTGGTCTGATGGGGTTGCTCCTCGGGATCTAGCTCCACATCTTTACAAGTTGGCTTGGCGCAAGAGTTTGACTGTCAGAGAGGAGGTGCAAAATCAAACCTGGACTCGGGGTTTATGGAGGATGTCAGCTAGAGGAGATGGCTGAATTTATTCTTCTGTGGGAAAGAGTGCAGGAGGTGACCTTCTCTGATCGAGCCGACACAATCACTTGGAAATGGTCTGCAAATGGGTTGTACTCTTCCAAGTCGGCGTATGGGATCCAATTCGTCGGGTCTTACTGCACCTTCAATTCTTTGGCTACCTGGAAGGGAAAGGCTGAGGGCAAGCATCGATTCTTTGGATGGTTTTTACTCCAGCAAAAAATTCAGACTGCAGACATTTTGTTGGTTAAAGGAATTCCGTGTAACCCGGTGTGTTGTCTCTGCGATCAAGCACCTGAAACAGCTGCTCATCTTTGCTTGCATTGCCCGTTTGCTCAGGAGGTTTGGTTCTTGGTTCACACTTGGACGGGGGCTCTTCTCCATGCCACTGTCGGGAGTGCAGGTCCAGGATTGGTGGAACGATGCTATGCGGCTCGCTACAGCACAGACCAAGCCCACACTTGCGGCCATTCTTCTCTACACGGTGTGGAATATCTGGAATGAGAGGAATAGAAGGATCTTCCAAGGGCTCATGCAAACTCCGGTACGAATTTTTGGCCTCATCAAGCAGGAGATGGCCTTCAGGCAACAGGCGTGCGAGGAGCGAGGGCTTCCCTAGTGTTGTAATGTTATTGTCTTCAGTGAGTTTGCGTTTGTCTATGTTTTATGTAATCACAACTATTGTAAGAACTCGCTTGCTTCTTCTTCTTAAATGATCTGGCAGCGCTCCTACCCTTAACTTCAAAAAAAAAAGAATTGATGTCAGCAACTGAGATTATCCAGTTCGTTAAAACTGCAGATTGATATCCGAATATCTCTATTGCATATAGAATTCTCTTAACAATTCTAGTGACACTAGCATCAGCCGAAAACGTTCTCTAATTTGAAACTATTGAGAAATTATTATGATCAACTATGTTACAAGAAATATTGAATGACTTGGTTATGTGTAGCATTGAGAAGGATATTTTGGATGATATTAATTTTGATACAGATTTTGAAGATTTTGTACCAAGAAATTCGCGAAGGTGGTTTTTTACAAGATATTGAAGCATTATATTTTTATTTGAGGTAATCATAATGGTTATTGTTTTTAGTTTTTTGTTATGTTTTATGAGCTATACATATATTACAAAAGTAATTTTTATTACTTGTACTATATACTCTAATTTTGATACCAAACATTAGTTTAATGGGCTCTTATCTTCTTGTTTGCCTAAAGGCCCCTAAATTATAGAACCGGCCATGATTAAAAATAAGAAATGGATGGTCCATAGGAATTAAGAAATACAAACACACAGAAAGGAACAAAATGTTGGGAGCTATTCATTTTTCTTCCGCGTTTGACAAATATAAACAAGGTATAGTCCTCACCATTATAGTTATGGATTCCGGCACAAACCTTATTATTACATGTATGACACTAAAAAAATTGTCGATGGTTTTTTTATTTTAGATTTACTCCATTTAAGATGACTTAGATATTGTATTTGCGTAAGTCACCAACGTGGACCGTTTATCCCGTCCAAAATCGATCTGGGTGTCTTGTTTTGTTTTATTTTGTTTTGTTTTTTATCTTGTTTTTATGTATTTTACTGTTCATAAATGGCGGTGTATGGATTTTCGCAATGGTAGGGTACAGTTGTAATCTTTTGTAAAGAATCCAGTTTGGTCCCATCCTGCACGTATACATGCTTACATATAGCAAAAAGTAGTGCTAAAAATGCAAACATGTTTTTTTTCTATTAGAAAAGTTTACCCTGCCTGCTGCCGGATGTCTTTATCCTTGATTTTTCTTAGCTCATTTGAGAATTTAGTTGGCGAGAAGAGCATGGGTGGCCATGAACTACGATTCCAGACAAATCAAGATATTCCATTTCACATTGTAGTATTATCAAAGTAAATGGATGGTGAATGGTGTTCTTATCTCAATTATGTATTTTTGACAGGGCTGAGTTGCATTTAGTGACTGAAGATATCTTCAAGTAAAACTTCGATTATAAATAATAACAAAAAAAACTTTTATTATCAATTAATCATCCATGCTCTCCTTACAAGAGAGGCCAGCAGCCTCAGAAATAGGCATATACAGGCTTGAGCATCACAGGTAAAGATTTGCATAATCAAACCTTTCTACAGTATCTTTACTGAAGCTGAGTAAAATCTTTCATAACTTCATATCTAAAGAGACATCTACTTTGTCACGTATAACCTGAATATGAAAAATGCATGAAAGCAAGAGGCCTTCATAGTTGTCAATGGTCCGACGGCAGAAAATCTTAGGGATGTTCTGCAGGAAATTCATATTGCACCTAATTCTATTACATATCGAGAATAGATTAACAACAGACAACTGAACTTCGAACAGCTATACACATTTGGAAGGATAGTTGTACAATCAACAAACAATAGTCAGCTAATACGACCGATTCTGGACTCTTGCGTATTGACAAAATCCCAAGAAATTGCTCAACATGTGCTTGTTTCCGTAATGATTTGCTGATAACTCCCTGAGTAATTCTAACAACTTCAATCATTCATGGGCTAACTCAAGGTTCACCCCTACTCCAGTTTATCATGACCAGCTTCAGCTATCTTTGGTGGTTCTGCAGGGAAGTATTTGATGCCGACAAGATCGCCAACTCTGCTGATAACCTGAAAGTGGGTTGCACCGACAAGCACCATGTCACTTCAGCTCTATTAACACCTACTCGAATAAATGAAGCATTCACTCATGAAAAGAAAAATAACTCACATCAAGGGCTTTCACCAGATCCTCCCTAGTGTGTGAAGCAGAAATGCAGATACGAGCTCTTGCAAGAAGAAGAGGTGTCGCAGGGAATGCCACAGTAACAACAGCAACCTGAAATATGCGTATTTTATCAGTTCCATGACACAAATAAGAAGAAAAATTAATGGTGCAAATAGTGACGGATATGGATTACATGCAGATTGCAAATTAGTACTACACTTCTCAAGGAAAATGACATTTTGAACGAAAACTAAATCAGAAGCATAGTGCAATTTGGATCTTCAAAATATTACAGCGAACTCTACTACCAACCTTTTGTCTAAGGCACTCCCTAGAAAATGCAGGAATCTTAGCCGGATTGTATAGCATTATGGGCATGACAGGAGAGTCGTTGTCACCAAGAACCTCAAAACCCATCTTCTTGAGCTCTGACCTGAAGAAATTACTATTCTCACGAATGCGTGCAAGTTTTTGGGCACCTGCAGCATATCACAAAGCAGAAAATGATGATTCAATGGAACATTCTAGTGAAACACATAGTTGCAAATGAAAAGGACCAAAAGGTTGTTAAAAAGTTTGTTTAGTACCTCTATTGGAGCCATCCTCCCCAATGATAACTTTAATAGCAGAGATAACTTGTTGCACTGCTGGTGGTGACATGGAAGTAGCATAAAGATGGGCAGGGCAACTATGCTTCAGGTGCTGAATTATCTCCTGGAAGTTATAGCGAGAAGGATTAATACTCTTCGGCAGTCAAAATAAGTACAATAATCAAAATATGGTTGTTTCAGTGATATGCACCTTTGATGCGGCAATGTATCCACCACAGGATCCAAAAGACTTGGTGAAAGTACCCATCATTATATCTACATCAGCTGGGTCAACCCCAAGGAGCTCGCAAACGCCCCGGCCAGACTGCCCAACAGCACCAATGCTGTGAGCCTCATCCAGATATGTGTATGCCTGTTTGACGAAAAAGGAGTAAATGAATATGATCAGAAATTAATAGTTTATGTGCCAAACTTTGCATGGAAAGTACAAGAAAACTATTCAAACCTTGTATTTTTTGCAGACAGCTATAACCTCAGGGAGCTTACACAGTTCCCCCTCCATGCTATATATACCCTCAACAATGACAATTATCTTCTTCCATGGTCTGTGTGTCCGTGGCTGACCACCAGCGATCTGCTCTCTCAGGACCTCTTCCAAATGAGCAGGGGCTGCAAGAGTACATTTGCAACCATAAGTCATAAATCATAATAAATCAGAGAAACCAAATACTCATATGCATTATTCCAAGGCAAAGAAGCTTACAGTTATGCTGGAAAACTCTGACAGTTGCGCCCGATCCTCTTGCGCCATTGACAATTGAGTTATGGTTCAGGGAATCACTAATTATCAACCCACCCTGGAACATTGTGAAAAGGTAAAATAAGTAATCATCTCTTGGCCTACCCGCATTTTAGTTAAATGATTATAATAAGAATGTGAACAAACCTTTCCAATTAGGCAAGGAATGATGGCAGAGTTTGTAACATAACCCATGCCAAATAGGATAGCAGCAGGCTTTCCAACAAAACGTGCGACCAACTCCTCCAGTTCGGTGTGAAGCTTGGTCGTGCCTGTTGCCAGATGAAAGGAATCTGGTTACTAATTTGATTTCCTAAAAAGTTGTAAAAGTAAAAGCATGTTGACAATCTAGGCATACCGCCATCAACACGAACACTGCAGGTGCTTGCTGAGTATTTCTTGAGAGACTCAATAACACGCGGAGTGCAGTACTCATCTGCTGCAGCAAATCCAAGGTAGTTGTAGGATCCCAAGTTGAGGCATCTAGTGGTATTTGAGGTACGCCTGCAGGAATAGTGAGAGCATTAGCCTCAGTTGAGCCTTGTTTTGCATTTCATTTATTTTGGGTCATAACTTGTGGCTGAATTGATCACCAATACTCAATTACCAACTGTGAGAAAAATTTCAATGGAAAACTTGACTATGTTCACAAGATCAGTTCTTACAAATCAGAATAAAAGAACAAATACTTACTGTAGTGTCTTGTTATTGTCGTTTGAGGTTCGCTCAACAACATCAAACCACGAATCTGGTGCACTTGCAATTGGCCTACCAAAGCAATCCTGTAAAATCAAAAGGCAAGGATTGGTTTAATACGATTGAATCAGCAATTAAATAGCCGAAGAGGACAATCCTGCTCAACAAAACAGACTTGATTCTGATATTGACTAGTACAGTACATGTAATTTACAGCTCACTCAAACTCATCTAATATTTCAGAATATAGTACTTTGGTCGAGAATGGCATTACATGTTTATCTGTTCACTATTGTCAGGTGCATATGAAACTCAAAGGCATGAAGAATCAAGCAAACATCACAGCCACCCAACTTATCTCCACAAACTCAGGGAACATAAGCTTACAAAATCGGGAGATTGCAGTCATTGCACTGAAAATGCTCGCAAATCAACAAAAGATCTAATCTTTTGAACAAGAGAGCAAACTACAGTGTGCCTGGATTCTTAAATGGTCATTATTTTCGCAGGAACCTGCAAAATATACTTCCACAATATATGGGCGACTAACCATTTCATTACAACGCAAAGAAAATTCTTCAGGCACCAACAATCTGCCGAGGTTATCATCACAAATCACACGCCAATTCACCAACGAATTCGGATGTATTCATCTCACCTGGATCCGAAGGTACAGGCGGCGCACATAGAAATCCTCCAGGCCCAGGCAGATCGGCGCGTACCCCTGCATCAAGCCAATTGTCGAATCAGGCTACCTTCAAGGGAAAGACCAACCAAAATTGCGACTGAACCTCCCGGATCCGGCCGGGGAGAGGCGGAATTCGGCCAGCGGGGCCGGGCCGCCCGCGTACCTTGACGTTCTTGGCCTTGAACCAGTCGACGAGCTTGCGGAAGAAATCCCTGAGCTGGCCGAACGCGAAGAGCAGCCCGTAGCTGAACAGCGTGGTCAGCGCCGTCGTGTACGGCAGTCTCACCATCTCGGCCCCTCCCTAATCCCCCCGGGCTCTCCTCTGGTCCCTGACACGCCTCCACGCGCTCTCCCCCCGCGGAAATTCTCGAACTCCGTCCGGCGAGCAAAACGCCCTGAATTCGAATCTTGGATGGCTCTGGTTCCGATTCTTGGGTTCCTGGATTCCAAGATGGCTTCTTGGAGATCTCCCTGGCTGGCTGTGGATGCGGTGAGGCTGGAGCAAACGAGGAGTCGATGCTGAGGGAGGGCGACGCGGGGTGAGGATGGATTTAAGGGAGGGGGAGGGTGGAGGGGGTCGTCAATGGCGACTGCGCGACCAGGGGAGGAGCCGGAGGTGTAAGGGTTTGAACGTTGAACATCGCGACGGGGAGCGAAGGGAAGAACGAAGGAAGGAGACAACCCAGCCAGCCAGCCAGCCAATGGTCTGTACATATTTTGGTTGTTTTCTCTTTTTTCTTTTTGAAATTTTGGGTTTACTGAAATTTTTGTTGGTGCAAGATCGCACTATAGTTTTCGAGAAATTCTGCCAATGGGTATCAGCATTAAATTTGAGGATATGAACTTGTTTTTTCAGTTCAAACGTCCGGAGATGTTATATAATATTTTCCCAAAGTTGGCTTCCACATTGAATAAATACAAGTTCTATCCTAACAAATTTTATGCGTCTATACTCTATTGCTTCCAAAATCAGAAAATAGATTGGTTATGTTTCTAAGCAAATAAGGATAATGTTATAGGCTCCTGAACCAGTGATCAAGTGCTCCTTGGGTTATTAATTATGAAGGTTCACATAGTGCAACATGGAATGAGTACACCATTTTTGTGTGTAGAGTCTGCTTGTACATGAAAAAACAAAGGTGCATTTATGAGTAGATTAATTGTAGCCAATGCTCAGCTCCGACTGGGTTCTCGGCTCGTGCCGGGTCGATGTCCTACTACGATCGGGCGGAATGAATACATGCTCGGGTCGATGATCCAATCTGATCGGACAGAATAAGTTGAGACTTGGGACGATATCCGGATCTGATGAGACAATTGTTAGAGATCAGACAATTGTTAGAAATGAAAAAGGAAACTAACTAAGCCAAACACAAAGAGATAGAAAAACATTGTGTCCAAAGCACCCCTGTATTTGGTTGCTTTTCCAGTGAGGAAAAATATTGTGCAAACTCCTAATATGTACACAAGCACGTTGGCGTCGGAGAGGTCCTTATCGGATCACTCTTTTTTATTTATTATTTTATTGAGAAGTTGCGTGGTACTCCAAAGTTGACTCTTGCCGGAGGAGGAGAAGACCAAGCGACCCAAGAGCAAGCCAAAAATAAACCAAAGGGCTAGGTCGAGGTCGTCACGGGTACGGTCACCGGCCGGCCGGCCGGATCGCACATCACTGCTGCGCTGCACTTCACGGAAACGAGGAGCCCATGGAACTCTGTGGTCATGGGGACGAGGTCAAGCACAGCCAGCAGCTGACCAACATTCGCTAGCGCTACTGCGTTCAGCTGCGAACATTTGTCGTTGTATATTCCCTGTGTTGTCGTGTTGTTGTGTCCAGTATGCGGTTTTAAACTTTGGTTAAGGTGTATATTTTGTATTATATAATGGCTGTAACCAGTACATAACTCTTATTATTATTATTGTCATTACTTATTATTATTATTATTATTATTATTATTATTATTATTATTATTATTATTATTATTACTACTACTACTAAAAGAAAAAAATTCAATTTACACCCTTGGACCATCACAGAGTTCGATTTTCATCATGAACTATAATGGATAACATAGACCATCTAACTATCGAAACCAGACAAATTATGGTTTTTCATTTCGTGAAAATTAAAACTATTCCAATTTAAACTAAAATCATAAGTATTAGTTTATTTTAAATAAAAAATTGGCATCAGGTGCCAACATTTTTCTAAAAATATAACCTATTTACTTGCACTCTACTGTCAGTTATTTGGATCCAACTTTTTTATGTTCGCAATATTTGTTTGCTTGTAGTTTTATCTATTATTTTTGAATAAATAAGATTCAAATAGAGCACCAACAAGTAGGATACTTTAAAAAAATTGGTACAGCTGGTTTCATATTTTTCTAATTTAAAATGAATTGGTTTTGATTTAGATCTAACTAGAATTTTTTTTAAAATACAAAAGTAGCTTTGAAATCATCTAAAGGGTCAAAGTTCGGACAGTTGGATGGTTCTCGTTTCCTGATTTTATATTTAATTGAACCAAATTTTTATGATAGTTCGAGGGTATAAAAGAAAGAATATTGTCACAAAAGTAGGATGCTAAGCTTAACCGGCCACGGCAGCGGCACAATGTGTTACATGCGTAGTGAACTTGATAAGGTTTTGTGCCTGCCGTTGCAAAAAAAAAAAGTTGCTGAGATTGATTAATATTTTTAGTAATTTGTACCAAGATATGTGCATCCATCAAGTAAACTATCAACTTAACCCTTTCTTTTATTTATAGTGCGAAGGAATGCATTAAAAAGAGAGCGCTATCATTTCATATATACTCTTTCTTCTATATATATAAACGGAATCAGACCAATTAATTTCTCAAAAGTCAAATACGTGTAACTATTTGGTATGAATTCGACTACCCCTGTTGGAATTTGGTCCATTTATGGCCCATTCAAGAAAATTTCAAAGTAACATGTGGCTAGTTGGTATTGTCCCATACTGCTAGTACAAGCAAGTGGACACCAATTTAAATATTGGAGCAATTTTCATGCGTTAAATGGAGCAGTCAAGAGATGTGGTGTGTAAGGCTTTGCTAAACACACACCAACGCACGCGCGCGTGTATCCGCGTCTTTTCGCGTGTATATCTGCGTGACTTGTGACTTGCGACGAGAGACTGTAATTCAGCAATTTTTGTCACTTGTGTCTCTCACATTTTAACCGTTGTGCACTGATTAGGCGCTAATCAATGGCCGGTTAATGCCATAATTTCTAGTAAATTGTCATGACCATCGTGAATATATTTTAATATCTTTTATGGGCGTCATCAATGAGAAAACGGCTCCTTGAAGGCGGCCGCGCCTATATTAGTGGACTGAAAATATTCAGGAAATACTCTTGATTCCTAACCATTCTTCCACCTCTTGGTGTGCTGTGACATCGAGTTGCTGGATCTCGCCGGCCCTTCCCTTGGCGTGCACTAAGGAGAAGGGTGAGCGGTATCTCCGAACCCTTGCCGTCGTGAAGCCTGCACGAGGGACGGCAATAAGGTTTCTGGGCAGCGCAACTGCGCGACCGCTCAAGGCTGATCGACTACGTTCTGTGCTGCTACAATCTGCACAGCATCGTCTCTCCACGAGGACAGAGCACTGATCGATAAAAGTAATCGAATTTAACATGAGAATGTTTCGGTTCGTTTTACTCGTTTAGTTTTCAATTTTGTTTGAGATAGCAGTAGCATTGCTATTTATATTTTGTCTCAAATTGAAATCTGGTCTCTATAAATGCATTTTTCCAACAATCCAGAAACCTTATCTATGCGTTTATTGTAATTCAGCAATGGCTGGTCCTTCAGATGCAATGAAACCTGAGAGGTTTGCCGGTGGTAACTTCCTGAGAAGGCAGACTAGAGTCAAATTTTGGCTCATGTCCATGGAACTATGGTGGGTGATCCATCCAGTGATGCTATTCACGGTTGAGCAGACCGCGGCGTTTGCGGGTGATAGTGATAAGGCACTTGGATGTGTCTTATCCCTATTGCCAGATTAGTTGTATGATCTGTACATGGATTACACTAATCCCACAGAGTTATGGGATGCACTTGAGCGCAAATTTGCAGTCTCAGAAGGTGGTCGCTTACTCTATATCTGTGAGCAGTTCTATGACTACAGCGTTGATGCTGCAAAGTTGATAGTTGCACAGGCACATGAGATGCTGCTATTGGTTAGGGAGATTGCAAGTTTGGGCTGTCCTTTGCCGGATAGGTTTGTGGCAGCGGGCATTATTGCCAAACTCCCTGCATCTTGGAGGGATTTTGCCACAAACCTAAAACACAAACGAGAGGATATCTCCACCGAGAATCTGATTATGGTTCTCGATGTGGAAGAGAAGGCAAGGGCAAAGAATGCTCCAGGAACATCCGCTCAAGGTGCAAGTGTGTTGATGGCCATTATCTCACGTTTTGACCGTCAACTTCTCGGGAATAAATTGAGTTTTGTACTATATTCCATGCATATGTTATTTGATTCTAATAAGTTCTACAAATTTTAGATGAGTTGTGCTTACAGGAGTCCACTGTCCAAAGATGGTCGAAATTAGAGAAAATCCCAGCCGCCCGGCACATTCCGTGCCGACTGGCCTGACACCTCCATATACATGGGTCCAATACTTTTACTGGAGCAATATGACATGTTCATAAGGTTCCAGAACGAGGCGAACATTGCATATCCTGTCGGTGGACCCGGAAGGCACAAGGTTCAACTCAATAGCCCACTTGCCAGTGCCAAGATCGTCAAATGGGGAAACCACCCATTTCAGAAGCAGTGTGGAGTGATGTTGTGCAACGTCGGCAAAGCGGAGGGCTGAGAGGCTCCGGAGGCAGGCCGCCCGGCCCAAGACAGCAGCATCCGAGGAAACAACCCAAAGAATCGACGTCCGGGGAAGATCAGGAGCTGTCCACAGAAGGTCAATGGCCAGATGGCACACCCCTAGGCCGGCCGGCCTAGGGAGGGCCGCCCGGCCCCACCTTGCAGCCTCCCGGCTCCCGGCTTCGCGTGGAAGTTAAGCACCACCTGTACAGTTGCGTGCACCTGGCGCTAACGGAATTACCGGCCTTCTACCGACCTTGGAAGCCTATAAATAGCACTGTCCCCTTCACTTGTAAACACACACTCAATGGAGCAATTCTCTCTTCTCAAGTCTAGAGTAGGTTAGTAGTTGGGAGTTAGAGTCGAGTCGAGCTTGTCTCGGGGATCCGGAGTCGTCATTGGAGCTTGGTAAAGCTCTTGTATCTTTTCCTTTGACTATTTTCAATATAAGTTATCTTTTTTATTTACTTGAGTCAGCTTTATTTTCCGCAAGTATTTATCTTTCCAAGTACTTGTACATGTCTGCAGGAGTAAGTTTTACCACTAGTTCAGTTTAAGTTTTCTCTCTTGCTTGTCGGAGTTAGTCTTACGGGTTTTCTCGCCCGTACTAGTGTAACTTAAGTTAGTTCACTAGGTTGAGGGAGATTTCTCTTGAAGGCCTCAAGAGAAATCCTAGTACTGAGAATAGACATGGTGTCTGGCTCAGTGCTAGCTAGAAAGTGTGTTCCACCCCACGGTACCGCAGTGGTAGGCGGCAAGTGGTGACAGCCTTATCCGTTCCTCGTAGTCCACCATGTTCGGGTGTTTTCATAGCAGTAGAATTGCCAAAAGTATGTTGGGCCCCTTCTCACCCCTGTCTGTGCCTTTCGCTTAGGCCGCCGAAGTAAGCTCTTAGTTCCAACATCAGGTTAGAAGCTTAGATTAGTTCTAGTGAGGCTAGCTCGGTAGTTTAGAAGTGTTTCAGGAGTCCTTTCTCGCTCGTTGTCCTCCCAGCTGCTACCTCTCTAAGGTATAGAATCTCCTGTGTGTCATACGGTCATAGATTGGCCATTTATCTCATCAGTTATCTGGCTTACCCCTGCTGAATTAGTCGGTCGATAACTTCAGTAAAGGTTGTCACTACGATTTATGATACACTTTACCATAGTGCTTCCCTAAGGATTTCACGATATCTTGAAATACTCCAAGGTGAAGTGCTACACCGGTGAATTCTGTGCGCTTGCAGAATACCTATTCAGACTGAGCATAAGAGACACCAATAAGTATTTCTGGCGCCGTTGCCGGGGAAGCAATTGGCTAAAGTTATCGTATAATTGAGTGAAAAACCTTACTGTTTTATCACCGCTCGTTTTAGCGGGTTTACCATTGCTCTCTCTCATTTATTCGATGCAGAGCAGTGCATGACCGGTTTTGATCTACCATCCAACTTCGATCCAAATCTTCAGAGAATTGGGCGAATTGTGAGACGTCGCGTTGTCCCACCCCAGAAGAAACCCACTTGGAATCCTCGTTTGTTAGTCTCAACACCACCCATGGCCAAGACTCTCAGGCAGTACTCGGCCCCGTCCAGCAGCCGCATCCCTACAGGACTGAACAATGACTAAGGCATCAGAAGATGCCAACACTCACCTTCAAAACTTCTTGGAAGTGAGCAGCACCATCAACCCCAGAGGAACCACGATGGATAATGTCCGTCTTCGACTGTTCCCATTCTCCTTGCTAGACAAGGCGAAGACGTGGTTTTACACCAACAAAGCAGACTTCACTACATGGGAAGTTTGCTCCAATGCATTCCTGACGAAGTATTTTCCGGTGGGCAAAACCAACACCCTCCGAGGCAAGATATCTGGATTTCAACAACTCCCGGACGAAGCTATTCCGGAAGCTTGGGAGAGATTCCAGGAGTACATTGCAGCATGCCCCCACCACGGCATGGAGGAATGGCAGATTATTCAGAGTTTCTTCAATGGCCTGAACACACCAGCTCAGAACCACATCGATGCAGCATCAGGTGGTTCCTTCCTTTCGCTCAGCGTCCCTGAAGCAAAAGCGTTGGTAGAGAAGATTGCTTCCAACCAGAATTGGAAAGGTGAAAGGCAGCAACAACCCCGCAAGGAAGTTCATCAGATCGACAACATTGATATGCTTGCTGCCAAGATGGACCTTTTCATGAAGAAACTAGAGTCTCCGCACCAGGAGGCTAACCAAGTTATGGATTCTCGCAAGACATGCGAGATGTGTGGAGAAACTGGACATATGGGCAACTCTTGCCCAATCACTCAGGAGGAAGCTCATTGAAAGGACCAGTAGCGCGCGCTCTAGCCTAAGAGGGGGAGAGGGTGAATTAGGCAACTTAAAAACCTAGACCTATGGCTCCAACTATTTGCACAAAATGAAACTAAGCATGCTATCTAGATGTGCAACTATGGTTGTTTTAGTGTGAAACCCCTATCCCAAAAGAGTTTAGCAACATATAGTCTTTCCTATCAAGAAACTACTCTATGAAAGTAAAGGCACACAAATTGCTAGTATAAAATGCGGAAGCTTAAAGAGAGGGATATGAGAAAGCAAACTCTTGACGCGGGTGTTTAACCCATGGTTCGGTTAGCCACAAAGGCACACCTACATCCACGTTGTTGTAGCACTCACTAAGAGTATTGCTACTCGGCCACCAAGTCTCTTCCGTGAACACAATCACGGTCACCTTGGCCCCGGGTTCCACTAAGGAGCTTCTCCACAAAGGATGGGGGTCTCTACGTCCCCCGCACAAAGTTGTCATCGCCGCTCCACACCAAGTCGGAGGGTCGATGACGTGCCGGCGAGCCTTCAAAGCTCCAAGGTGCCGGCACACTGAATTCTTCTTTTGGTTCACTAAAGAACCTTAGCACAAATGCACTTGGCCTTGCAATCTCACTCACTAAGAGCTAATCCTCTACACAACACTCTCAAAGTGTGCTAAGGGCTAAAGATATGAGTGCTAAGCTCTTGGATGGCTTGGAGATATTCTTGGGTGTGTTTGTGACTTCCTTGAACTCCAGCAAACTCCAAATAGTCGGGGGATGGCATATATATATATAGGCCTCCAAGTCGAAGTAGCCTTTTAGAGCCATTACCCAACTTTCTGCGCGTGCACCGGTGTATCCGAAGGTATAGCACCAGTGCATCCGGTCACTCTGCGCCATGGGGTAGCCGTTGGGTCTCTGACAGCTGACGTGGTGTCACCGGATAGACTGGTGCCTTGTCACCGGTGCATCCAGTGCAGCTATTCTCCTTTACAGCTGTCACGACATTGCACCGGTGCATTGATCAGTGGGGCACCGGTGTATCCGGTCCTGAAGAGTTGCTTGTTGGCTGCTTGACATGCTCTCTGAGTAGTAGCATGGTGCTTGCACCGGAGCCTCAACTTGGCATCACCGGTGTATCCGGTGCAACATGGACTTCTGCACTTGGCTGACTTCTGCGCAGACCAAATGCACCGGTGGTGGTGCACCGGTGCATCCGAGCCCTACCTGATAGACTGGTGTTCGGTCACCGGTTTATCCGGTGCTGCTATTTTCTGTGGAACTCGTTCAATTCATTGTTTCTTTGAGTCCCTTCTTCGTGATTTGCTTTGCTTGGCCTTTTGCTTCATCCCTGAAATCTATTAATGTTTACTTGACAAACGCATTAGTCCCATTGATTGCGTTGTTACTCAATCACCAAAATCACAAAACAATGGCTTAATGAGGCCATTTTCCATACAATCTCTCCCCTTTTTGGTGATTGATGACAACACAATCAAAGCAAGCATAAATTTGCAAAAATTGACAAATTGATACCAATTGAAATCTAATTGAAATCACTTACACTTGCTTGGATGTTTACCATCATCCAATGATGACTTGGCCTCCCCCTAAATCCATTATCCCCCTTTGTTTCTCCCATTTTTTTTTCTTTTCTTCCCCTTTTGAATCAAAGTTGCTCCCCCTTGAGAAGATATTCATTCTTCTTTTCTTCCCCTTTGAATCAAAGTTGCTCCCCCTTGAGAAGATATTCATTCTTCTTTTCTTCCCCTTTTGAATCAAAGTTGCTCCCCCTTGAGAAGATATTCATTTGCACCTTACTTTGATCCAAAATTCTCCCCCTTTGGAATCAAATCACCTAAAAAGGCTTTGGCGAAACAATATAGCTCAAAGGGAAAAGTTAGTAGCCTAGGGAGTTAGTTCCATGAATCATGCATCCGAGCCCTACCGGATAGACCGGTGCTCGGTCACCGGTTCATCCGGTGCTGCTGTTTTCTGTGGAACTCGTCCAATTCATCGTTTCTTTGAGTCCCTTCTTCGTGTTTTGCTTTGCTTGGCCTTTTTGCTTCATCCCTGGGATCTATTAATATTTACTTGACAAACGCATTAGTCCCATTGATTGCGTTGTTACTCAATCACCAAAATCACAAAACAATGGCTTAATGAGGCCATTTTCCTTACACTCATTTCATTGGGGTGAACAACTCCAGCAACTCAGGCTTCCATCCTCAGTATGGTTGGAATTCCAAACCCAACCTCTCCTTCAGTCAGCAGCAAGGTATGAACTTTAATAACAATTTTTAGCCTTCCTTAAAGGACCTAGTCTATGGCCAGAAACAAATTAATGATAACATTAGTAAGAAATTCCTTACTAATAATAAAATTTTGGAGTCTTTGGCCGGACAACTAGAGGGCATAAACTCTGTTATTAAAAACCAGTTGAGGTTCAACAAAATGATAGAAACTCAAGTTGCTCAACTAGCCTCATCTTGTCCTAACAATAACTCAGGAAAACTTCCTGGGCAACCGGAAGTTCCTCCGAAGGAAAATGTTAGTGTGGTAACTACGCGGACAGGTAAGTCCACCAAGAACCACCCTACCCTAAAGATGCAGGATCTCGGCGGAAAGCCGTATCCGCCAGCAATACCTCTGCTGCAAACGAAGACCAGGAGGAGGCAGAAGAGTCCAACGCAACTGCTGTCCAGGAGGAAACCGTGGAACCCCCTAGAACTTCACGGGAGTTTCATGACACTACTGCCTTACCGTTTCTGGAACGGTTAAGGAAGCCGGTGGCCGACGAGCAATTCGGCAAGTTCATTGAGGTAATATGGAAGTTGTATGTCAATATACCGCTTCTTGACGCTATGCAGGTCCCAACCTATGCCAAGTATATCAAAGATATACTTAGTAACAAGAGAAGCCTGCCTACCACCAAGATCGTGCAACTCAAAGAGGAGTGTAGCGCAGCTATACTCGATCCTCTCCTGGAGAAGAAGAAAGATCCAGGATGCCCCACAATCACATGTTCAATCGGGAGTCAACATTTCTCACACGCTCTGTGTGATCTGGGAGCAAGCGTCAGCGTCATGCCCAAGGTAGTTTACGATAAACTAAACTATCATGAGCTTGCCCCTGCTGCTATGTGCTTGCAGCTAGCGGACCAGACGTTCGTTACCCCGCGGGAATTGCAGAGAATGTCCCGGTCAAAATCCGGAACTTTTTTATTCCCGTTGATTTCGTCGTCCTCGACATGGAAGTCGACGCCAAGACGCCTCTCATTCTGGGAAGGCCGTTCTTGAGTACCACAAATGCACACATTGATGTCGGAGCCGGAGAAATTCAGCTCAACATCAATGGGCAGACAGAGAGGTTTGCCTTCCGACCGAAGGTCGAACAATGTTCCCAGGTAAAAGCATTCAACTGGAAGGAATCTGAGAAAGAGCAGGAGAAGCCATCGACACCCACAATCGATATCCTTGCTGAAGTCTTGGAACGACAAAGAATCGACAGGGAAATCAGAGTGCATAACTACAGGAACGCAAGGCGACGAATCCTTCACAGAGAATTTGAGGAATCGGAGGCGAAAGCGATCAAAACAAAACCCGCCACCAAGAAGGAATGGTGGAGAAAAGTGTCTTTGTCTAGAACTCCATCCGGCGATGACAACAGAACCCGAGGTATGGAGAGTCCCTATAACACCCGGTTTATAAAAGGACATAAACCGAGCAATCATATACGTGCCAGAATCAAGTCACAGGTATATACAACAGAATGAACAGTATATCACAGCACATATCACGTAAAAAGATATAATAAAGCAAATACGAATGTTATTTATTACATTAATGACAAAAGTCTGATACAGAGTATGCGGAAGCGTAATACATATACGAAGTCTCTCGGAAGCTGGGCGCCACAGGGACGTCGACTGGGAGACGAACGCCTAGAAGTCCTCGTAGTCCTGGTAGCGCTGAGCGAACTCCCTCGCGTTGGCAGGAACTGAGCAGCAGTAGAGCGTCCCAAGAGGAAAAAAGGTAGAGTAGGCAAGAGTGAGTACACAACTTGTACTCAACAAGTATAACACAAACTATGAGGCTCTAATGTTGGCTGACTCAACTGCATTAGCTTTTAAGTCTTGGCAAAATTTTATTAAAACTAATTACTACAAGTTGGTGAATTACCATAAACCCAGTTACATAGTAATTAATCAAAATTAAATCATGTTACTACTGAGATCCAAACCGAACCAAGCCACCCGGGGAAACCTGCCTCGTCGAAGGAAGATAACCCCACTAATCAAAAGGAGGATCTGGGCCGCTCATGACCGTGATCACGGCTAGTATACCAGTTTTACACTCTGCAGAGGTTGCACATCTTTACCCACAAGTCGTGAGTTACGCTAGTTGTTCATCACACTTCCTTAGGTGAGATGGCTAGCAAGCACACTACGAGGCCTTTACAAAGAATTTCGTTGGTAAGGAGTAACCGCGAGGGTGGATCGGCGACTATGGAGCAGGTCTAGTGGGCGTCAAGACACAGGTACGCAGACCAAGCACAGACGAGGCCACTCAGTATGAGGGCTATAGAAGCTTACCTCCCCTGCCCCACAGGTAAGTTATTCCAAACCAAAAAGACCTAATTATTACGCCAAGACCATCCCATTCCAGTCTTGTGGTAGCGTTGTTGTCCCAGGTTGTCACTCTATGAACCGGTCCTTATGGAGAGTGGCCAACCCAGCAGTAAGCACCGTGCTGCCCCCCTAAACCAAGTTTCTAGAAAAACCAATTTTAACGAGACGTGAGCCACTCACACGGGCCACTCCCAGAATTAAGTTGCATATACCATTAATCAAATTAATTAAAAAGGACCAAGTGTGTTGTAGCGCGGCACCTAGCACAACTAACCAAAATGCAACCCAAGGATATATATATAAAGGATATAAAGTGGCTAGGAAAGTCCTTATAGGCATACATTATTAAAATGCGGTATGAAAATGTATTTAAAAATGATAGGTGGTGTTCATGTTATACTTGTCTTCCTCAAACTGCTCCTGCTGCTCAAACTGTTCCGAAGATGGCTCCTGGTACTGGTACTGAGGCTCCTCCGGTAGCTCAACGTCTACTCACGAGCACATGGCAAAAAACAAGGCACAACAGTAAACATACATGCAAACAATAGCAAAAACTAAGAAATAGTACAACAATACGTGAAAATAGCAAACAAAACTATGCTAGAACTATTCTACGCGTTACAGCGATCGCGTGGACATAAAGAACACCTAAAACGGAGCTAAAACGCAAAATCTAGGCCAAAAATAGGTTCCAGGGACCTATTTGTAAGAAAACTAGAGTTCCAGGGGGTTTCTGGGCAAAAACCGAGGACTAAAACATAATTAAACTATAGATCCAGGGTCTAACTCACAAAAACACCAAGGCTGGATGTCGAGTTCTATTTCTAGGAAGCTCAGAGGGGTCCTTGCAAAGTTTTGGGCCTAACTGCAATTATTTTTGAACTACAAAGGAGTGCGGGTTGATACTCAAGAACCCGAGGGGCTCTTCTGCAAAAGACCAAGCGCTGACCGGTATCTAACTTGTTTGACTCCGGGCCGATCTAATCCGGGCCGTAGATCTGCGATCGGACGGCCTTGGGCGAAGGGGCACGCAGGACGGCGGCGGGACTCGCCAGCGACACACTCTAGCGGCGGGGGCTCACCGGACCTGGCCAAATTTGGCCGTCCGGGGGTCAAATCGACCCGGGCTTGGGTCTGGGGTGATCAGCGCTTCATGCGTGATCCACCTGTGGCCTAAGCTGGGCTCGGGGAGGCCTAGAGCGGCGGGTTCGACTGCGGCTGCGGGTCTGTGCGGCGGCGCTCGCGGGAGCATGGTTCTGGGCACGGGAAAGGCCGCAAACGAGTGTGCGTTCGTGTGCGAAGCGAAAGCAACACTGACTAGGGGCTATGCGGGGCTGAGCGGCGATGCGGGGTGCTCGCCACGGCAAACGGCGACGGCGGAGCGGCGGCGAACGGTGCTCTGGCACCTAGAGTAGCCTACGGGCTCTGGGATGTAGCGCAAAAGGAATGGAAGGTGCTACTAGAGCTCACCGTGCACTGGATTGGACGGTTGCGCGATACGACTCGGGTGGTGGCGTTTCTGGAAGGAAAGGGCAGGTGAACCTGGACACGCGTGCCCGGTTTGGAAGGCGCGGCGTGGGGATCACGGCAGTGACACTGCGCGGCGTTGTGCGGCCGGGGATGGAGGAGAAGAAAGGGGTGACAGGTGGGGCCGCAGCGTTAGTGGGAGGAGACTGGGACGCGGGCGACGCGCGTGAGCGGGCGGAGCGGCTGACAGGCGGGCCCGCCTTGTCGATCGGGGACGCACGCGCGCGGCGCGGGCTGAGCGGGACGCTGGGCTGTGGTGGGGAGGAGGCCAGAGGTGGGCCGGACGCGTGGCGCGGGCTGAAGCGGGGGTGAGGCGAGCGGGCCGTTGCGGAACTGGGCCGCTGGGCTGCGCCGAGGAAAAGAGGAGAATGGGCCGTGGTGCTGGGCTTCGCGGGGAGAGAGGGAAAGGAGGCCGGGCCGGACTGGGCTTGGGTTTGGTTTTGGCTTTCTTTCTCTTTTCTATTTCCTTCCTCTTCTTTTCTTTTTCAAACACCACTCAAACTAATTGAATTCAAATCAAATTTGAATTCAAACCCTATGCACTCAACCAATTAAAAATATGCACCAGCATGAATGCACAAACATGTTAAACCTAAAATGAATTTTAATTACTTATGCAACAAAATTAGATTAAATGCAAGCTAAGCAAATTAAATCCTAGAAAATTAAATAAAGCCAATTAAATTTATTATTAAATAGGAAAATTAAATTAGGGTGTTACAGTCCCGCTCAGGACTCAAAACCCGAGCTATCACCATGAGAACTATGGTACGTATTCATTCCTTGCATTTGCATATAGGGTAGTTTAAATTCCTTGCATAATCTTTCTTTCCTAAAGTCATGGCAAGTTTACTTTTCTAAACTAACATTTAAATTCTTGTTCTGCATAAAATTTTATTACTTTGCATATAAAAAAAAGACCAAAGTGTAGGCCGGCCGGCCCCACATGCTCTCATTTGGCCAGGGGGCAGCAAGTAACCGAAGCTTTGAGTGTGCAGGAAGCAAAGAAAAGTGGCCGTGATCATGGTGTAGAGGGGGGGCAGGCCGGCCGGCCTAATCACGGCCGCCCGGTGCCTCTCCACCGCTCCCGTCGTGTCGCCACCCACCGGAGCATCATCACCTGCAGGTCTACGAGCTAGGCGATGACGTGGAGCAAGGAGGGCCGCGGGAGGTGCCGGCCGGCGCCATGTAGGCCGCCCGGCCTAGCCCCGGCACCCCTCTATAATAGGCCACCTCACCATCGTCGATCGTCGCACCACCAGTCCGAGTACGCAGGTCACTCTCCCGCACTCGAGTTCTCTCTTCCCTCTTCTGAGTTTTCTTGCTTAATGAAGCTCTTAGGAGTTAATTAAGCCAAGTAACTCAAGTGCTAAGCCCCACAAGAGTAGTGGTAGTGCTGAGATTAGCTTGGCACTAATCCAATAAAATTAGTAGTAACCCTCTCCTAAAAAATGAAAACCACAAAAATATTTCCAGTAGAATAAAACAAGCTCTGAACGAAGAACGTTTGTGGTGGATTGATCCCCACAAGAACGACTAGCCACTAACCCCTCCGAGTATTTTCCTGCATATTCTTTGTACTAATCTTTTGCAGGAGTCATGTCGCTATGGGGGAACATCAAAGGCAAGGTGAAGAAGCTGGGCTCGTCATCCTGATCCCGGAGTTCGCGAGCGTCATCAGGCTCTTGGGATGACATGTCGGTGGACTCTGTCCGCCGACCGTCATGATCCCAGGAAGAGGAGGAGGAAGCCCTGCCTCTCCAGTAGTCCTGAGGCCCCGTCTCAAAATCAGAGTTCTGACGTCGGTCGATCAGATCGTCGTCCGGACTGATTATGAGCGGGATGCCCTCGAGCTGCCGAAGAAGCAGTCGTACGGCCACGCCAAGCGGTTCGATACAGAATTCCTCATGATGACGGGACTCCGCCAGGACATGAACCGCGCATTCACCGCCGTGGGATGGTCACGCTTCACCGACATCACTGAACCAGGTTCGCACCTTCTCATCATAGAATTCTTGTCCACACTTCACGTCGAAACCGTTGGAAAAGAAACTAAAATCCACTTCTGCTTTTTCAACGAGTTCTTTGAAATGCTACCTAGAGACTTTAGTAATGCACTAGGCTTCAGTAAGAAATGCATATTAGAAGCTATTGCATTAACAGATGATCTTGAATATGACCGTAGTGCTTGGTGGAACGAAATCTCAGATGAACCAGTGAGTAGTAAAAACAGCATAGTCTCCATCCATAATCCAACTCTGAGAGTTCTAGCTAAGTATCTAGCTATGGTAGTATTTTCCCGAGCAGACCTCAGGCTATGTAGCTCCTCGGAGCTCATGTGCCTTTACTCTATGGCAAAGAAGATTCGCTACTCACCTGTCATGGGCATGGTCACACATTGGCACAAAATGATCATGTGCAAATCTCCCATCGACATAACCTCACTGGTCACTCGCATTGCGTGGTATGTCGGTGTTTTGGAGAATGCACAAGTCATATATCTGCCCGCGACGGATGAGTATCGAACCTTCATTGGTCAGGACCACTTTGTTCATGCGCACATGATGCGTGAAGGTCCCGGGAACTCAGTTTTCATGTGCTATCCAGGATATGAGAGGGAGTTCGAGCTGCCACGCCCGAAACTCTCGCTCTACTCCATGAAGCGTCTTACCCTCCAGATGGAAAAGAAAGAGCCAGCACACCATAGCACAGCTGGTCCTATGACACGTGGCAGAACTTGGCGTGACGCACAGTTGGCCGAGGGTGGCACATCACGGCAGGCAGGAGTTTCCCGTCAGGCAGGCACATCCCGCCAGGAAAGAACTTCTCGCCAGCCTGGAGCTTCACGGAAGGCCCGTGCTTCTCAGGAAGTCAGACCATCACGCGCTGCACCCTCGCCCGATGCCTCAGCACAGCCTCACCCAGACACCACTCACATGAGCTTCGAGGAGGCCTATGGGTTTTACGACCAGGGGGGCCAGCCCTCGTACCAGCCTGAGGGTAGCACGGGGTATGGGCACGGCCAGGGATTCTACTATCCCTCGGTTATGGGGACATCCCATGGCCTGTAGGTTGGCCCATCTGCATCAGCACATTTCGAGTACGGCAACCCACTCACACGAGAGCTGTCAGGCCTCACCGCCCGCATGGGCACCTTAGAGTTATGTCAGGAGGAGTTGGGACA
The DNA here is from genome assembly GCF_016808335.1 of Panicum virgatum. NCBI lineage: Eukaryota > Viridiplantae > Streptophyta > Magnoliopsida > Poales > Poaceae > Panicum > Panicum virgatum. The sequence continues at coordinate 33,549,862 of NC_053152.1, read as the reverse complement.
CAGCCTCGATCACAACACCAGTCTCACCCAAGAGAGTTGGGGGATGCTATCCTCCTTGTCCTATGATTGGAACCATGGTACGTACTACCCCCGCCACAGCCAGACCAGTAGCCCCGAGCTTCGTTTAAGCTTGGGTGGGGAGAGATCGTCAGTACCCAGGTAAGTTGTCATACCCGCTCGTTCAGCTCAGCTTAGTAAAAAAAGGGAGAATTGCCATGCTTAGAATAAATGTGTGGAAATCTGTGCAAACTCTTATCTTGGAAATAATGAACAGTTGCTCTGTTTGAGCTTTGCATGTGCCTCGTTTATAGCTTTTTACTCATCTAGTACTAGAGCTAATTGTCACATAAATAGATACAATTAATCTATTTGTGTGGGAGCATTAACATGATTTCTAAGTCTAAGTTGTTGTGGGATTCGAGATTGCCTATATTGGAATTAAAAACCATCTATCTCAGTAAGTGAAATTCTCGAAGTAATACTAAAATATGATAAAAGGTTTTCTTGTTGGTTTACATGTCCCATCCAGAGCCATAATGACATTTCATACACGAGCTACTATAGGCTATCTTGATTTACTTTTGAGCTTTGTCGAATGGTGAGTTCGCTTGAGAAAAGGTACTTGTCATCTGCCGGTCTTTCTCCTTTGCGTACCCATTTCATTGCTAGCCTCAAAATGTCTGGTAAGACAATCACCTATTCCGGGTATTGTCATCCACTTTCGCCGGACAATTCCACCACAACCTAGCCTAAAATCTCCACTGTGTGGCTATCCACTTCAAAAAGGGTTGAAATTTCTTCAAATGCTCCCTCTGAAAATACTGAATTCATGGAGGACATGGGGATATCTTCTGTAAAAAAAGGAGAGAGAGAAAGAAAGAAGAAGTGCCCATGATCCTTAGCAAAAATTAGTCCAAAAGAGGAGTTCAATAAAATGACCCAAAAACAGTTCCGAAGTGTGAGTCCATTTCTCCCTCTCCCCTGAACATTCATGATTCCATAAGATCGGAATTTGATCAAGTTCTTACCTCTTGCGAACCACTCTTCGGCTCGGCAACACAGGTAATCAAGGTATGTCACACTCTTCCTACCCATAACTCCAGATATTAGCCTTAGATTAGGAAGAAGTTGGTCAAGTTTCGACCTTGGTGAGGATCATACACCTTGAGCGACTGAGAGTACCTTCAGGGAACCTTAATCATATGCATACTTAAGAAATATTCCGAGAATGAACCTGAATAGGGAAAACAGGAAAATGTTCCGGTGAAGGTTGTTCAGTCCTCCAACTTCTCAAGACGATGGATGAAATGTGAAATAAGCCCCATCATTCAGAACATATAGGTATGAGCCAACTTACTCGAAATACATACGGATAGAGTAATATGATGTGCACAGGGTACCTGCAGAGGGCAAACATCAACGCAACTCCTGATCCACCGAGCCTTAGTGTTAAGCTTTGCTCGAGGACGAGCAAAAGTTTAAGCTTGGGGGGGTGTTGACGGCCATTATCTCACATTTTGACCGTCAACTTCTCGGGAATAAATTGAGTTTTGCACTATATTCCATGCATATTTTATTTGATTCTAATAAGTTCCACAAGTTTTGGATGAGTTGTGCTTGCAGGAGTCCACTGTCCAAAGATGGTCGAAATCAGAGAAAATCCCGACCGCCCGGCACATTCCGTGCCGACCGGCCTGACACCTCCATATACATGGGTCCAATACTTTTACTGGAGCAATATGACATGTTCATAAAGTTCCAGAACAAGGCAAACATTGCATATCCTGTCGGTGGACCCGGAAGGCACAAGGTTCAACTCAATAGCCCACTTGCCAGTGCCAAGATCGTCAAATGGGGAAACCACCCATTTCAGAAGCAGTGTGGAGTGATGTTGTGCAACATCGGCCAAGCAGAGGGCTGAGGGGCTCTGGAGGCAGGCCGTCCGGCCCAAGACAGCAGCATCCGAGGAAACCACCCAAAGAATCGACGTCCAGGGAAGATCAGGAGCTGTCCACAGAAGGTCAGTGGCCAGATGGTACACCCCTAGGCCGGCCGGCCTTGGGACGGCCGCCCGGCCCCACCTTGCAGCCTCCCGGCTCCCGGCTTCGCGTGGAAGTTAAGCACCGCCTCTACAGTTGCATGCACCTGGCCCTAACGGAATTACCAGCCTTCTACCGACCTTGGAAGCCTATAAATAGCACTCTCCCCTTCACTTGTAAACACACACTCAAAGGAGCAATTCTCTCTTCTCAAGTCTAGAGTAGGTTAGTAATTGGGAGTTAGAGTCGAGTCGAGCTTGTCTCGGGGATCCGGAGTCGTCATTGGAGCTCGGTAAAGCTCTTGTATCTTTTCCTTTGACTATTTTCAATATAAGTTATCTTTTTTTATTTACTTGATTCAGCTTTATTTTCCGCAAGTATTTATCTTTCCAAGTACTTGTACATGTCTGCGGGAGTAAGTTTTACCACTAGTTTAGTTTAAGTTTTCTCTCTTGCTTGTCGGAGTTAGTCTTACGGGTTTTCTCGCACGTACTAGTGTAACTTAAGTTAGTTCACTAGGTTGTGAGGGATTTCTCTTGAAGGCCTCAAGAGAAATCCTAGTACCGAGAATAGACGTGGTGTTTGGATCAGTGCTAGCTAGAAAGTGTGTTCCACCCCACGGTACCGCAGTGGTAGGTGGCAAGTGGTGACAGCCTTATCCGTCCCTCGTAGTCCACCACGTTCGGGTGTTTTCATAGCAGTAGGATTGCCAAAAGTATGTTGGGCCCCTTCTCACCCCTGTCTATGCCTTTCGTTTAGGCCGCCGAAGTAAGCTCCTAGTTCCGACATTAGGTTAGAAGCTTAGATTAGTTCTATTGAGGCTAGCTCGGTAGTTTAGAAGTGTTTCAGGAGTCCTTTCTCGCTCGTTGTCCTCCCAGCTGCTACCTCTCTAAGGTATAGAATCTCCTGTGTGTCATACGGTCATAGATTGGCCATTTATCTCATCAGTTATCTAGCTTACCCCTGCTGAATTAGTTGGTCGATAACTTCAGTAAAGGTTGTCACTACGATTAACGATACACTTTATTATAGTGCTTCCCTGAGGATTTCACGATACCCTGGAATACTCCATGGTGAAGCGCTACACTGGTGAATTTTGTGTGCTTGTAGAATACCTATTCAGACTGAGCATAAGAGACACCAACAAAGTGCTAACATCATAGTGAACAAGCCCACCCACAAGGGTAAGGGAAAGGGTAAGATGAACTATGGTGGAAAGGCTAAGAAAATCACTAACTTCAAGAAGAAACTTGAGAAGGATGAAAAGGTCAGAGCATGTTATGTGTGTGTCAAAAAAGGACATCTTGCAAAGAATTGCCGCTACCGCAAGGACCAAGATGATGGCAAGCCTAACAAGAAGGTGAACGTCACCATAGGCAACTGCGATGAGGCCGGTGGATCTCGGTATGGTAATTTCCTAGTTGTATTTTTGGCAATTCAATCTACAGATTGGTGGGTTGATACTAGTGCCAATATACATGTATGCTCTGACATATCCTTGTTTACTTCTTACCAGGGAGAGCGGACTTCCTCTGTCTTGATGGGAAATGGATCTGCTGCGCCTATTCTTGGTGTTGGTACGGTCGAACTGAAGTTGAGTTCAGGGAAGATTGTCCACTTGAAGAATGTACAGCATGCTCCGTCAACAAACAGGAACCTAATTAGCGGGTCCTTGCTTTGTCGAGATGGTTATAAGTTAGTGTTCGAGTCCAATAAAGTTGTAATAACTAAATTTGGGAACTTTGTTGGTAAAGGCTATGAGAGCGGAGGATTGTTCCGCTTAAATACTGTTGATCCAAATTTCCATTTGAATATTGCATCCATGAATAAAATTTGTGAGTCTAATGTGTGGCACTCTCGTTTCTTTCATATCAATTTTGACACCATTGCTAGAATGTTCAGATTAGAGTTTATTCCGAAATTGGAAGTAGTCAAAGGATCAAAGTGCCAATCATGTGTGCAAGCAAAACAACCTCGAAAACCTTTCAAGGGTTTAGAGGAGAAGAGAGACTTGGTACCATTAGATCTTATTCATTCGGATCTATGCGAGATGAATGGATTGTTGACTAGAGGAGGCAAGAGATATTTCATGACCTTAATAGATGATGCGACACGTTACTGCTATGTTTACTTGCTAAAAACAAAAGATGAAGCTTTTCACTACTTTAAAATTTTTAAGGCTGAGGTTGAGAACCAAATTGAGAGAAAGATCAAGTGTTTACATGATGATCGTGGAGGAGAATACATCTCCAATGAGTTCTCTCAATTCTGTGCTGAACATAGTATAATCCATGAGGTCGCACCACCATATTCACCTCAATCAAATGGGGTGGCTGAGAGAAAAAATCGGACACTTACAGACTTGGTAAATGCCATGTTAGAGAGTTTCGGTATGTCCTATGAATGGTGGGGGAAGCTATTTTGATAGCAAACTTTGTCCTTAATCGAGTTGTGATAAAGAACAAAGATATCACTCCTTATGAGGGATGGAAGGGGCGAAAGCCTAATGTCAATTTTCTGCACACGTGGGGTTGTTTGGCGAAAGTCAATATACCAGCGCCGAAAAAGAGAAAGCTTGGACCCAAGACGGTTGATTGTGTGTTTTTGGGTTACGCACAAAACAGCACGGCTTACAGATTTTTAGTTGTGAAATCAGATTCTCCTGATGTGAGCGTATACACCATCATGGAGTGACGGGATTCTTCATTCTTTGAGAAAGTTTATCCAATGAGATCAGCAAGCAATAGTGAAACTCATATTTACAATCAATCTGAAACAATTGCTCCACCTAAATCAAATAGTGAACCAGTTACATCCGATGAAGATAATAATAAAATCGATGATGCTCCACCCAGAAATAAGATACAAAGTATTGCGAAATCCTTTGGTGATGACTTTATTGTTTATCTTGTGGATGACGTGCCAAAAATACTTCAAGAGGCTTATGCATCTTCTGATGCAGAGTATTGGAAAGAGACAGTCCATAGTGAGATGGACTCCATTATGTCCAATGGGACTTGGGAGATCACTGATTATCCAAGTGGGTGCAAACCAGTTGGATGCAAGTGGATCTTAAAAAAGAAAATAAAGCCTGATGGTACTATTGAAAAGTACAAAGCAAGGCTTGTGGCCAAGAGTTATACACAAAAGGAAGGAGAGGATTACTTTGATACTTACTCTCTAGTAGCCCGGATTGCAATAATTAGAGTACTGCTTGCGTTAGCAGTTTTCTATGGTTTACATGTCCATCAAATGGATGTAAAAACGGCTTTTCTTTATGGAGAGTTGGAGAAAGAAATATATATGGAGCAACCGGATGGCTTTGTTGTCCCTGGAGAGGAGAACAAAGTGTGCAGATTAATAAAATCCTTATATGGCCTAAAGCAAGCACCTAAACAGTGGCACGAAAAATTCAACACCACTTTAACATCTGCAGGATTCAGCGTGAACGAGGCAGATAAGTGTGTGTACTATCGTTATGGTGGGGGTGAATGTGTTATATTGTGCTTGTATGTCGATGACATACTTATATTTGGGGCAAGCACTGCTGTGATTGATGAGATCAAATCTTTCTTATCTCGGTGTTTTGATATGAAAGACTTAGGTCTAGCAGATGTAATTCTGAATATTAAGTTGATAAAAAAGGAGAATGGGATTACACTGAGTCAATCCCATTATACAGAGAAGGTCCTTAGCTGCTTTGGCTTTGCAAATTGTAAGATCGCTCCAACTCCCTACGATGCAAGTGTGAAACTTCGAAAATTCGAAGGATAGAGAAGAGATCAATTGAGATATTCTCAAATAATTAGATCCCTCATGTACTTGGCTGGTGCGACCAGACCAGACATCTCCTTTGCTGTGAGTAAACTGAGTTGGTTCACATCAAATCCAGGAGATGATCATTGGAAAGCACTCGAGCGAGTGTGTCGTTATCTGAGAGGTACTTCAGATTATGGAATTCACTACTCGTGATTCCCACCTATGTTAGAGGGGTATAGTGATTCCAATTGGATCTCTGATGCGGATGAGATCAAAGCTACTAGTGGCTATGTATTCACTCTAGCGGGTGCTGCAGTTGCGTGGAGGTCCTGCAAACAAACAGTCCTGACAAAATCAACGACTGAAGCATAACTTGTAGCACTAAAGACTGCCACTAGTGAGGCTGAATGGCTTAGAGAGCTGCTTATGGACTTGCCTTTGCTTGAGAAGCCGGTACCACCCATCCTAATGTATTGCAATAACCAATCAATGCTAGCTCAGGTTATGAATACAAAGGATAATTCCAAGTCCAACAAGCACATTAAGAGATGGGGTGTGTAACGCTTTGCTAAACACACACCAATACACGCACACATATCCACATCTTTTCACGTGTATATCCGCGTGACTTGTGACTTGCGACGAGAGGCTGTAATTCAGCCATTTTTTCCACCTGTCTCTCACATTTTAACCGTTGTGCACTGATTAGGCGCTAATCAATGGCCGTTTAATGCCATAATTCCTAGTAAATTGTCGTGACCATCCTGAATATATTTAAATGTCTTTTATGGGCGTCATCAATGAGAAAAAGGCTCCTTGAAGGCAGCCGCGCCTATATTAGTGGACTGAAAATATTCAGGAAATACTCTTGATCCCCAGCCATTCTTCCACCTTTTGGTGTGCTGTGACATCGAGCTACTGGATCTCGCCGGCCCTTCCCTTGGCGTCCACTGAGGAGAAGGGTGAGCGGTATCTCCGAACCCTTGCCGTCGTGAAGCCAGCACGAGGGACGGCAATAAGGTTTCTGGGCAGCGCAAGTGCACGACCGCTCAAGGCTGATCGACTATGTTCTGCGCTGCTACAATCTGCACTGCATCGTCTCTCCACGAGGACGGAGCGCTGATCGGTAAAAGTAATCGAATTTAACATGAGAATGTTTCGGTTCGTTTTACTCGTTCAGTTTTCAATTCTGTTTGAGATAGCAGTAGCGTTGCTATTTATATTTTGCCTCAAATTGAAATCTGATCTCTATAAACGCATTTTTCGAACAACCCCTTCGATCATAAACGATGTGTTCTTCACCTCCATCAATCATTTTCATGCCGTTATCTAGATCTCTTGATGGCTCGTTGGCCATTGTTGAACTAGTCGAATCACCCGGTGTCTGAAACTCTGAAACCAACTATAACAGGTTCTCGAGGATTCTCAGAACAACAGCCGTGCATGCATGAGAAACATGACGTGCAGGATCGTCCAGCAGGCAACGAAATAATGGACCTTTTCAATCTGTGACTGGCATGACTTTCTTCATTCTTCAAGCCACAAAATCTTGATAGGTGACTTCTTCTCCTTCTCTCCTTGATGGCTGCACTCCAAAGTTGACATCCATGGAGATGCAGCATCAAGCTAGCTAGTTTCCTATTTGTGAGTGGAGCAAGTATGAAAGCATGTGAATGTTCAGAAATTAGAAATGGACAGACATACATGTATGCATGATGCAAGCACGAGCAAGGAACTTCATTGTCCAAAATATTTACAACCAAACATTCATTTACAGCTTAGAATAGTCCCATCTGAAGAACGAAGCCAATAGATTTACTACAAATACTCCTTATGCATTACGTAAATTTATTAAAATATAGATAAGAGATACCAGTCTCCCATGTAATTTGGACCAGTGGAAGAAGTTGAAAAATACGTCTCTGTGAATGAAAAATATATGACTGCAAGTCACGGCAACTATATCCATTTATCATTCCCTTTTTTAGTATTTTTTATTTCTTTCTTTGACACAGGAATCTCCTCAGTTTCCTGTAATCCTATTCTGGAATGTATATATACTACTCTTGGAGGTATGAGGTCATCAGGAAATTGCTTGGTTTTGTTTCTCTTAGGCCACAAAAACAGCTTTCGAGTTCATAATAAGACATTGGCACAAAGTTCAGGATTCAGAGGAAGCTGAACCATCCAGACACTGGATGCTGAACAGGAGATGCAGAAGCACTCCAAAGTTTTTTTTTTGTGTGTGCAAGAAGCACTCCAAAGTTGACTGGATTGGAGAAGCTAGAACCGACCATGACCAAACCCAAACAAAGACAGGTACGCGTACATTATTACCCACCATAAAAAAAGAGACACGTCACGACGACGACGTCGGTCGCCACTAAAAATGAATCCGGCCCCTATAGTGGCGATTGACAAGGTCAAGCCCAGCCAGCTGACGAACCGAATTCCACTGACGGACGCCTCTTGTCAATCTCGAATTCCACTGACAATTTGTGCGAGGTGTACGGATAACGGTTTGCTATATGCTCCTTACATCTCATACTAAATGTTCCAATTGGTCTCGTTTAGTTGCCCGTGTAAAATTATAAAAATAAAATCTTTGCATATTTAAAGTATTAAACATAGGCTAATTACAAAACTAATTACAAAATTCGTTCTTAAACTACGAGACTAATCTAATAAACCTAATTAATTCATCATTAGAATATGTGTACTGTAGCAATTAATGTATCAATTTAGTGTCTAATTATAGCCTAATTAGATTCATTAGATTCATCTCGCAATTTACAAACAAACTATGCAATTCATTTTTTATTTTATCTAGATTTAATATTCCATACATGTAAGATTTTCTTTCGATATGATAGATTTGGAATTTTGAATTTTGCAACAAAATATGGCCTCAATCAACCACAGCAACCTCTAAACATGCCGGTCCTCGCACTTTCTGTCCAGATCGAGGACGAACTGAAGCATCTTCTTCTTCCACGTCCCCTCTTGGATCAATTATGTTCTGCAAGAACATCTCATTTTCTCCTCATGTATCTCTTCTTCCGCTCTCTCCTCGACTGCCGGGCTCCAGGTGAGCGTGAGCCTGGCCCTCCATAAGTTTGATCTTTTTTTTTTGAGCAAACGAAACAGGTGCTCTGCCTTTCTATTATAGTAGAAAGCATGTTGTATGTACACGAAGCTACAAGTTTCTGAGATCGTGTTGGAGCACATATTTCATTAAGAAGAGAGTTACAACAACACTGCATTAAGAAAAAACCTCAAAGCGCAGAGTTACAAGCTAACCACACAGATGGTGGTACACGACCACACACATCAAAAACAAGCAAGAAACCCGCAATGTACCACCCACCAAGCGACTAGACCCGATTAGAATCCTACTCTAACAAAGAGGTTGTTGACGTAAAAATCCGCGGATCGCTCCATGTACAGTAGGGTCCTAGAGATTTGCTTCACTTCGACGTACCGAACTCAAATCGGCGCGTGTGGTGTGCGCTGGCGTGCTAGTTAATTTGACTTGCAAAAGGTTGTTTGGATTTATAAAAAGGTTGGTGACAATGAGGGTAAATATTAAATTCCGAGGCTATCGGCTAGCCAGTTGATATCGATGTCATTAGCAATCGGCTATCGGCAACCGCTATGGTAAGAACAAGCTACCTGGAAGCAACACCTAGATCTGAATCTAATTGGCTAGTGTGGTCAGATCACCAAAAGAAGCCAATTAAAATAGATCTAAGCTGGATAACTTGTATTAAAAATTTAAAACAAATTAGATTAAACGGATTAACCTATCAAGATCTAAGCAAATAATGATAACTTGTGATAACAACAAAAATAAGCTAGACTAAACGGATTAATCAAATGTGTTGATAACTTATACCGATAACTAATGAATAAATTAGATCTAGGTAAAAGCGACGCTCTATAAATCTAAAATTTAACATATTCAATAACTTGAGCGTTATAGACAGAGGAACAAGTGATACACTGTCAACCTTGACCTATCTACGCAACTTGACTCGAAACTTACCAGCAAACCGGAGTCGAAGCTGATGCAACCCTACTTGCTAAGAACTCGTGAAAGAAAAATCTACTGCAACTAGGGTTTTAGCGAAGCCGCCGACATGAAAAGTAGATGCGAATAATGTAAAGGTTTTGTGTTAGATGTGGTTGATCATGTTTACAAGACTCGTTGGTCTGCTATTTATAGTCTAGCATAAGACTTTTTACTGATCACGATTAATGTACAACTTGTAAATAAACTTTATAGAATAAACTTAACTTACGATAACTTGCCGACGTAATCCGCTAGCTCAATCTCAGTTCCATCGGCTGCTATTTGTTTGTGAGCCTATCTGTGATTTTCAGGTCTTGCTCGTTTGTGAGCCGAGCTGTGATTTGCTCGTCTAGAAGCCGAGCGGAGCCTGCATGGAGCCGTGCATGGAGCTGTGAACAGCTGCTGCCGTCCGATCGCTTCCGTGTACACACGGCACTATTTAGGAATACAGATGCAGTTTTGGGGGCCGTCCCCATCTAATTTTTTTCCCCGGTGTGTGCGCCAACTTAAAATCCGCTATATCTTGCCGGATCACACTTGCTAATGGTTGCGGTGGCTGCATATTAACTTGCTTTTTTTTTGTGTGTGTGCCTCGTCTCAACCAAGCCCTCTCCTCAAACGTTGAAGGCCGCCAAAGAAGGAAAGCACAAAGCATCAGTGGGCCGTACGTAGGCCTATTCAATGGCCCATCCTTGCTACAAAACTAAAGCCCACGATAAGCCCAAATAGTTCATTCCGCACAAATTAAAACTACAACCAAAAAATAAAACGGAATTTCTATATGTCCGTCGGGTGATTATCTGTGTTATTTTCGCTCAGTTTTATACGTCCATGATTATCTGTGCTTAACGACTCTGCTAGCTCCCTGTAGTAATGGAATGGAAGTTCCCTTTCAAAAATGATTCCTTGAAGATTCGTGCATCTAAAATGGGCAGCGTTTTATATAGGTTGCCTTTTATCTTGTCCTCCAGTTAGTTTCATTTGAGGGCCCGTTTGCATTAATCCTCCTGACAGCAGTGAAATGAAAAGGAAAAAAAAAGAAAATAAGGGAAATAGAGAAAAAGAGATGAAATCCCTAATTCAAAAGAATTCGTATACTCAGTGTTATATTCTGAACCGTCTGCCAATTGAGGGCTAAAAAAAGTGAGGCATATGAAATGAGTGTAAAAAATCGAAATTTCTCGCTGTGTCGAGGGTTTGGTGGATTTGATGGCTCCCGTTTCCCTGACTATATTTCTTTTTTTGTGGTTTTCCTTTGTTGGAAGGTCTAGACATTTTGTTCAGTCTCTCAGTAATTTCCTTTCTTTAAATGGTGAACCTGTTCAGAGCCAAGTAACGGAGACTACAAAGTGATGTATTGCGCTATTGTTTAACGATTTTGTGTCCATTTATTTTCAATCATTAGCTGCCAACTAAAAAAAATACAGTAGTCTGATCTTCACTGATCGCGCGCACTCTGCTATACATACAGTGGGTAATCCTACATCCAAGGAGCCCGCATCCTTTTTCATTTTTCTATAAAACAAGCAGAATGGTAGTTAAAAGATCTATGGGATCTTTCCACTTCTTGGAATGACAATATATATATATATATATATATATATATATATATATATATATATATATATATATATATATATATATATATATATATAGATTGTGCAGTCAACTAATCAATATTTGAAGGACCGAACAGGCGATCAGAGGGGAGTGAACGAGAGTCTTTAAAAATTCTCTAAGAGAACAAGACCTATATCCCGAATCCAACCCGATGCACTTCTCTTCTAACCGCCAAGGTCACACAAGTCAACACATACTGAGTTCATCCTAGAAACGGTTAGGAAAAACTCAACGCAAAGCGGAAACAAGTAAAAGGCAAAACACTCAGGCAAGACACAACACAAAGCGGAAGCAAAGATTAATCAAAACACCATGAGCTCGACACAAAATTGATGAATAGGCAAAGCGATCGACTCAAGCAAAACTACCAACAAAGAGCTTCACTTAACTAAACAGACGATGATTTGACAAAGTTTAGCACATGTCAAAATAAACAGAAGTAAAACTTAACAGAAAGGTAATAAAAAATCTAGCCAAAAAGATTAGAATTAATCACTACAAAAGAGACCTCTTAGCTAAGCATGCAAAAGAGTACCAATTAGAGCTAATTAACATAAGTCCAATAAACATGCAAAAGCTAGCAAAGATTAGCAAAAGTAAGGACTTGAGTAAGCATGTAAATTACAAGTATTAGTAACAACAAATACTAATAAATTAAAGCATGAAGTAATTGCATGTGAGAAGAAAAGAGCAAGTAAGAGATTTTTGGGCCTGTTTGGTAAGGCTCCGGCTCCTCCAAAAATAGCTCCAGCTCTGGCTCAAATGGAGTGGCTTCTCTGGTGGAGTTAGGGCCGTTTTAAAAAATGTTGGGCAAAATAGATTCTAGGATTGGTGTCTACTCACGGAGCCGCTTGGAACCACGTTTCATTGCTTCACCTCTCTAGTGGAAGCCGGAAGGGGCTGCTGGTGAGACTTGTTGCCTGGAGCTGCTCCAAAATGAACTGTTTGGCGGGGCTTCAGCTGGAGCCCATTTTACTATGCTGCTTGCTCCTTGTGCATGGGCCGTGAGCCACTTGCGTGCCTGCTACTGTGCTGCTGCTAGGCAGCTAGCTTGCAGGCCAAAATTTTTTAATTTTTATATTATTTATTTTCTGATTTTTCAAAAATATATATCTCAATTTTTTTTTGCAGATCTGACTCTCTGTCGCCGGTTCATCCGGCGGTAGCGCCAGTTCAACTGGCGGTAGGAGCTTACCGCCGGATGAATCGGCGGTAGGGGCATTGTAGCGATGCGATCGCCGGTTCATCTGGTGGAATTTTTTTTAGACCTGAGCAGCTCATTTTCAAAAAAGCATAACTAATTTATATGAACTCAGATGGAGATAAACTTTATATGAAAATTGTAGATCTCGACGAAAAATACAACTTTGTAGTTTAAACTTTTTTATTTGGAGCCATTTTGGTGCTCAAATAATCGATGCAAATTTCAGATCTAAAATTTAAATTTGGTATGAACACTGGGCAGCACATCTTCAAAAATTCATAATTAATTTATATAAACTCATATGGAGATAAACTTTATATAAAAATTATAGATCTCGATGAGATCTACAACTTTGTAGTTCAAACTTTTTTCATTTGGAGCCATCTTGGTGCTCAAATAATTGTCAAAAGCATCAGATTCAAAATTAAATTTGAGATCTGGAGCATTTATCGATTATTTGAGCACTAATATGGCTTCAAATGAAAAAAGTTTGAACTACAAAGTTGTTGATCCCATCGAGATCTACAATTCTCATATAAAGTTTATCTCCATCCGAATTCATATAAATTAGTTATGATTTTTTAAAAATGAGCGGCCCAGGTCTGAAAAATTCCGCCGGATGAACCGGCGATAGCATTGCTACAGTGCCCCCCTACCGCCGGTAAGCTCCTACCGTGAATTGGCAACATGAGGCCAGATCTGCAAAATTTTTTTGAGGTATATATTTTTGAAAAATCAGAAAATAAATAATATAAAAATTAGAAAAACTCTTGCAGGCCCCACGCAGCACTGCTGCTGGCCTTGGGCCGCTCGCGCCATGGTGGGCTGTGCCGAGTTGTCAGCCTGCTGGCTCACACACGCCTTGAGCCGAGCTGGGCCAGCTGGGCCTCGTGAATCAAAGATGGAGTAAAACTCGTGAATAAAAAATTGCAAGAAAAAGACTTGATTCCTAACCCTAGGTGGAAGACATGAGAGGAAGAAGAGAGAAACAAAATCTCAAATCTTCATATTGATTCCTAACCCTAGGTGGAAGATATGAGAAGGAGAAGAGAGAAACCAGAGAAAGGGAGAGACACGGGAGAGAGAGGGAGGGCCGAACATAATAGGAGGGGGCACTCGACCAAGTTGGATGTAGGGATGGGCAAATTTAACCGAGAGCCGAGAACCGAACCGAAATAACTGAGAACCGAAACTGAGAAATTCAGTTTCCTGTTCGGTTCCTTTTTCTCAGGAACCGAATTTCCTCGGTTTATTCGGTTCGGTTCTCGGTTAACCGAGAGAACTGAACTTTCAGCCCAATAGCCCATTAAAGGCCCAACCACTGCCCAGGCTGTGCCCACCCCCGCTCACGACGGCCGCCGCCACCCCGGCTCCACGCACCCGGTCCCAGCCCACGGTGGTCGCCGCCGCCCCGGCCGCCCAGCGGCCAGCGCCCCCACCCATGGCGGCGGTGCCGAGGCGGGTGGAGGCTGTCGCAATGGGCTCCGCCGCGGAGACCGAGAAGGAGCAGCAAGAGGAGCAGGAGGCGGGCATGGCTAACGGTGAGGGGCACGGCCGCAGTGCCGGGGTGGGAGGTGGCCGTCGCGATGGGCGCCCGCCGCACGGCCAAGGCCGGCGGCCAGCGGCCCTGTCTCATTCTCCCCTTTTCCACTTTGTTCTGTTCCCTCGGTTAGAACCAGAACTGAACCGAAAGAACCAAAACTGAAATTCATCGGTTCCTACATCTGAAAAGAACCGATCGGTTCCTATTTTTTGGGAACCGAATATTTGAAAGAACCGAGGAACCGAACTGATCGGTTCGGTTAGAACCAAATGCCCAGCCTGAGTTGGATGGATGCCCATCCCGTTCATCTTATCCTCCAAGCCTTCTCCAAAGAATAGAAATACGCATACTCTATTAACTATGCTACATGCTCATGCAGGAGCAAATTTGTCCATCTATTGATAGAAGTATCGGACGGACACGCCACCTTCACGACTTTGCTTCACCTCGATACAAACTTCATGATGGCATCACGTGCCCTCTGCCCAGATCTTGACCACGCCAAGTGCGCCCCCGATTTTGAGACCCAAACGGGTCAAATCTGTCTCCCCTAATTTTGAGGCTAAACCGGTCAAACCCTCTCGCACGCCGCCACACGGCGTCACTGACTCCTCGGTTTTGAGGTCAAACCATTCAAACCGCCGATGACAACGCATGTCCGACCTCCCACCGAGCCTTGACACCTTTGAGTCATTCGCGTGCGCCCGCCGCATGGACAGTTACTTGACTCGCCATCGTCTTCGCCGACTTAGCCGACGCCGTCTTCATCACTAGTACTCTGGCTCTCCCGTGCACCATGTGGATCGCCCATGACTCCACCCAGCCTATTCAGGTCCCTCGGTCCAAGCCTACTCGCATTCACCCCTCACTATCTTGGTCCCTCAGCATGAACCTTTCGTTTCACCAAGCCTACTCGCGTTCATTCTTCACCACGGTCCTTCAGTATGAATCTTTCACCTGACTTTCACCTCGCGCCGTCGACCACCATGCCGCATCCTACACCTGCACATCACGTGCCAAGAGATACATCAAATCCACACGATGTTCTCAATCACTTATCATCCAAGGGTGACCACCATTGGTCCTCAATATTAATTCATTGCCAATTATATAGGACTAATCTTATTTTTCCTACATTTTTTGACATATTCAGTGCCAATTTTGTATTGATGGAAGGGGAACGGGATGGAAATCCTGATGTTACCTGTTGTTAAAATTGTCCACAAGTATTTGGTTTGGTTTTAGTTTTGTATTTTCCCTATCATGTACTAGGACCAAGTGCAAATCAAAGAAGTATCCTCTTTTATGGTGGAAATAGAGCACAAGAAATCAAGTTCAATTCTCAAGACCTTACATTTTGAGGGTAGCTGTGGAAATTTGTCTTTAGTATAGACCCAATTCTTACTGCACGGTCCCTTATTTCACGTGGCACGGGAAGGATCAAGTCATGTGGGTGGAGAAATCTGAGTGGGTTTTCTTTTGATTATCACTCACTTTGTTTTATCTTGTGTTTCTGAGTGATTTTAGTGGCTGTATCAATCATTTTTCATATTTGTTTTACTGATGATGTGTCAAAATTCTATTGGATTAAAAGGTGATTGAGAACTGAACGAGAAATCACCCTGATGATAGGTAGCAACTCCGATCCCTTCATATATCCCATGGGTACATTCTTGCAAAATATCACATCTATGCATCAATGCAAATCAATGCACGAAAATTGCGCCTTACCAAGATGAAGTGGAAGAATCTTGCACACAAGCAGCTCGTTTTGTTTCACAATGTACTATTCCAGAATTACCCGTAGCAAAATATAAGTAAATATGAAGGGACGGAGCTAGATATCTAGCACAGGGAGGGGTGTGATTAGTTTTTGTAAAAAATACTAAGGCTCCACACATATAAAAATCTACCTCAAAATCTATCTGGATGTGCACTAGTTTTATTTCTACTCCCTCCGTGTCGTTAAAATAAGTTGTTTTGAGTTTGTCTTAAGTCAAATATTTTAAACTTTGACTATAAATAAATTCTTTTAGGTTGAGTTTGAAAATATGGAAACAATATAAGTAGATTCATCTTGAAATTTAGTTTCGTAAAAGTATATATTAACTATATATTTACAACTTTTTATAGAAAAATAATAGTCAAAGTTGTTTTTGGAGACTTTATCGATGTCCAAAACGACTTACTTACCAATCTGGAGGGAGTATGTGTTACTATTTCGCGACAAAAAAGTTTTGCACTCTAGATTTTAATCCTACAAACTGCACTAGGAAATTCTACAAAAGTAAAAACGGAAAGAAAAGTGCAATCTGTTAATACGATTCATGGACCAAAAGATGGGTAGCAACTGAGGCCACGTCGGATTGGGCATGTGGACGGTCCAGTACCTCGGATATTTTGCATAAAGGTTCTTATAATTAGCAGAAATCAACCCGCATTCCTGGGAAGTTCTTATCTTTTTTTGTCACAAACCCCCTCGGGCTTGAATTAAATCAACATGCATTCAAGGTCTCCTTTTAGTATTTTTTTGTGAAACCCCCTTTCTGAAATCAACCCTCAGTTCATCTTTGGGTATTTCACAAAAGGAACCTCAAATTTTCTACGAAATGAACCTGCAAACCACCATTCCTTTGCTAATTTAATAAATAGACCACATTTACTTAAGGAATGAATCCATAGTTCATTTTTCTTCACTTCATCACAAAAGCAATCTTATTTTTTCATAAAATCAATCAATGCTCCGCGTCATGGCATGTTTTTCTTCAAAAAGGAACCTCCATATTTCATAGAACCAACCCACACCAATATGAGACTATTTAATTCTTGATTTTTTAAGAAATCATTAGAAGGTCCCACGACACTAAAAATTCTAAAAAGTATTTTAACATTACAGTAGATGGTAAATAATTTTTTAAATATTGATATTGCCACGTACTCTTGAACCAAAACAAAAGTAGCTTCTTACATGGATCAAAAGTTCATAGACAACCAACAACAGAGTTCCCATCGACTCCTTCACTGTAAGGTTCATCGTTTCATCAATTTTGATAAATAAATCCATTTAAGCATCGATAAATCTAAGCAGTTAACAAATGCAAGCATGAGTATATATACAATAAAACTAAAATATCTGTGTTACTTCTAAGAAATCATACATCTAATATTGCTATGCTATGTTTCTCAACTGAAACAAACTCTTGATGATTTCATTTTATTTCATTGGGTAGAGAATGTGAACTTCCGGCATGATGATTTTTTATAGAGCTACCAGAAAGCTTTGCCTTTCCCTTGATCCTTATTGGGGCCCCTCATGAGGGAATGCTCATGCAAGGGCTAAGCTCCATGGATAGCTGACGGCCCTTCTACACACACAAGTAGGTTTCCATCTTATCTCTCTTCGATGCTCCTCGCTGTCTTAACTTGGTAGAGATTCGTCAAATCATCAAGGGTCTCTCCTCCATTTTTTCACAACTACCAGAGATTACTCTACAAACGTAGTTATAGATATGGTCTCGCAAGATCTACGGGTCCTAGATTTACATCTCTTGGTGCAGTGGTGCACACAACGACCCTAGCTTATTGTAGATGTTAGTGGATAGAAGAATAATAACTGTTTAAAAAAGAATGGCAGTGAAACATCACGATGAGGACCAACGACTAAACACTTAAAAACCTCCCATATCAGGTTTTACATACCCATATATAACACGAGTATCATATATATAATGTACGATCATACCTATTTTATCTGCATTTAATCATACAACAAACTAGGTAAAAATGAAGCAACAAGTGACAGAAATACCAAAGTAATGGTGATTTGGGAGCACAACATATTGGGACATCAATGTGTTCAATCGAAATAGCTAGAGGAGCATGCACACAAATGATTCAGAGTTCCATGAAGAGGTCAGCGAGAGGCAAGAAGCACCGCATTACTGAAATGTATAAACTGATGTACGTATTCCAATTGCTGCTGAACTGCTGCCACCGGCCTCCCACCGGCCTCCGATCCCGGAGCAATCACCAAATATTTTCAATATTTTCTTACACTTGATTCACTTCAACATTTTCTTACAATTGGTGCAACAATCACCACCAAATGCTGACTCAATACTGTAGTACGGATCTATCTCAAATAATGAAAGATGTGTAAACTAACTTTTGCATGGATAGAAAATAAATACGGCTAGAGTCTGCACTGATCGTGAACTGGGCCAAGAAGACTAGTGTCGGTGTTCAGTCACATCATTTTAGGCTAGAAAATAAGAGAAAGGGTACATACTCGGCATTTTGGCCCACGACCTTAGTGGCCTGAGGCCGAAATCCACTGACATTTTGTTAGTACCAGCGATGGGAATTAGAGATCAGAGGAAGAGAAGAGGGAGGCGGCTAGAAGAAGGAACCGGGAGGGAGGAGGAAGAACCCGGCAGAGGACCGGTTCTGATAAGCTCAGTTCGAGTTTGTTACAATGATGATCCTCTCTCTCTCACTTCCACCTAAATACATGTCTACTTGGACCACTCTGGGCCACTGATCCTAGTGCTGGGCTTCACTTGTCTCGTGGGCGGTGGGTTTGTGGTTGGGGCTGTACTGGTGCTGCTAACACCCCCCTCCTCTTGTGAGTCGACTTGTCCCCAAGTCGCCGCCATGGGGAAGCGCTGTCGAAGAGCCTCCAAGTTCTCCCACGGAATTTTTTTAATAATATTATTTTAATAGTTAATCGCAAAAATAAATGCCATTTCGAGAAAATTGCAAAAATAGGTGCCTGTCGGCTATTGGATAGCCGACAGGAGGGTAATCGGCTGTTGGACGGCCGATTAGGGCCTGTCGGCCCTTCAAGTGCCGACTTGTTCTGGCCATGTCAGCAGCGCCCGTGGGCGAGCTGCCAGCGAAGCGCCAGGTCGGCCTGTCGGCTGCAAAGGTCCCTGTCAGCCCTTGGAGGGCCGACAGGTATCTATCGGCCCGATAGGCACACTTATTGGCTACTGGAAGGCCGACAGGCCTGTCGCCCATATAGCCAGCCTTTTCACCCTCACCCCGCCTTTTGACCCTCACCCGTTTTTACCGCCGCCGCCGACTCCTACACCGCGCCTCGCCGCCGCCGCCTCCCCATCCAGCACGTCGCCGCCGTCTCCCCATCCCGCTCCTCGCCGCCGCCGCCTCCTACGCCGCGCGGACCTGCCGGCTCGTCACCGGCAGTCCGCCCCCTCCCGCAGTCCGCCGTTCGGCTCGGCGGCGGCTCGGCCGCAGCCCCCTCCCTCGGCACGCGCACCGCCGGCCGCCCGGCCATCTTCGGTATTTTTTTCCTTTCATTTTTAGTTTTTGATTTTATAATTACAATATAAATTTACTAATAGTTGTAATAATAGTTTAGGTTGATTTAATGTGTTTTGTGATTATAGTTAAATTATTTTGAACTATAGATTAGTTTTATTTATTAATGCTTAGGTATATTTCATATAGTTATTAATGCTTAGGAATATTAATTAATGTTTAGGTATATTTTGTATATTTAAGGTATATTTTAATTAAAGTATATTGTAGGTATATTTTGTACTATAACAATGTAATTTGAACTATAGTTTAGGTATATTTTGAACTATAGTTTAGGAATATTTTTAAGTATCAGGTTATAAGTAAATCATGAAAATTTGAGGGAATTATACTGAGTATTTAATACATTTTCGAATGAAATAGAGTGTAGGTGCTTATAGATTGTCAGAATACTGATTCGATATGTCGTTTAACGTCAGATTCTGTAATGCATTAGTAGGGATGAATTCAGAACTAGTAAATATCAGAGTTCATCATGGCAATGAGATCATCAATTATTGTGACTCTGGGGTAGATTTAAGTCAGTTTCAGTATGTAGATACAACTGTGAGCAATCCAATACACATGAGACATGGGGATATATTAGGTTGGATGCATAATTTTCTGCATCGTCCTTTCCAACAGCGCCACAGCTCTCACTGCTCCACAGTCATCCACACTTGTGCACAGTCACTGCTCCTGAATTTTGCCCTCGCACGCTCCACACCGCTCACTCCCCCCACTTTAAACAATGACACGACCTCTCACTGCTCCTGACTTCTGCACTCGCACACCAGGACAGGCAAAGCAATCAATGAGCGTTCTTTGAACGTTCAATGTCGGCCACAACGTTCAATCAATGAGCACACTACTGCAGCGGGAAATGACAACTGTATGCATTCCCTGTCGGCCACAACGTTCAACACATTCAAATTCGAATCCAATGCAACCTTCACACATTAAACTAAAATAAAGTACGGTTTTACAGAATTCAACACGCACAACACATGAAATGGCATGTGACGACCTCTTGAACACAACGGTAACGAGGTCCAGGACTAAAGCTAACATACCTTAGGTAATTTTAACAAACAACAAACACTAACACAACATCGAGCGAACACGATGTCTACCTCCTAATACTGCTCCCAATTAGCAAATTGTGTCGAACCGTCTCCATAGTATGCTCCCATAGCAGGAGGTGATGGCAGTGCTGGCGGATTGTTTATGTGACACAGGCAGTTGCAATATGGAGTAGTGCATGCATACTTCGGTGGGCTGGGACCTTTGTTCTCATCTTCCTCCTCTTCGTTGTTGCCGCTGCTTACTTCCATTTCTAAATCGAAGATACGATTCTGTAGATAATAGATGTACTCGGCGTGAGGATGAATTGGGGGAGGATCGACCCATTGTACGAACCCGCAGTTCTCTGGAGCATTGGATGCCTGAAACACAACAGATAATGTAAATCATACAATACATATTAAACATATCCAACACACCCTTAATACTCAATATTACCCATGCTCGAGGGCACTTGAAGAAACGACGACCTCCATCCGTTCCCTCGGTGAGCATCTGCACTAAGCAATCCTCACCATGCATGCAATTTGGCCAATCTTCTATACAGTTATCGTACCATCTCAGCGGTGAATCTTTGCTGAAATCACTCCTGCTCTCAACTGGAAACTCATACACTGCTTCTGGAAAATCCTCAGGGCCAATGGAACTGGGCCACACTATCGGTGGTCCTTTCCTACTCCCTTTTCCTCTGCTCGAACCGAAACCCTTCCCACTAGATGATCCCCCACTAGTCATCTGTAATGCAGCTAATTTTTTGTTGCCACTGGCCTCCATCGAGGCCTTTATATAGGCAAAAGTGGGCCCTGTGACATGTTGGCTGATTGATGGCTGACAGGGGCCTGTCGGCTCTTAGAAAGCCGACTAGTGCCTGTCGGCCCTTGCACAGCCAATGGGTACTTGTCGGCTCTCAGAAAGCCGACAGGCCCATGTTTGGGCCGACAGGGCCCCAGAACATTATTGGGCCGATACCGCAGTCGGGCTGACTGGGTCCCGTCGGCCCTTGGACGGCCGACAGGTCCTGTTGGCGCCGACAAGCCGCGACCGCGTGGTCCGCGTGCGCCACATCAAATGCCAAGTCGTCTGTCGGCTTTTGGAGTGCCGACAGGCACCTATTTTTGCAATTATCTCAATTTGACATTTATTTTTGCGATTAACTATTAAAATAATATTATTAAAAAAATCCTTACATGGTGCACGAGCGACGACAGCAGGAGCTCTAGACGGTAAGCGACTGCACCGACGCACTCCAGAACGCGGTAAGGTCCAAAGTACCTGAACGCCAGCTTCTGGTTGGCCCGAGGTGCAGCTTCAAGTACGCCATGTCGCCCACTTGGAACATGCGTTCAGAACGGCCTTTGTGGGCCTGCCGTTTCATCCGATCTTGAGCACGCAGGAGATGTTGACGCACCTGGTTTTGCATAACCTCGCGTTCCTTGAGCCAGACGGAGAGCTCAACCCCAGAACATGTTGACCCAGTGTGAATGCCGAAGTGGCGCGGATCATGGCCATAGAGCACTTCAAACGGAGAACGCCCCAAGGCCGAATGGGTGCTAGTGTTATACCAGAACTCCGCGAGAGAAAGCCAGGTAGACCACTTGGAGGGGCATGCGTGGACGAAGCAATGAAGATAAGTCTCCAAACATTGGTTCACCCACTCGATTTGGGCATCCGTTTGGGGATGACAGGCCGAACTGATACGGAGCGTGACGCCAGCCAGAGCGAAGAGTTCCTTCCACAGGTTGCCTGTGAACACACGGTCGCGGTCGGAGATGATCGAAGTTGGCAGACCGTGAAGATTGTAGACGTGTTCCATGAACACCTTGGCCACTGACAGCGCAGAAAACGGACGGCGTAGGGCAATGAAGTGAGCAAATTTAGAGTACTCATCCACAACGACGAGAATGCTGTCAACCTGACCGGAGCGGGGTAGGCCCTCCACAAAGTCAAGGGAGATCATGTCCCAAGCAGTAGTTGGCACTGGAAGAGGTTGGAGGAGGCCAGGATAGCGGGCTCTGTCAGGCTTCGCCTGCTGACAGATTGAGCAGGAACGAACGAATTCCCGTACAGATTTCTTCATGCCGGACCAAAAGAAGTACTGCTTCAGCCGGCTATAAGTAACTGGGATGCCCGAGTGACCACCGATGGCTGAACTGTGCATGGCTGTAATAATTTGCTTTTGTAGGTTCAGATCACTGCCGAGCCAAATCTTGTTCTTGTAGCGGAGAACCCCTGCAGACAGGCTGAAATGCTGCACCGCATCCGGTTGGATAGACAGTTTGGAGATCAGAGACTGGGGCACGGGATCATGCACATAAGAAGCCACGACCGTGTCCAGCCACTGTGGTGTGCAAGATGAGACGGCCATGAGTGCCGTAGAAGGGGAATTCCGTCGGGACAAGGCGTCCGCGACCCGATTTTGCAGACCTTGCTTGTACACGATACGGTACTGCAGTCCAAGTAGCTTGGTGAAGACCTTTTGTTGCCATGGGGTGTGGAGGTGCTGCTCGTTCAAGTGGATGAGACTTTTCTGATCGGTGTGAATCACAAACTCGCCCAACTGGAGGTAATGACGCCACTGCTCAACGGCCACTAAGATTGCCAGATACTCTTTCTCATACGTCGAAAGCCCCATGTTGCGAGGACCGAGAGCCTTGCTAATGAATGCCAATGGATGGCCGTGCTGCATGAGTACCGCGCCCACACTAGTGGCACACGCGTCAGTCTCGATGGTGAATGGTGCAGAGAAGTTGGGCAGAGCCAATATAGGGGCGGAGGACAGTGCTGACTTCAGAGTAGTGAACGCTGTCTCATGGTCAGACGTCCAGACAAACATTGTGTTCTTCATGAGCAAGTTGGTCAGAGGCTGGGAGATAATGCCGAAGTGTTTCACGAATTTACAGTAATAACCGGCGAGGCCCAATAAACTGTGCAATTCTTTGGCGGAGGAAGGAGTAGGCCAGCTTAGAATTGCCTCCACTTTGGCCGGGTCGGTGGACACACCTTGTTCGCTGACAATGTGACCCAAATAGGCAATGGAACGCTGAGCAAATTTGCACTTGGACAGCTTCAGCTTCCACTGATCGCGAGCCAACCAAGTAAATACCTGACGCAGATGGTCCATGTGTTCATCAAACGAACGACTATATACCAAGATGTCGTCGAAGAACACGATCACAAACTTGCGCAGGCCAGGAGCGAGAGTGACGTTCATCGCACCCTGGAACGTGCGTGGCGCACCTGTTAAGCCGAACGCCATAACTCTGAATTCGAACTGCCCAAAATGAGTCTGAAAGGCCGTCTTGAATTCCTCCCCAGGCTTGAGCAACATCTGATGAAAACCGGCGCGCAAGTCCAGATTGGAAAACCAGAAAGCAGCATGCAACTCATCCATCAAGTGATCAAACACGGCAACCACTACCGGAAAACCCACATATGCCGAGTGCCCGGATATTTGCCGAGTGCATAATCTCGAGCACTCGGCAAAGCTACTATTTGCCGAGTGCCAAAAAACATGCACTCGGCGAACAAATGGCACTCGGCGGCCTATCTTTTTTGCCGAGTGCCAGCCATATGGCACTCGGCAAAGACACACTTTGCCGAGTGCCTGTAAGGATCACCGGGGTGTCCGACCCTAGAGGGGGAGGGGGTGAATAGGGTCGCTAATCGCTTTTCTATCCTAGGGCTCAAACTACTTGCATAAGATAAACCTAACACGTCCTACGCATGCTAGTTATGACTAAGGTTTATCTATGCTACTCTCTACTAACCCCTAAAAAGACTTGCAACCTAGCTAATCCTAATCAAACTAACTAGGAAAGTAAAGGTATGCAAGGTAGAGTAAGTGCGGAAACGTAATGCGGTAAGTAAAGAGGTAAGTGCAAGAGGGATGCAAACTCCCGAGTAGACACGGTCATGTAACGTGGTTCGGCATAAACGCCTACGTCCACAGGACACCGAGGCTCTTCCGATCACCGTCTTGCACTACGCCACCAATGGCGATGCCGGCAAGCAAAGGCAAGTGCCCACAAGACACCGAGTCTCGTGCACCGCCTCCGTCTCTCTCGGTCACCCGGCCGAAATCCACTACGGAGCTTCTCCACCAAGGAGGGGGCCTCCTCTTCCCCCGCACAAAGTGTCGTTGCCACTCCACACCAAGACGGAGGGTCACACGACGGATCACAAGTTGCTTGCCGCAGCAAGACTTCTCTCAAGGGAGCTCTCGCAAGAACTAATCCCTATTACAAGCACTAAGCACTCTCACAAGTGTGCTTAAGCCTATTTGATGTACAATGAAGCTCTATGGTGGTTGGAGATGTTCTTGGGTGTGTTTGGGATGTTCAGCAACTCCAGCACACTTCAAATGGCCGGGGTGAGGCGTATATATAGGCCACCAAGTCTTGTAGCCGTTGCTCCAACGGTCAGCTGAAAATCTGCTACCACCGGAAGAACCGATGCCTCTTGGCAGGGTAGCGTCGGTTCATCCGGTCACTCACAACATGAAGTAGCCGTTGAAGTCCTGACAGCTGACGCAGAGACCACCGGTTGAACCGATGCAATGCACCGATGCCTCACCGGTTCAACCGGTGCTGAAAGAATCTTCTCCTGGATGCTGACGTCATTACACCGGTGGTATGCACCGATGCACCGTCGGTTGAACCGGTGCTGAAGAAACTTCTTCTGGGCACTTGACATCGTCTCTGGTACAAAGGACGGCCATTGCACCGATGCCCTATTTTGGACCGTCGGTTCAACCGGTGCCTATAGGCTGACTTGGCTTCGATTCCCTTCTGCACCAAAGTATCAAGGCGTCGGTTCTTCCGACTACCATCGGATGCTCCGATGCCCTGGCGTCGGTTCTTCCGGTGCTCCTGAATCGAAGAGCTTTCAGGGCGCTGCCCTGAGACCCGCGAGGGGCGGCTCCCCCTCGACCCCCGTCCGCTAACCGGGTAGCGAAACCCCCGTAGGGGCAGTCCATCGGGCCTTGCTACGCCTATCTTCTCTTTCTCTTTGTCATCACTTGAACCTAAAAGCCTGAGAATGATCATCTTAACAATCATATTAGTCCAAGTGTTGTGTTGTCATTCGATCACCAAAATCACTCGAAATGGCATCAATGGTGCCATGTTCGTTACAGTGCCAGTCAGTTGACACTCGGCAAAGAGCGTCACGTGCACCGACAGACGACCCGCAGACGACCGTTACCGTGGCGATACTTTTGTTTGCCGAGTGCCTACATGGGGACACTCGGCAACAAGATCTTTGCCGAGTGCCTACATGGGGACACTCGGCAACAAGATCTTTGCCGAGTGCCCTACAGTCGACACTCGGCAAACGCTGTCACGTGCACCGCACACGCCAGCTCCCCAAAGCCGTTACGCTGTTGCCACGAACGTTCCCATTTTTCCACGGCCGTTACCGTTATGCTTCGCCGAGTGCCAAATTGGGGCACTCGGCAAACATATTGTAATGCCGAGTGTAATGGAACAGGCACTCGGCATTTAATAAACTTTGCCGAGTGTCGTCTTTGGCACTCGGCAAACAAATACAAAAATTTTCTCCAACAACCTCCAAACTTTTTCCTCCGTTCTCATACTATGTGAAAGACATCATATTTAAATTTGGCAAATTATCCTTTATGTTTACTATATTTAGATTATTTATTTGATTACAAGAATATTTTGTGTATAATTCAAATTTGAACTGCCAAATGTTGTCAAAAGTGTTGATAATTAATGGAAAAATTATATTCATGTTATTGAGTCAAATTTAAGGGTTTGTACAAGAATTTAAAGAAAAAAAATCAAATATCTTATTCAGTAAACATAGCAATGAATTTGTGGCCGAATAAATTTTAAATTCTATAAAACACAAATGAAGTCCGAAAATTATGAAATTTGTAGTGAAAGCATGATATCATAAGTAGAGGCTGTGGAAAAAAATTTGAGAAGATTTCAAAAAATTTATCACATACGTTGGTTACAGGATGAGGAATCCCGAAGAGGATCCAAAGACATTTGAATGAGTCAGTTAAGTTTTTGAGTCCAACGGACCATCCAATTGAGTTTTGACTTCAAAATTTTTTGTGTAGGCAATGGTCATGATGGATAGGTTTATGGTAAATATTCATTATTTTTTGAGCCCATTTGATAATATTAAAGTTTTTTTAGTACTATGTAAATTGAATTTGAACTTATACTGCATGAAATAATGGAATTTTTTTGGCTAAAGTATGTTAAATTTTTTTGCCGAGTGCCGTGATCTGGCACTCGGCAAAGTTTCTGCCCCCGCCCCCAGCTAAGTGACCGACCCGCACACACGCGCACTCACTCACGCCGCACACACCTGTACTCACACCGCCGCCTCCACTCCGCCGCGCCGCCGCCTCCACGCCCCGCCCCGGCGCGCCGCGCCCTGCCCCGCCGCCTCCACGCCCCGGCTCGCCGTCCCCGGAGCGCCGCCCCGCCCTCGGAGCGCCGCCGCGTCCACGCCGCCGCCCCGGCGCGCCGCGTCCCGCCCCGCCTCCTCCACGCCCCGGCGCGCTGTCCCCGGAGCGCCGCGCCGCGCCCCGCCGCCACCACGCCCCGGCGCGCCGTCCCCGGAGCGCCGCCCCTCCCTGGCGCCCTGCCCTGGGAGCGCCGCCGCGTCCACTCCGCCGCGCCTCCATCTCCACGCCGCCGCCCCGGCGCGCCACGTCCCGCCCCGCCTCCTCCACGCCCCGGCGCGCCGTCCCCGGAGCGCCGCGCCCCGCCCCGCCACCTCCACGCCCCGGCGCGCCGTCCCCGGAGCGCCGCCCCTCCCTGGCGCCCTGCCCTCGGAGCGCCGCCGCGTCCACTCCGCCGCGCCGCCGCCTCCACGCCGCCGCCCCGCCCCGGCGCGCCGCGCACCGCCCCGCCTCCTCCACACCCCGGCGCACTCGGTAATGATGCCCTCAAAGACTTTCCTGACAACTTCATTGTCCTCCTGCTCAATTAGTATTACAAAATGATTTAAAGAAGAAAAATGCAGGATGAGAATAGATTTATCATCTACTGTATACAACTATTTTAGACACCACAACTATCATTGTGAGCTATCATCTTTTCTGTACATCAGCTATGCAAATGAGAACTGAAGTTCAGTCCGATTCTTGGCAAGACTAATCTACACCATACACCCAAACATTTTGGTTATCCTTGCATTACATAAAGAATCCCCAGTGATACATAGAACTGCCACCAAGGAAGTATACTGACAGCTATACCATTGCTCTGCAGGTTACAGAAAATTTGATAAAGGAGATAAAGAGAAAAAGAGGAAGGCTAATCATGCAATGCAAGTATTCGTAAATTACTTGCTCACAACTCAGCTAGGTTAGTTAACAAAGCATGGTCAGAGTAGAAGCTTGAACTGCGATGCAAGTATTCATAAATTCATTGTGATTGTTTGTTACTAAAATCCTTGAAACAGAAAGTGCAGTATATATGTGACTGATTTCCCTATATCCAAATAATACGTAACACTTATTAGCCCTCACATGCATGCATGAGCCTTAAGAGGTGGATATTATGTCAACAGAGAAAGTCGTGTTTAATGTGCCCTCAATGCTTTAGTAGTTTCCGCTGATGATTTTGCTTTCTTGCTAGTCATGATGCTTAACCTTTTATTTGTTCTGACTGCACAAAATATAGGCTGGTAGCGGCGTCCGCCTGCGACGTGCTCAACGAGAAGCTTGAACTGCGAGTCCACACCAAGCCGGCCACGCCTACACCGCCGACCCGTTGTAAGCACCGCCACCGTCTTTGCATATCTAGCACCGCCACCGTCTTTGCATATCTAGCACCTCGTAGTTCATGTAACCTAGTTAGGCGTCTCCCATTCGGAAGAGATACAATTGAGATATGCGGATCTTTGCATATCTATAATTATATCTCTTTCGAATTGTTCACGTTATTTGGACAGCCCGAGGATGCGTAGATACGGATAGTTACCATGATCAACTCCCATCCGAGACAGAGTCTCGGCATCACCTCCCCGTTGTTCTCCGGATACACAATCTCCCTTTCGGGACGTGTATTTGGAGAACAGCGGGGAGGTGCTGCCGAAATTTTGTCTCGGATGGTAGTGGACCATGAAAACTGACCGTATGTACGCATCCTTGGGTGGGATTAGGACCTACCTTCACCTATTAGAATGTAGGGACAACACGTAGATGCATTTGATTTTTATTCTCACTCCGGTTTAGAGGATGGATGACCGTCATTGGATGTACACGGGCCGTCCAAGTCAGGCTACCATGACCGATGAATGGATTCGAAAGACCAATGATTTTTTGGAAGCCGCGTGGAGTCAGGCTGAAGGATCGAGTTTCTTGTGGTGTCCGTGCAACATATGTGGAAATAAGAAACGGAAAACGAAGAAGGTTATGGGCCAACATCTTTGCAAGTATGGATTTACGCCGGACTATACCCGGTGGATCTTTCATGGTGAAGGCCACCGTATGAGGGACGAGGTTGTGAGGCAACGCATCGATGATTGTGATGCTGATGGTGGGGTTGGAGACATGTTACATGACTATCATGAAGCACATTTCGGTGAACGACTGCAGGAGGAGGAGCCAGAGGCATCCGCAAAGGCGTATTTTGAGATGTTGGAGGCTGCACAGAAACCACTTCACGGTCATACAAAGGTTTCTCAGCTGGATGGCATCGGACGGCTAATGGCCTTGAAGTCTCAGTTTAGCCTGAGCCGAGACGCCTTCGACAGTCTGTTGACCGTGTTTGGAAGCATGCTTCCAGAAAATCACATTATGCCAAAGTCAATGTATTTGGCACAGAAAATTCTCGGTGCACTTAGGATGCCATATGAGCAGATACATTCTTGTCCAAATGGGTGTATCTTATTTAGGAAGGAGCATGAGAAAGATGCTTACTATCCGAAATGTAAAGCCTCTAGGTTCCTCGAAGTGGACTCTGGTGATGGTCAGCCTAAGAAGCAGCTCACGATTCCCGTGAAAATCCTACGCTACCTTCCTTTCATTCCGAGGATCCAACGACTATTCATGACCGAGGAATCCACGCAACAGATGACCTGGCACAAGAAAGGTGTTCGATACAACCCTGACAAGATGGTGCATCCATCCGATGGTGAGTCATGGAAGAATTTTGATAGGATTCATCGTGACAAGGCTAATGAAGCTCGTAATGTACGTATTGCGCTTGCAACAGATGGGTTCAATCCTTATGGGGTGGTGGCCGCCTCGTACTCATGCTGGCATGTGTTTGTTATCCCTCTAAATCTCCCTCCAGGGGTCCTATTTCAACGACAGTCCATATTCGTGTCGTTGATTATTCCAGAGCACCCGGGGAATAAAATGAGTGTTTACATGGAGCCTCTGATTGATGATTTGGTCAAGGCATGGGATGAAGGGGTGTGGACCTATGATCGAGCAACAAAGACAAATTTTAGAATGTATGTTTGGTACCAATTCTCCCTGCATGACTTACCCGCGTATGGCATATTCTGCAGCTGGTGTACTCACGGGAAGTTCCCATGTCCAACATGCAAGGCAGCTCTGCAGTTCATCTGGTTGAGGAAGGGGGGTAAGTATTCGTCGTTTGACAAACATCGACAATTCCTCCCCGCTGACCATCCTTTTAGACAATGCGTTAAGAACTTCACGAAAGGTGTAAAAATTACGGAATTTGCACCGCCGATCATGATGGGTGCTGCGATTCATGATGTGGAGCCGTACATAGGGTAAGTTCTCATTTAACGTGTTCATGATGTTCCACGATTTAGCATCTCATTTAACATCTTCTTGCGTTTGCACTAAGCAGCATCCAACCCCTTGATCATATTTCACACAAGCAATTTGTTCGTCTATTCTGGCGTCGCTCAAGGTCTCCAACCCAGAACGAATCTGAGTCTCTTCTAAAAAATGGCGCCGGAAATTCTCAGCCCGATTTCATTTATTGGTTGCAACAAAAGGTAAACTCCGGTTCACATGATCTTTGCTATAGCTATAGGTTCAAGTGCATATGACGAACTTTGTCCCTTTCGCTTTCAGGGGCAAACCGATTCGTCCATGAGTGCCGAGTTGAGACAAGTGGCTGATGGATTTAGCTATAGGGTTAGGTCATTTAACGTTTATGACGTGAATGGATATCGCTTTCACACAACAGGATACGAGCAAAGTCGGCCCAATCGAAAAACCACTAATACTGGAGTATTTACGCCAGGCCAAGATGGGGTCGAGTATTATGGAAGACTTGAAGAAATATACGAACTCAAGTTTCGAGGTTCCGTACCACTGACTCCCGTTATTTTCAAATGCCATTGGTTTGATCCTACATTAACTAGGCGGACCCCAAATGTTGGCCTAGTCGAAATTCGTCAGGATTCAAAGTTACTAGGCGACGATGTCTACATTGTGGCTCAACAGGCCACACAAGTTTATTATCTCTCATGTCCGTGCCAAACCGACAAACGTCTTCAGGGTTGGGATGTTGTGTATAAGGTATCGCCACACGGCAAACTTCCTATCCCAAACAATGAAGACTACAACAATGGCAGAGAGTTCTTTCAAGAAGAAGGACTAGAAGGGAGTTTCGAGATAGACTTAAGTGACGTGATGGGAATGGAAGTGGACAATCAAAGGATTGCTGACGAGGAAGCTGGAGACGAGGTTGAAAATGCTCATGATTTAGAATTACTCGAGCGGCTGCGTTTGGGCAGAGACAGTGAAGATGACATTCCTCCTTCGAATTATGCTGATTACGTCGAGGAGCCAAATAGTGATGATGAGGATTATGATCCAGCTAATCCCGATTATGATGACTATTTCTAGTACATGTATGAACTGAATTATTTAATTCTATGTATATATATTATTTTATTTTGCTTAATTTGCTATGAACCGAATTGTTTAATTCTATGAACTGATTTTGCATATTTGTAGATATATTTATTGTTTATTTTGCATAATTTGTTAAGTACATATTGTTCATTTTTGCTGATTCATTTACAATTATTGATTGCAGGTTATTGATTCGAAATGCCAGGCGGGGGCAAGATTGGTTTCCTGAGCGCCTTGTACAGGAGTAGTGGTGGAGAGCAAGAGGCTCCTGAGGGGTCCAGTGCAGCAGGGGGGTCCAATGTCTCAGAGGGGTCCAGGAGGCATTGGGGACGAGGGCCAGGGAGAACGAGAGGAGGTAAGACAGGTGGTGGATACCAGGGAAGGACGAGAAGAAGCAGGAGGGAGAGGACACCTCCAGATTTGACGGCGGCGGCGGCGGCGGCGGAGGAGGAGGAGGAGGAGGAGCGGGAGCAGGAGGAGCCGAGACAGGAGGAGGAGGACCAGGAGGAGGAGGAGGAGGCAGCAGGAGATACGAGGGCGGTGTGGTTGCGAGGACCGTCGCAACTGCCGTAGCGGCCGATACCTCTTGCGAGACGCCCGATCATTCGACCGGTACCGGACAGGTAATACTTTATGTTACACAATGGCATTTATTTTTCAATTCTTATGTTCAAAATGACAAGATACTAATACTTTATGTTATACACTTTTACAGGTATTGGATGCTCGTGCAGGCGGGTGCCCACAAAAGGAAGCCCAACGGCATCCTGGGAACCCTATGCAGGGAGCTCTTCCCTGGGCTGGTGATGCATGCCGGCATACACGTGGGACCACTACATCGCCGTCCCAGATGCAGAAGATCGGGAAGGGAGGTCCTTCGGCAACAAGGCGAGACTGGTGGTGGGAGAATTTTGGGTAAGTCGTCGCACTATATTGGTGAATAGTTACCATATATTTGAAACTCTTTGAATATTGACTGCAATTATCGAGTATATGCAGGATTTCTACAGGTGCGAGCCAGGATATGAGGCCATAGCGCCTCAGGTGGCTGACACAGCATGTCGCAAACTAGTGAAGGACATGCACTACGAGGCGCGTGTTCAGGCCGTAATTACCTACTGCGCCGATGTGGAAAAAAGGAAGGTCGGCAAGGACGTAGCAAGAAATATGTTTCTCACGCGGGAACAATACTTGAGGGTAAATGACGAAATCACTACTCATTTCTTTTGAATTTCATTTTCGGAAATGTCATCCACTTTGCTTCCATTACATGTAGGTGCCTCCGAACTGGTGTGTTGGCAAGGGCGCGTGCTGGGAAATGATGGTGGACATGTGGCTTAGCGAGGAGTGGATTCAGCGGCACAACTTATGCCGTGAGCGCCGCTTGTTGATGCAAGGTGCGCCACACCATCAAGGCAGCCGAGGCCTTCCCAAGTACAGGGATGCTTGGGTAAGTCATTACACTTTTTGGTACTTTCAAACTCTAAATTCTGCATTCTCACTAGTCATTGTATTCTTTCGCTTTGCTTGCAGTCGGGGTCACATGAAGACCAGGAATGCAACGACTTCCAGGCATACTGTATGGCGCACAAGGGCAGGGCGACGTCCGACGTCTCCTACAACCCGGCGGATCCACCCGAGGCATACAGCAACCCGAGCGTCCACACGCGCATCACTGAGTACACGGAAATGGGAAAGGCACTCCATGGGGACACATGGGATCCGGCCACCCAGCCCCTTTCTGGAGAAGCCATCATGAGGGTAGGAGGAGGGAAGAAGCACGGCCGTTACTGGATCGCCAACAGCATTGTCGACACAGCCAGTACGCCGACTCTCTCCCAGCTTCGGGCAAGGACCACCGACTCGACTCTGCCAATACGCCCACGGCCTGAGACTTCAGTGGCCAGCGTGCGTGCAATCCAGTTTATTTCTGCTCCATTTGTCGTTCGTTGCTTTTAGTTATATTTTGTTCGCATTGTAACATTTGGGTGAAATCTTATAGGCCCGGATGGACGAAGAGACGAAGAGGCGGGAGGAGATCGAGGCAAGGCTGGAGGAGGAGCGGACGCTAAGGCAGGAGCGAGAGCGCAGGTGGCAGGAAGAGCGGATGCAGGAGCGGCAGAGGATGGAGCAGGCGCTTCTTGCTGAGCGACTGGCCGCGCAACAACAGATGCAGACCATGTTCTCATATCTCCAAGGCCTTGGCGCGACAATCAACTATCAACCGCCGCCAACGATGCCCTGGCCTCCACCACCGCTGCCACTGCTAGGCATTCCGTCTATCTTTCCTCCATCTGGCGCTAGAGGCACTCCTGTGAGTATGATATATAGATTTATTTTGCTTGCACATATATATTCTAATTTTGAGATACTTTATGTCAATATATCATGTGCTATATCTGAAAGAACATCTAGACTCACTTAGTGGAGTGTTGAGATACTTAGTGGTTGGCTGATCGAACACGTGTGCTACATGATCCTTCCCAAGATCTCTCGTGCTATATACTAGAGATTAGCTAGGCTGCCAATGTAATTTCCCACAAATTAGACAGTAAATTCGTGACTATATATTGCTGTTTAATTATGATTAGGAGGCACCAGGACTGATCTTTCAGCCACACTTAGAAAATTAGTGGAAGTTTAGATCGATCGTACATGATGGACAAGTAGTATAATCTTAGTACTCCTTTTATTTTTTCCTTCTTTTATCAAGCTAATACTGGTTCAGATGCATTGCAAATAATACTTGTGTTTGATGCAATATATACAGCCTGCATTTTTATTGTATTTTACCTTGTTCAGATAGTGGCTCTATGCATCACCATGCCAAAAGTTAAAATATATTTTTTTTGCAGAATCAATCGATTGGGGGTCAAATGAGCCTCCGGACGAGCATTCACCGGCACGTGCAGCGTCGTAGTGGCCACCTAGCTGATTTAGAGTTGTTTATGATATTTGTTCTACAGGCTTGTTGTTGTTGGACTAGACTTGTTTAATTAGTTGGACTTATGTTTGTTGAACGTTACACTTATACCATCGATGTTGGACTTATGCTATTTGTGATATTCATGCGACACAGCGTGAGATATTTGCGTTATTATGTGATGGATGTGCCATATATATACTGTAACGCTTGTCTGGAATGTATATATGTTTTTTTTTATGATGAATGTGGTTAATACATAAAAATTGAAAAAATATAAAAAAACAGCAAGCTTTTGCCGAGTGTTTTTACCCTGACACTCGGCGAAGTTTGAAACTTCGCCGAGTGCCAGACGACTGGCACTCAGCAAAGACCCAAACTTCGCCGAGTGCCAGACGCCTGACACTCGGCAAAAACCCAAACTTCGCCGAGTGCGGCCAGGTTGGCACTCGGCGAAGTTTGAATCTTTGCCGAGTGCCGAGCATATGGCACTCGGCAAAGTTTTCGCCCCATCCCGTTCGGCCGTCCCGTTCGCCAGTTCGCCGTCCCGTTCGCCAGTTCACCTGTCCGTCCGTCCCGTTTCAACTTTTTTTTGCCGAGTGCGGCTTGGCACACGGCAAAGGTTTGTGCCCGAGAAAAGACACTCGGCAAAGCCGGCTTCGCCGGTAGAAGAAAGGCCGTGTGCGCTTTGCCGAGTGCTACACTCGGCCAACAATTTGCCGAGTGTTTTTCTGCCTTTGCCGAGTGTCTGTGACACTCGGTAAAGTACCTGAGTCCGGTAGTGAACTGGAAATTTGGACTTCAGAGTCAAGGCATTAAGGTGACGAAAATCCACACAAAACCGATAAGAACCGTCTTTCTTTTTCACCAGGAGAACATGAGAAGAATATAAGCTAGCACGTGGCTGAATCAAACCTTGTTCCAACATATCAGCGACCTGTTTCTCAATCTTGTCACGCAAAGCAGGAGGGTAGCGATATGGTCTAATGTTAACAGGGCGAACACCAGGGAGCAGAGGGATTGCATGGTCGCAGGCTCGAGACGGGGGCAGAGAAGTGGGTTCTTGAAAAAGAAATGCAAACTCAGTAAGGAGATTCTGCACGTCGGCCGGAATAGGCGAAGAGGCATCAGCAGAAGCACCGGCAGAGAGCACAGAACAGACCTGAACAAGAACCTGGTCTGGTTGGGAAGGAAGATCTCCGTGGAGGACAACTGTCTGACCCTGATAGGGAATTTGCAGCCATTTTTCCTGCCAATGAACAGTAATCGGGCTGAAATTCTCAAGCCAATCCATGCCGAGAATGAGATCATACGCTGTCAGAGGCAATATCTTCAGATCAGGCTGGAATGGTCGAGAACCAATGAACCAAGTAGCCTGAGGAATTACTGAGGCACACTGCAGAATACCGCCTCCAGCAACTTTCACTGACAAGGGTCTGTGCAATGGTTGGACGCCAAACAACTTAGCTGCCAAAGTAGCACTGAGGAAGGAAAAGGAACTGCCCGAGCCCACCAATACTGAAACCAAGTGGTCCTGAATAGAACCCAGAAATTTAACAGTTCGAGGAGCATCGACACCATTGATGGCAGCC
The DNA here is from genome assembly GCF_016808335.1 of Panicum virgatum. NCBI lineage: Eukaryota > Viridiplantae > Streptophyta > Magnoliopsida > Poales > Poaceae > Panicum > Panicum virgatum. Next base: position 33,513,874 of record NC_053152.1, on the reverse strand, counting down.
TTGGATATAGCCAGAAATAACTGATCGGCAGAATCGACAGAATCTGGAGGAGATGCAGAGGACTCATCCTCCAGTTGGAACAACTCCCAGAGCTCCTGAACCACGTGCAATTGGACGGTGGCAGCACAAGAATGATCACGTGACCATTTCTCACCCCACTTGTAACAGAGACCCATGGCGCGGCGGTAGTTGCGCAGAGCAGATGCCCGGGCTTCAGGAGAAGAGCCACCGCGCAAAGAGTCACCGCGCGAAGAGTCGACGCCGCGTTGATCCACGGCCTGGGTAGTAGCAGCCAGAGCCGGCCGTGGCGGAGGAGGTAGAGGATGCGGCCCCCGCGGAACGGGCTTCGGCAGTGGTGGCAGATCAGAACGCTTGACGTCCCGGCGGCGAGAGGGATCCGCCACTTCCTCCTGCAAACCAGCCAACACACAAGCAGTATCCAGATCGCGTGGCCGTTGCACAAGCACAATTGATCTAATATCCTCACACAAACCATCAATGAAATGAAGGGTATAGTAAAGGGGATCGGTTGTGGTCAAGGTTGAAAAACGGTCGGAATCGGTCGCGATAACTCTATTATTGTTTTCAATTTTATATTTTAATACGAATACGAAATCGAAAACGGGAAGCTCGAACACGAAAACGAACACGGAATTACGGGATATCGAAAATGAACCAATTCGAACGGAATGTGTCGAAAACGATCGAAATACGAAAAGTCAAAACGGAACTATCGACCCGTACAATGAAGAAATATTACCCAACCATCCAACCAACCCGACACAACAACACATACAAATCATAAATCATAATAATTAATAACACAGAGATATAATAACAGTATAACACAAGTCTTAATAGTTAAGCATAATATAAGTGTTGAACTGTGTACACGCCTTGGCTCATATAATCACAGAGTCCACAGGTGACAGGTCACGGCCGCATTCACACAGAGTCACAAATAAGTTTCAGATACACAAATAAGACCCGCAAGTGCAGAGCACAGCACAATATAAAAAACATACAGCCTATAGCTCTTAGTCTTCTTCCTGCCCCTCACTGCTAAGCGAGATAGTGGGTCCATTCTCCAGTTCGTGGGGGTGCTCGGCCTGCAGTGGTGCCCCTGGCTCCGTCCCCTGCGGCGGCGTGACGTGGTTGGAGGCCTTGGACAGTTGGACTGGGCGGCGAGCGCGGGTTCGCAGTAGGCTGGCGGAGGCGGAGGGAACACAGTCATGGAATCGGATGGGGTGCTCTAATTTTTTTGGGCTGGTTTCCATCAACTGCAAAAAAACGGGATGTCCCGAATTGGTAAAAGCGGGATATCCCGAACAAATACGGGAAATCCGAAAACGATCGGGGAAACAGTCAAACCGTTTCCGTCCCGATTCCGAATTTGATATCCCGTATTACCGTACCGAATCCGAATTTGTCCGAAAATGCGAAAACGAGCAGGTAAAATGGAGAAATCGGTGCGGAACGGAACATGATTTATCCCGACTGTTTTCAACCCTAACTTGTGCTAGTATAAGCAGAGAGCTGATCAACCAATTCAGTGAACTGCTCGACGTACTCGGCCACGGTAGAAGTCTGACGAATGTGAAAGAGTTGGCAGATGAGTGACTCGTGTTGATCCCTACCAGACCTATCATGAACCAATTGACAGAACTCGGACCAAGCAAGTTGCGAAGCATTGCGCTCCACGGTTTGAAACCAACGTGCGGCTGGACCATCGAAATACATAGCAGACAAATTCACCCAATACGACGGGTCGACACCATACATCTCGAAATAGCTTTACACACACGATTGCCACAGCTTTGGGTTTTCACCGTCAAATTTACGGAAGGGAAGTTTAGGAAGCCGGCCGGTAGAAGGATAAGACGCCGAACCAGAGGAATTCGGAAAGCGAGAGACGCTAGCAGGATGGAGATCGGGGATGGGTGATGGGGACGTACCCTTGACCAGGAGATGGGAGATGGTCATGACAGACCCAAACCTAGACTCCCGGGGAGAATTCTCAACGCGGCGCCCATCAGGGCTGACGGCCATGTTGCCAGCAGAGGAGGTCGCCGCAGCCGCCACGGGGTTCGGCAGGATGCCGGAGCCGGAAGAAAGCCGATCGAGAACGACGCGATCCAGTTTGGCGGAGAGGGATCCCACCTGATCCTTGAGATCACTCACGGCGACGAACTTGTCAACGAGATCTACGACGGAGGAGTCGACGCCCTACTTCCAGGCGCGGAGATCGGAGGCCGTTTGCTTGACGGTGAGGAAGCGGTCGGAGAAGGAGGTCTCAAAGCTGTCGACACTGGCCTCCACTAGGGCGAAGCGGTCGCCCAATTGTTTCATCTCGTCGAGTGTCACACCCGGTTTCAGAGACAAAACCAGATGCAGATATTACATGTGCGCCAGAATCAAAGTTTACACACATGTAACGACTTTGTGAATACCAAAAGACAGTGCCAAAATATAAAGAGAGTATTATAATTATTACACGACCAAAAGTCTCGTAATCTAAACAAATAAGCGAGTACTAGCAGCGGAAATAACACGGACGTCTCCACAGGCAGTTGACTGGAAGCACGCTCACCTAGAACTCGTCGAAATCTCTAGGGAAATCCTCAAATCTCTCGTCTGAGCAGCAGTCCGGGTAGTGTAGATGCAAATAAATAAACACAAGCGTGAGCACATGTCGTACTCAGCAAGAGAAGAATAGTATAATAAACATGCAAGACATTATAAGTGGAAAGGCTGATGGGTTTAAGTAGTTAGCATTTTAATTGGTCAAATTTTATTAAGCAACTTAATTACTAGCAAGTATAAGTGTATACCATCCCACAATTAATGTAAAGCATCCCCAACATCAATTAAATGCACAATTTAAGTCCATCTTCCATAGTTTACTCATATGAGGGTCCAGGCCGCTCATGACCGTGAGCACGGCTAACCGGTTAGTTTTACACTCTGCAGAGGTGGCACATCTTTACCCACAAGTCATGTTTTGCATGTTGCCCGAGTTTGCAAAACCCTTAAGCACTTCCTTTGGTGAGTGGCTAGGGATTCACTAATAGGTCTTATGTTGAGGTACCACAAAGATTCCCTAGTGCTGAAATGCCCACTGAGATCATTAAACCACAAGATATCGAAATTAAAACCGATCTATCTTATGCTGAATATCCAATTAGAGTTCTTGACACCAAAAAAAGAAGTACCAGAAAGGAGAAAGTTAAAATGTACAAAATCAAGTGGAATCACCATACTGAGGAGGAAGCTACTTGGGAGACTGAAACTTATCTCCAAAGAAATTTTCCCGACTTTCTTAGAACCAATCCAGGTACCAAATCTTTCCGTCCTTAATTTTTCTATAATCTCGGGGTGAGATTCCTTTTAGGGGGGGAGGCTGTGACACTCTAGGTGTCTGCACAGTAGAACTGCATTTATTTTATGCATCATGTGTTTAATTTGTGTGAGCAAGGGTCTTATTTTTAAAATTTAAGGTTAACTGTGTAAATATGATTTGATGCAAGGTCCTTTCTATAATTTAATTTGAATAGGGTGTGCAAATGTTGCTTTTGTAGAGGGTTTATTTGTAAAATTTAGTGTAATCATTACATGGCAGGAAATTTTACTTTTCAGTCTGAAATTAAGGTGAATTTGCTTTGGAAAAGACAAAAGTCCATTAAATTCAAAATCATTTCTATGTTTTCAAAATAAGTCTTTAACCTTTGATCAAATCAATTTTTGCACAACACCAAAGTGGTAGATCTTGAAAAGTTGAACAACTTTCATGTTGGGCACTTTTTCATTTGAGCCCTAGTTTAGGAGTTATTTTTGTTTTACAGTAGGATCCCTGAATTTTTCAGAAATTGCAAACAGGTCCAGTCTTCTTCTCCCTCCTCTCTCCCTCTTTGCTTCTCTGCCGCCGGCGTAGAACAGCGCCGCCTACCGCCGAGGAGGGCCGCAGGCCACCTCTTGCTGCTCCACTGCCACACGCGGCACCACCGCAACCCCCTGGCCCCACTCCCCTCCGCGCTGGAGCACTCCTCCCCTTGCCATGCCGCCCAGTCGAGCTCCGTTGCTGCCACCTCACCACCGCCGTGGCTAGCTCAGGGAAAAGACCGGCTTCCCTATCTCTCATGCACCTCAGCACCAGGAGAGTCCCCGCAATGCATTCCCCTCACTCGTTCGCCACATCCCCGCCCCAAACCCCCAGAACATCGCCGCCGTCCGCCCGCACGCCGGCGAGCTCGAGCTCACCGTCGACCCGCCCCTCCAGACCTCCTTCGCCCACGTAAACCCCGCCAATAGCTCCGCCCCACTCTCGTGTAGCTCCCTGGCCATTCCCCTTCCACCCTCGACCCCCGGAGCAACCTCGTCGCCGATTCCGTATGCCGACCGCCGCTGCTCGCCGTCGACGAGCCTCCTCCGTCCGCCTCCTCCTCCACCCTCGCCGCCAGCGATCAGAGCCACCAGAATCGGCCGGTCAACACCCCCCCTCTGCTCTGACTCCGACCAAGGGCTTATCTTCTAGGATTCAAAAACTTCTATGGACCTATCTGCAAGTTTTAAATCCTTTTCCTTTTGTTTCTAGGCTGAAATTTGAAAATGCCTAGAAATTCGTAGAAAAATGAGAAAAATACAAATCTAAATGTTCTGGAATCCTTGTTACCAGACCTATAAGTTTTGTTACATACACATCTTCAGTTTTGGTTTGGATGTTAATCAAAGAAAAAGAATAGAATAAATAAGTTTTAATTGTTCTAGGAGTTATACTTCGTAACTTCATGTGGTTTTTGGCTATAATGTGTCTTGCGGTGTTACTATTGCCTGGTAAAAATTTGAACCCTTTTTGACATCTTTAACTAGGTCAAAGTTTCAAGATTCCTAGATCTACTAGTTTTGCTAATGTATTTATGCTGGTAGAAATATTAAAGTTCTGTGTCTGAAACTTTTTGCCTGCATACATGCCACTAAAACCTTACTGTTACACAATTTTGGGAAATTTTAGATCTATTTGATTAAGTCTTTGATTTAATGCTTTTTAAGTAGGCTTTAATTATGGTAAATATTTGTGAAACTCTATTTTGGTCATATGTTCATGTCTATAAAATTTCAGATCCAGAAACACTATAGAACTTTCTGTACTAATTAGTTATGCCATATGTGGGTTAATTTTGTCAAAATTATTACTTCTGTTTTATGCCTAGATAAATTCTGAAAAATTTATAAGACGTTCATAAGAGCCTGTTCTAAGAAATTTTGAGCTTCATAAGTGTTGTAGTTTGTTCTGTAGAATTTAATCTTGTTCTAGGTGTTGTCAGAGTAAATGTTTTATTCTGAATAATTGGCTGCATGAAATGGCATGAAATTTACAGGATAGATTGCTCTCTATACTTCCTATTTGAAGTAATTTTTCTGAGTTTAAATGTTGTATGTGTGCTGAGTTACTTATTTCTTAGCAAACCATGATTTATTTGCTATATGAACTAACTAAAACTTACTTTGTGAAGATAATCAAGTTGTCTAGTGAGGTTAATCATGTTGTTTTGTGTAGTAAGACATGTTAAATAACTACTCTATAAATGATTGCCCATATGCTAAGTGGTGTTTACTAATTGTTAGTCTGTAACTTTATCGCAAAGTGTGTATGTTTGTAATACCGTTTCTTGCATCACATATAGATACGATTGTTCTAGCGGACGGAATGTATAAGCTGATCCCAGAGTCCAAAGGAGGTGATAAGAAGCCCAGGTGAACGCCGCTATACTGACTGAAGACCCGGACCAAAGTCCGGTAGAGCCCAAGGCTGATCTAGCTAGTGACTACCGCGAAGGCAAGCCCCGAACATAAACCCAGTATTTCAAATTATGCACTTTATATACTACTTATTTGTGCATTTACAGTTCTTAGGATTTGAATTGAAACCCTAGATGCATGATCCTAGGAACCTATGTATTGAACACTAGATTTGAGTTCGAGTAATTGCTATGCTTATAGGACCGGTAAAAGTCGAGTGATTGCCTGTCACTCGCGAGTTTATAGGAGTTGATTGTTTACTTTCTGCAATCACTATAAGGACGTCGGACGGGGTCATGTTCGATATCATGACCTTGGGTGAGACCCCGTCTGTGTTGATGAATTCTGCTAAGGTCGCGGTGTGTGGTAGCGGTGGTTAAGTGTTTGAACGTACTAGCCACATGCCGTAAATATGGTACGCGGTAAGCCTAGTAGCTGATCGGACCGGTGAGTGAATATACCTTTCACTCTCTCTTAGAGATAAGTTTTTATTTATGTTTATGTTGCGCAACACCACGGGTGCAGGGAGGAAGTTGGTGCCCTATAGTCGGGAGAGTGACCCTATCCACAGGCCGGAATGAAAGGTCAACGGTTGTTTGGGAACGACCCGACGGTGTTCCAAACGTGTGTGTTAGGTTTACCTTGCAAGGTTGGAAATCCAATTCGAATCGTCCGTCTCTCGCGGATATTGAGACTACTTGATCCCTTTGCCACACAGAGTAATAAAAGTAATATTATTATGATCAATCTTGATGTTTGACTAAAGTTCTACCATGGTTGATTAGAATTAGTTGCTTACATAGAATGGTTAATCAACTAGAATATTGAAAGCTAAAATGTGAAATTAAGGACCTACTCTTTATTGCTTTTCAGCAAAAGGAAACCAGAGCCATACAGAACCCTGCATAGTCTAGCTAAGTGGACTAAGTATATCCGTTGACGGTTAAGTCTTGCTGAGTATTAGTATACTCAGCCTTGCTGTTGAATCCTGTTTCAGGTATGAGTTTTGAGGACCAGACCGCTAGTCTGACTTGGCCCTGTTCTTTGCCCCCTGGCTGGTCCGTAGAGTGGGATCCGTCTCCAGCCGGCAATGACCCCGATGAGTGATACCTTGCTTGGGCTTGCTTGGTATCTTTTGGCGACGTGTTGTAGCCGTCGTGTTTTCTTTCTGCTGCTTAAACTCTGAACTTTAAACTTATATTTTGTATAACGTTTTACTGAGTTTGGACCTGTAATAATACTTTGAACTTGTTGTAATAACTGCTATGCCTGTGTTGTAAAATATATGGTTGTAATATCTCTGGACTCGCCTTTGTGCGGGGTATGCTTGTTCGATCCGAGATCCGGTGGTTGTATCGGGATGTTACCCGACAGACGAAAAATTGTTCTGTTTGAAGTGCGTTTGAATCGGTGTTGCCTTTATGGTGATGGCCAGCGCACTTGAGGCGGGATAATTCAGGTGGTTCTGCCACATAAAATGCAATTTTGTATAAAAACACGAGGGCCAACGTGTAAAAACATGAATTTGAACGGAAGGTTATATATTAGAAAAGTTTAGGGGTTTTTTTGCAAATAAAAGGACTGAAACAGAATAAATTTTGAGTAGAAGTGGACTGTGGTTTGATTTCCGAAAAATCTAGGGGATTAAGTGAAAAATGGCCAGGGTTGACCAGTGAGTCTCCTATTGACTTGGGTTGGATCCGTTTCCAGCCGTCGGATCTCGATCGGGCGGCGGGAATCAGATCGGGGCGGCCAGCGGCGGCAGCTGACGCCGGCGAGCGACGGCGCGTCATGCCCGCGGTAGGGGCTCGATGGAGCAGCGGCTGCTCGGCGCTACGGTGCGCTAAAAATCGCGCGGAGGGGCTCGGGAGCGAGGGCGCAGCACGGGGATCCTGTTAGGGGGTACGGGGCGGCGGCCAGGCTCCAGAATTCGGCCGGCGATGAGGAGGGCGGCGGCGGAGCTCCGGTGAGGCCGAGCGGAGCTCTCTTGGGCGCAACGGAATAATGAGAGGGAGCCAAAACGGATCGGGATTTGTTGGGGAGGCTACCTGACTCACCAAAATGGTTCGAGCAGCGGCGTGGAAGGAGATCAGCGGCGGCGCGGTGAGCTCAAGCGATGGCGGCGGCGCACGTGCGGGTGTGCAGCGCTAGGGTTAGAAAAGAAATCGCAGCGACTGCAACAAGGACTGCGGGGTCGGTTCGCGCAGAGAAAAAGGAGGCTGGGCACGGGTCCGACGCGGCCTTGACGTGGGGGGTCTGCGGGCCCAGGCGCAGGCGAGAGCCCGAGTCCCAGCCGCCCACGGTTGGAGGAAGGAGATGACGGGCGGGCCCCGCCCGTCGATGAGAGAAAGAGAAAAGAAGAAAAGAAAAGAAAAGATGAGCCGGTATGGGCTGAAAGCGGAAGAAAGAGGGGAAGAGAAGATGGGAGGGCAGGGAAGCGAAAAGAGAGAAAAGGAAAACGGGCCGGCCAGGAGAAGGTGGGCTGACGGCCCGATTGGGTAGAAAAAACAAGAAAAAAGAAAAGGATAAAAGAAATAGGAAAAACTTTTCCAGTGACCAGAAATTGAAATAAATTCGTAGAAAATAGATAAAAACCTCAGAAAATTATGAAAAAATTCTGGGAGCTTCATAAACTCAAATACAATCATACAAAAATAAAATATGCACCAGCACGAATGCAACAAATCAAATTAGAGCCTAAGGTGAGTTTTAAATATTGCAAAATCAATTCCTTTTGATTCCAAAAATTATATAACTTATATGAACAGTTTTAGAAGCAAATTTTAGGGTGTTACAAGGAGCTTCGAATTGGGATCCATCGCACTCAGGGACTTCTGCAGACGGGTATAGTGGTGGTGGGGATCCAGGCCGGTGGCGTAGGACCGAGTCTCTGATACCAGATGTTAGTACCAGCGATGGGAATTGGAGATCGGAGGAAGAGAAGAGGGAGCGGCTAGAAGAAGGAACCGGGATGGACGAGGAAGAATCCGGCAGAAGACCGGTTCTGACAAGCTCAGTTCGAGTTTGTTACAATGATGATCCTCTCTCTCTTTCTCACTTCCACCTAAATACATGTCTACTTGGACCACTCTGGGCCATTGATTCTGGTGCTGGGCTTCACTTGTCTCTTGGGCCGTGGGCTTGTGGTTGGAGCTGTACTGGTGCTGCTAACATGTTTGTATGCTCTTTGACTACTTGTGTTATACATGACATGTTTTCCTTTAAAATTTGTCCTCAAGTACCCTAGCTAAATGCATGGATCGGCATGTCAATTCACTGGCACGCAGTAGCTGCATGTTCCATGCATGCTTCCACATACACGGCTAACCTACGCAAAAGTTTAAATTTTTTGTTGGATACGACCACCAAAAAACATGTCTCGCAAGTAAACACGCTGTAGCGCCCGCTGACCCCCCGCCCCTTTGCTCTGGGAAGATAGTCCAAATGTGGTTCATAGGGGTAAAGATAATGCTAAAACAGAGGCTGTAACTTGGTACTTCAGTACAAACTAGATTGACCAGATCTACAAGGAAACACATCATGCAAGCCATCTTTCAGTTTGTCCATTTCTATCATCTTTTCTGCAGCAGGTGTATGAACCTACGTCAGTTTCATTGGAAACATGAATACTGTTCAATGGTCCAGCGCTTTTCTATTCCAGTCAAGCGTGTAGGCTAACTATCATGTGAGTGTGTGTGATAGACTTCGCCAGCGTAATAAACAATAACATCAAGCACAAAATAATTAAAAATACTGAGATAAGAGATTAAAAGGGAATAAAATTTAAGAAAGGGAATACATATATATTAATATCACGCAGAGGTGTAAACATGTTTCTCAAATCATAGCAACAACACCACGTCGGGAAATATCACAACATAACTTGCATCTGGGGCAAAGTTACTGCTAAATCCACAGATGCTTGACTTGAAACAAAATAACTTCAACAACATGCCATGGTCATTTAGAACTGGACACCAACGCTTTATTATATTTTAGTTATTATTCTGCTTCACTCTTCCACCATGGCTGCCATACTCGATCAATCACTTGCCCTCGCCGGAGGTGCTGCCATCTGTGTCATCGTTCTCCTCTGAAGGGGCTCCGGTGAGGCTACTTGAGCTGGCAGCCCTCTCAGGGTTACCCTGCCCAATGAAGTCGAAGAAGGGGACCTGCCCTCCTCCTGCAACGTTGTAACTCTGGGCGATGAGGCGTGGCATGGCGCACTTCTTCTTCTTCTTATAAAGATGGCAAACAACCCAGGAATCATCTGGGTTTACCATAACAGGAACCTTTTTAAGGCTTGCAATGGTGTTGCGGAGTGCTTCAGACAGCTCACCATTTTTCTGTATATAGTTTAAACGTTGATCGTTAGGCAATAGAAGAGCAGTTATACTTTGCAGACCATCTGAAAATGACTTCAGTTATTTAGAGTAAGTTGGTTGATAATTAAACAGAAGGGGTTCGTGCACTCTTCCCATGTTCATGCCATACACACACTATGTTACACAAACATATATAAAGAACCAATCTAAACTCTGCATGCATGCGTAGATTCTTCAAGAACAACAATTTGATGGCTGTGAGAGTCAAAATACCTTTGCAATGGCTCTTGCAGTGCAGGCGCATTCAAAGTTGCCGCCCTCTCTTGGCCTCATCACATGACTGGGCTTGAGGCCAGCTTCAGCGAGCCTGTACTCTTCCATGACCCACTCTGTGTTCTCACCAAATGGCGCCTTACCGCGGTAGAAAACCATGGTCTTCTTCAACCCAACCATCAAAGGAACTCTACCATTGATGCCTTTGCTAAATATGGGCACGTCCTTGCCTGATGCCTTCCAATGGCCATCACCCGCAGCACGCTTGCGCCAGTTTCCAAGTGGCCACCTAGTAACCATCCGAGAAAAATAGTACTTCTCCACAGATCCCTCTGTGTAGTGTAGCAACAAAAAACAAGAAAACAAAGCACGGGATTTATAGCCACCACAGATCAGGTAGGAGCAAGTGCAATCAAATGAAAGTAGAATAATTAAGTCTATGTGTTTCTTGAGAACAGATTGGTGTAAGTGTGCAGATGATACCTGGTACTAGCTCCCATGGATTGTGGTTCAGGATGTCCACATCTACAATGTATCCGGAGGGTAGTGGTTCATTCATGGCACGGGGACGGAGGTAGTGCACCACGACGTCTTCGTCGGTGGGTTTAAACTTGAACCCTGGCTCGAGCAGGATGGGGGCTGCGCTGATCATGGGGTGGGAGGCAGCCATGGTGTGGTGATGGTGATGGGTGACTACTTGGCTCTAGTCTGCAGCTTGAGAGTTGTTTTGAGACTTGGTGATGGGCTGATGATGGTGACAGGAGTGAGGGAGAGGGGTATTTATAGGGGGAAATGGAGGCTGTTACCTAGCTAGCGTGAGGGGAACTCATCTTTATCTCCTCCCCTACGTCTTTCTCCCTGTACGCATTTCCCTTTCTCTTTTAGTCTTTTGGTAATATACATGCCGTGCAGTGTATATCTTTAGATATATGATAAAAAGTGATCTAGATAAAGGTTCACTCCCTAAACTTTCTCACTTGTCCCGTTTTTTGGTGTTTGCAAAATTGTGGGTTTGCAAAATACATCTGCTACTTAATTAATTTTACTATTCTCCATAACGTTAGTATGGCATTGAGCCATTGACTACCCTATCTATGTAGTTCACTGGCGTATTTGCTCATGGCTCTGTCGCTCCTTCGTGTTTTGTGGGCATTGTGCATGCCGGTTTTGACTATATCCATATAGGGAGAGCACCTCCCCACCCCCCCCCCCAAAAAAAACAAACATTGATAGAGGCTTGCTTCTTTTGGTATTTTTTCATTCAAGCAGCGCTGGTGGTATCCAATTACCGTCAAGAGGCATGTTAGGAGGTTAAGGTGGTGCCGAAAGTCCCCATGCATGTCACTGGCAACCACTTGCTTCTATTGCCAACTTGCTCTTGTTTTGGAAAATCTAACACTATCGAGTTCTACTGACTGTGACATGTTCCATCTTTACTACCATTTATGAATCAATGCATGGCAAGATCCAAGCCATTGTTCGTACCAGCTCGGAACTCATTGTGGAGACATGTTGTGTTGTAGTGTATATTGGCGGTAATGAAGCCCAATATTTTGGCGGGGCGAGGCTTAAAGATTCAAGGTGAGGCTCCATATGGATTCTAGGAGAATAGAGTGCTTGTAATGGCAGGTTCCTTAAAGTTATTTCATTATTCCCTAATGTGTCCCGAGGCTTGTGTTAATTACAACCATTGGGGGGTAGGTTGGGGTTTTCTTCAGTTGGTCTTTTGATTCTAAGGTAGTTCGTACGGAGGGCATCCAATGAAGATTAATTGAGTCGCCTTAGGAAATATACCATCGTTAGTAGGATTTCTTTCGTGGAAGTTCATTTTGACATGGCCAAGTGCAAATGTGGCATTCCTATACACTGTGGGTGTCTTGCCATTTATATCAGCCATGAGGGGAAGGCAAGCAGAGTTTCTTGGTTTTCATCCTCTAGGATATGGTTGCAGTAGGCAGACTAGGGAAGAGGCCCTCAGCTTCTCTCTGGGCTAGGGTGCATGGCTTCTTCCTTCGGAGCACATTCTGAAAGAGAGGCCTCTGGAAGCTCCCAGCTTTCAGAGGCTCTAGCTACTCCCTAGCTAGCAGGCCTCAGCCCCTTCTCCTAGCAGGCCCCGACCCCTTCTCGTTGTACGATGCCGCTGGCCCCTTCTCCCTGGCCTGCAATGAGGGCCTCCTACCTAATAGGTTGAGTGGTGCCTCTTTTGGCCAGTTGCCTTAAAGGCGTAACTCTGGAAAGCCCTCGGTTGGTGTCCACTTTTGGGGCTCTATTCCTATCATATCGTCTAATGATCCCGGTTTTTCGATGGCCCAAGGCCCATTACCGATAGCGTGATTGGATCACTTTCATGTAAATTGTTTTTTTTGTATCTAATCGAAACATGGCATGCTTTCTTGTTTCGATAAGTGGGCCGCAAATTGTTTTGGGAGGGCCACCATAGTTAAGGTCGCTAACATTTTCTGTACATTGTTTCTTTTACTAGGCTATAATCCTCATGTGTTTGCTTCTGAGAATGTGTATAACTAAATACCACTAACAAAGATGAGATAGAAAAACAAGATCATTCAATTTTTCTTCTCGGTGCCTTTTCAATGTGATTACATTACTCATCCTGGAGATACAGATTATTTAGTCGAGTTCCTTAGAAAGAGAGTTGTCGCACGCCCCTATGTTTTCTTTACACCATCGGTGTCAACAATGGATACATTGTAGTTGGTTTTATTTTCCCATGTTAACATGTGCGCATTTAATGCAGCTTCGACCTCCTGGTTGGCGATGATACTAGCAAGCACGTGCACTTCAACCACGGACATGGAAGGTAATTAGTGAACCACTAGGCTTGATAGATTCTTGGATGCCCTTGTTTGGGTTCTATTCTATGTTATCTGGTTCTCCATGTTCAAATAAGTACACTAGCTACGTTGTTCTAGGTGGCTAGATTGCTAACCAGCGATAGCAATGAAAATGTTGCCAAATGGTTGCTCATATAGGATCCTTCATGTGCTGTAGTATAAACGTAATGCGGTGCACATCCTACATGTCTGTGTTGGGGCCACCATTTTAGTCATACCGGCACATTGTCATCATGGTTTGGTGGTAGGGATGGATTTGGATTGAATACACAAGAAATCTAATTTAGATAGTGTTATTTATCATATTTTAATTTGAATATGAATACGAACCTTATTGGCTACAAATATGAAAGAAATAGTTCTAATATGGGTTCGCATTCACATCCAAATATTTACTTAATTCAGAAGATAGCAAGTATAAATTTGTCCTACCAATGGTTTTAGTATAACAACATCATTATGGGTGGCAATGCATGAGTATAGAACAATACACAAATGTAGCTGGTCAAGAATAACATATTTGTCAATAAATGTTTCAATAATTTAATATAAATAGATAAATAAGTATAAAATAATTTCATCAACACATATATAAAATAAAGTACGTAAAATTAATATCATAAGCCATATTAAAATTAACTATACTTTAATTTGTTTATAACATTAGTGACATCAAAATTAATATCATTCGCCATTATACATATAGATTTCTATAAATAGTTTGGATGCATAAATCTAAGCAATATCAAATTAATATAATTAGCCATTTGGCATAAGATGACCCTGAAAAGTTCATATGGTCTGCATAATTTGTAATATTGAAATTAGTAGTCTTTGGCATTGTAATTATAGTCATAGTCTCATAGAGATAAGTTTTAGAGGGTTTTACTTGATACTTTATGCTTCATGGATACGGATCGTATATGATAATTCCATATTTTTTGAATATGAATATGGATTCCGATATTGGGAAAATAAAAAATGAATTCAAATACATCTATTTTACTATACATATTAAAATTGGACACGAATATAGATAACCATACTAATACTTTAGTGGATCGAATTCAAATAATTCAGATTTTTTGACATCCATATCAATCCTTTTTTGACGGGGCCATATAGGACAAGATTATTTGACATGGAAGATTAAGATTTGGTGTTTGTCTATGTCATTTGCATGATCTCCGGGATCATTTGCATAAAACTAGGATTCTAATCTTCTATATTTGAAGGACCTGCTTGGAATGTAAAACATCACATGGCTAGAATAAAATCTGTGCATAACTTGAACTATATACTATCATGCAAATTTACAAATATCAATACCATGTCTTGAAAAAGTTTATAATTGTGTTCGTTATGTTTCTATTTCAATCATCAAGTAAGACATGCACATGTAAAACCTTACATATGCACAAATTATAAAACCATCCTGCATTTCATATATTTTTAATTTTTGCTTGGGTGAAATACAATTTGTTGAGAGAACTAATAGATATAGGTCATCATTTATTCTGCTTTCAATCCTCTACTTATCTTGTAAAAAAAAAGGCATTTACTTATACTGTAACATGACTTGTACACTTTAAAGAGATGTTTACGTGGTCCAAACCTGGAGAATGGGTACAGTGGGGGAGACTCAAACTGAACTCTCCACTCTATCTCTAACCATTATTCAAAATCTTTTTTTTGCCTTTCCATCAGGAACCAACAGAATTTGTTGTGTTATGACAAGCAAACAAATTGTTGTGTCAATGACTAGGATTGTTGTTCCTTCTACCTTTACATGTGTGCTCTCCTTTCCATGTCAAAAATAATTTGTCCCATCTAGTTACTTTAGTCTACCTTTTATTTTCCGTGTTATATAAGGGAGCTGGTGTATAAAACGTGCAAACTAGGTGTGATTGAAGATTTCTTGTGGACCTTGCTTCCATGTTTGCCGCGGCCTTTATTGTGGAAGTATATGGTTACTTGAGGGGTATGTTTTGGTTGTTTCGATGATGTGGCAAGACATGCTAGTTGTGTTATTGCTAAGTTATACTTATCTTTATAGCCGAAAAACCTCCTTTTGTAGAAAGAAGAAATGAACCTAACTTAACTGAATCAAGACACAATGCTTAATTAGACTTTTTCATTAGACTCTTATTTGCCGCACCTTTTCCATTGAACCCTATGCTCTGTAACAAAGATCCCGCAAGTTCTCACCTCGGCAGCGCCTGAAGTGCCAACATTTTACTAGCACATATTAGTTGCTTTGACAAACTATTGCTCTAGCAAGTTCCAATTGGTGGAAACACTATCTATGGAGGGAAAGAGCCGGCAAGATCTGAAACCAGTACTCATCATGCTGTTGGGAACTAGCTGTATGAAATTGGTGTTCTCTACCCAACCAGTGTATAGGAGGGATACACCATAGTTAGGTTTATGTCCCCATGGTGACATATGCACATTTAACGCAGCTTCATCAACCTCTTGGCTAGTTATAATAGTTGCTTGCGCATGATCTTTACATTTGAATGAATAAGGTCATTTGCATAAAGTCAAGATTCGAATCATATTTCATACATTTGAACCCCCTGCTTGGAAAATGTAAAACACCATATGACTGGAATAAAATATGCACATACTTTTAACAATATAGTGGCATAAAAACATAAAAATATCAATAGAAACCTCTTAAAGATCATAATGTGTTTGCTACATCTCTATTTTAATCATCACCAATAAAAAGGTTGGAACCAGTAAATCACAAGATTTACATAAATGCACAGATTAGAAAACCACCAGCCATTTTTTTTATTGCTTGCGTGGGTGATATACCATCTGTTGAGAAAATTTTTAGATATAGAATCATCAATTTATTCCCTTTTCAAGGCACTACTTACACGATAACAAAGACTTGTATTACTAAAAGTACTATTTCGAGTGCCCAAACTCGGAGAAGGGACACAATGAGGGAGACTCAAACTGACTTTACCACTCTATTTCTCTAATCATCATTATTCAGCACTTTTTGCTTTTCCATCTGGAAGCAACAAAATTTGTTGTGATTAACACAAACAAACAAATATTCGTTGTCACTGACTAGGATGCTCCTCTAATCTTTACAATTGTGCTTTCTCCCTTGCCATCTTATAAGAGGTTGTCTCATCTATTATTTTAGTCTACCTTTCCATTTTTTGAGTTTCATGGTGGGAGGTGACAATGAAACGTGTAGACATATGACATTGAAACCTTTACGATTGAAGATTTCTTTTTGGACCTTACTTCCATGTTTTGGTCTTGTAGTGTATTGCGGCTTTATTGTGGAAGTATATGACCAAGTGGACTTGTTGTTGCAGAACCACTTGAATTAAACCAGTTTAAGTGCAATGACCATCATCGTTTTTTCTTTAGAACTAATCATGTCCATATGAACTTAAAACGGTATAATCTTGAGTCTGTCGGGTAAATCCTGATTCAACCACTGTAATTATGGATCGAAACATACACAGGAAGTCTCGCACAAAGATGACCACAGATTACACAAACATACCGAGGTTCCCAAATTAAATTACAACACATAGTCTTACAATTAAGTTTGAAACACCAATTAATAGAGTTCAACTTGCAGTGGAATTAAAATAGCAGTTCAGTTTAAAACAACGATAAATAATAGGTACGACGGTACAAGATGAGCTTCACATCTTGCCCAGCGATGTGTTGCCAACCTTCCCGAACTTCAAGGACCCACTCAATTGATAATCCAACCAGAAGGAAGAGGATGACCGGTCCAAGCGCACAGATCTCCTCGAAGTTAGCAGGAACGCAACCTAAAATTTTGGGTCACAACAACAACCTTGAGTATACTAATACTCGCAAGGCTTACCCGATTATGAATTATACTTAGCCGACTCCTCAACATGCAAGACTTTTGGCTGCTAGGTTTGTTTTACCAAAAAAGCGACTAAAAATAGATCCTTCTTTCAATACTTTAGCCAAGATTAGAGTTACAACAATCATCCTTATTCTTATTATTACTTCTATGATGCAACATAGTGATCAAGCGATATTCATAACAAAGAAGTGAGGAGTTTCGGACCGAATTTACAACCTTGCAAGGGATACCTAATCACACGACACACGCATGCCACACTGGGCCACATGTGGCAACTTTTCCCATCATCACCCCAACATCTGAACAACATACCAAAATCCATGTGAGGAACCCCACATGGTGAATGTAGGCAAACCTAGTGAACCCAAGGGCGACTACAACACTTGTCATCATTCCACTCCTAGAGTAGCAGGTCGTGATTCAATGTACCGTTGCAAGTTAAGTACATCAGTTTACTTGTTCCTATTTTCCCATCATGTGACTAGTACTATTCAATACTTCACCAACACCTTTAATAATGAATGGACCTTAACCGATACAGAACGGGCCTGTCAGACTCGGGGTAGCAGGACTGCTTATAGGCATAGAATGTTCTAGAGTAAGGGATAGCACATGGATGTACCTTACCTCTCTTGTAACTACTCGAATAGGAGTAGAACTAGCCGCAGTACAAAAGGAACTATCCGATTGTGTTGTAGTAGGATTCCAACTGTACTCGGCTAGGACTTTCCATGTAACCCTGTCCCCCCAGATATATAAGGGCGGGCAGGGACCCCCTCCAAACAATCATCAACACCTAAGGCAATACAAACAACACAGGACGTAGGGTATTACGCAAACTCGCGGCCCGAACCTGTCTAAATCTTTGTGTTCCTTGTACCATCGAGTTATAGAGCAGCCAATCCCTACCTACAAACCATACTGCTAAGGGTATCCCTGAGCAGGCTTGGCGGTAAACACCGACAGCTGGCGCGCCAGGTAGGGGATTCGGCGAGTTCATCGGCGAATTCGATGGCCAGATCAAGCAACGCCAACAACGTGCCAGAGGGCACAACCCTCGTTCTTTGTTTCTGGGCATGCACGACGGACGGATCGGGCGGCTTCTCCAGCCACCTTGTCATGCCTAACTCGCCTAAACCGAAAACCACTGTCCAACTCGCCGACATCCGCAAGTCTGCGGATCTCGACGCAGAAAGAGTTCTAACCAAACTCAACTCGGACAACCCAGAAAATGTGTCAACTCCAACTCGAACTCTTGGTTCGGCCGAGTTCGACACAACTCTGATTCTGAAAAACCCTACTGTTCCAAAACTCTTGGAAAATACTTGACTCATCTCAAGACGATCAAATGCCGCAAGATCAAAAACTCAGAACTACTCGATGGAGTAAATTGAGTTTCATGATCAATAGAGGGCTGCATCAAACTCACGGAAACTGCTCTCGACTCTTCTACACAGAACCCAGAAGTGTTGAACCCGCCACAGAGATGGTCGGGTGATATATTCTCAGGGATCGATCGAGTGAATTCCATGCTCGCCGCCTGCATCAAGACAGCCGAAGGCACCCTGCAAAACAATGAGCAGAAAATGGTAGGAGGAATCTATGGGGGATCTGGTGAGATAAACCCCCGGCTTGTTCGGATGGGACCGTCTATCTCCAGGATACCTCAGAGCCCTTCACCGAAACCTGCTCACGTTCAGACTCCGGAACCACCCGAGTCCTCGTTCGATCAGGACTTTGATCAATTCATGAACGATCTCGACAACTTTGAATCCTTCGATGATCTCGAAGATTGGTCTGACAACGTCAACTTGTTCATGAGCACTATGGCCAATCCACCCGAACACGCTAACACTCTCTGGGAACTGGCCAAACTCAAAAAGGGAAAAGCCAAAGCTCCAGAACAATCCAGTGAGTCTATCTTCGACAAGCCCTGGATCAAGGAGCCTGAAGGGCTGACTCCCACACAATCATGGCTACACTAGATGAACGAGAATGCCCTCTGCGTAGAGATGGGCATCCCGCTTCTCGCTCACCCAAAGCACACGTACTCTAAAATTGGTGGCCTAACCGATTCCGATTCCAAGTACTCTTCCAACTCGGAGAACGAGCTGGATGATCTAATCCAGTACAGCAAGCGAGTCGAGTTTAATTCGGCTAAGAACTGTAAGTCCGATCAGGATTCCCTTCCTAACTTGGTCATATATGCAACTCCGCAAGGACGGACAGTGCACCTAAGGAAGACACAAGATCCACCTATGGCTCACAGCCAATGGATCTGCCCTTCCAACAGAGCACCCCTCTAGACCCGTCCTCAAGCAAACAAGATCAAGAGATTCAAGATCTTTGCCATGAAATCCTCATGGTTTGCATTTCTGAAGTCCAAGAACCTGAGGGTGATCCCTTGGAGCGTATCAACCTCGACGACTACAACTCTGATGATTTCGACGAGCACCTTTCCGACAACATGGAAACTACTCCTCCCACAATCATAGAAGCCCAAGCTACTATCAAGCAAGATCCGCCTGTACCTCCTCCAGCAGTGACAGTCACTGTGCAATTGGAAGAACAGCACCCAGCAGAAGATCTCTACGAGCATCTGTAGTGAAAATGGCCTCTCATGCCATATTTCAATATAATGTTTTGGCGTTTGATGACACACACAACACTTGGACTAATATATGTGTTAAGATTATCATTATCAGGTTTATAGGTCCAAGGGATGAAAAGATCAAAGACCCTGAAGAAACCAAGTCGAAAAGATCAGAACAGAGACAATTTACTATCACCAGTTGAATCGACGATAGACAAATTGTACTCACCGGTGCAATGGGCTCAGTGGAGACCAAGTCAGCAGAGTGCACCGGTTTAACCGACGATGCTCAAAATTGAGCGTTGGTGCAGTTGTCCAGAGACTCCACTTTTCGAGGGTTTCTAAGCTTGCACTCATCGGTTAAACCGACGGGGATTTCAAGAGCGTTGGTCGATTGATCAAGTAGCCGTTGGAAGACTGTAATGGCTAGAAGAAGGGAAAGTACACTCACCGGTTAAACCGGTGTTGACAAAACTAGAGTGTCGGTTTAACCGGCGTTAAGGAATTTTGTCAGCCTTTCCCAACGGCTCTTTTGGGGTGTGTGGGCTATATATACCCCCAAGGCCGGGTCATTTGAGGTTGCTGGAGTTGCTGAAGCATACTACACTTAAAGAACACCTCCAACCACCTTAGAGCTTCATTGTACCACATATAGGTTTAAGCACACTTCTGAGAGTGCTTAGTGCTTGATTAGGCTTAGTTCTTGAGAGAACTAGCTTGAGGGAAAGTCTTGCTGCGGCAAGCATCTTGTGTACTCGTCGTGTGAACCTCCGACTTGGTGTGGAGCGGCAACGACACTTTGTGCGGGGAAGGAGACCCCTCTTGGTGAGAAGCTCCAATAGTGAAGACGGTGCCATTGGTGACGCTTCGAGAGAGACGGTGGTGGTGGCCTTGTCTTGGTGACTTGGGGTCACTTAGCCTTTGCTTGCCGGGAGTCTTGGTGGCGAACGCAAGACGGTGATCAAGCGAAGAGACTTGGCATCACACTTGTTCGTGTTGGACAAGTGGCCGTGGACGTAGGGAGGGACTTGGTGTCCTAACCGAACCACGTTAAATCGTGTGTCTTGGTGTCTTCAATGGAGTTTGCATATTCTCTCCCTTACCTCTTTACTTACCGTATTACGTTTCCGCATTTACTCTATCTTGCGTACCTTTACTTTCCTAGTTAGTTTGATTAGGATTGGCTATAGGTTGCAAGTCTTTTAGGGGTAAGTAGAGAGTAGCATAGATAAATCTTAGTCATAACTAGCATGTGTAGGACGTGTGTTGGCGCTCCTTAAGTACCCTTTTTATCCCTTGTTTATCCTTGATAATGGCATGAATTTAATATCAAAATCACTAACCGTCCTAACCTGGCCTAATTATTGGTCATTTTCACGTTTGCACATATATTTTGGAGGAACTTCGTTTTTGCAGGTTTTTGGCCTATTTTAGAGCATGAAATGACGAGGCCCGTGATCGAGCGCTAACACGGAGAAAGACGAAGGCCAAAGCCCAAAGGAAAGACCAAAGCCCATGTTGATTCGAAGCCCATTCATGCACATCCATCCTCCAAGAGAGCCCAAAGGACCAAGCCCACGAAGATGAGATCAAGATACTTCGGGATTAAGTAAAGCAAATGAAGATTTAAGGAAGGATTCCCTATCCTATCCTTCCCTCGAAGATATCTCCAAGATAACGACGTCCAAAGGGGTGCAATCGTGAAGGACAGAAACTCTAGAAGAAGCGAGGAGTCTACATGCGAAAGATGAGTCCGAGGCGAGCCCGAAAGGGGGTAGGCCAGCCGGCCTAGGCCCATGGGGCCAGCTGGCCCAGCCCGTTTTCGAGGAAGTTTGGCCTCCCCTTCAACCGGTGGCTTCCCCGGCTTATAAATAGCTCGCACCTTATTCAACTCGAAGCATCCATCCACCCAGAACTCGGCGAAAACCTAGGGCCAAGACCGGAGGGAGACGACGGCCGCCGCAAGTCTTCAAAGTTGTCTAGGAGATGGCTTAGGCCACCCCTAGCTGCCATGGCCTCCCTGCGTGGTTGTGCCATGGTGGAGTACATGAGCTAGTTGGAGTCGTCAATGGTATGTACTCGGTGGTGACGATCCAAACGAATCTATTATGTGAGTAATGATAATCATGTCTTCCGAATCTATTAGCGATCATGTTCTCTCTTTCGATTTCGTTCTTTTCTTTGGGTTTGCTTCATCTTAGATCTATTATCGATATAGATCGCTTAGCATGATCTTGTAGTCATGGTGGCTAGGGGTTCGACTTGCTTCAGGGTATTTCGTTCAAAAGGGGGGCGTCATGACAGGCCGTCTCCACAGAGTTGGCGGAGTATCGAGGGATCGGATTGGAGATTTTGAATTTAAAGATGCTTTTGATTGAGATGCATGATTTATTTGCTCGTTAGCTTGAACTACAACTAGATGACGATAGGCCTAGTCATGTCTTTGGTTTTGCTATGATTAAGCCTATGTTCATGGATGAGATCAACCTTTACACATCACTCATATCTGTCAAAGGTTTACCATTTATATGCAATCAACGCTTCATGTTAGGATAGATCCGTTAGATTAGATGGAAAGCCTTAGGTAGTTCTTTGTCGATCCACGGATTGATAAACCTTGGGGGAATACTCTAAGGGAAAAGCTACACGAACTGTGCGCTTGCGGTATACAAATCGGGGCGCTAAGGAGCGTCAACAAGCTTTTCTGGCGCCGTTGCTGGGGATCAGCAACACGAACCCTAGGGCGATCTATCTAGTTTTTGGACTAACCCTAATTTTATTATTGCATATACCCTTGTTTTCTTGTTTGTGTCCTTGAAAGCAGGTGGAAAAAGTTAGACACCAAACTTGGACTTCGAGAAGTCCATAATCCACTTCGACAAATTTCAAAAAATCGGCAACAAGATGATCGAGGAACCTCGACATGGAACATCGACAACGTCCACATCGACATGACGGCAACAACATCAAGATTCACTCTTTAGTGGTAGGTGCTAACTTTTGTTAGTGGCCCAACATCCACTATCGAGTCCCCACTCTGCCGTGTCAATTAATTTTAAAGACTGATGTTTTTGGGAAGAATTGTTTGTTCAAGCAATAGGTATGAAGCATGCCCGCGAAGAAAATCGTGCGATCATCATCATCTATGAAGTGTTACTGTTGTGATGAGTTTTTCGTCCAAGATCAGAGAAGTACCATGAGCAAATAATAGATTATTTTGAAGATCCATCAAGTCTTCTTTCCAACGGATCAAGAACCATCAGCTTTGGAGATCAGTGTGAAGAGTTATGGTAAAATCTTTCAACACTGCGCGTTCTGAAATCCCTCTGGACAGATTGCAGCACCATAATAAAACGAGCATAACTTCTTTATCCGGAGTCTAATTGGGGTGAATAATCACTTGTTGGAAAGATAATTTGATGTACCTTGGAATGGAGTAGAAGTTTGGTACATGTTCTGCACTGGATGTAGGGGAATTCATTGAGGAAAGAGGCAGTAGCAACCGACGAAGAAGGTGATGATGATGTCAAAGGATGATTGGAAGGCTGTGTATGCGAAAGATGATGATTTGAAGTTAACCAAAGCTGGAGGCAACAAGATTAGAAGAACCACGACACCACCTAACTTCTCCAGTGAGATGCTCGATATACTTCTAATCGAGTGATGCTATCAAGGAAGGAAACCATTCGGATCATCAACACGAAGCATAAGAGCATCTTCCAATCCCGACACCATGGGTAAAGCAAGAACAATGGAGAAGACACATCATTGAAGCTGTGATATTTGCTGGTGAATCAATGGTGATGACCTTGAAGCCTAGGGACGCATGACACTACGCTCCAAAGACCACATGATCGAGATCATTGACATCTTCGGGCGAATTCACAAGAAGATATTGTTCTCATCAATGTCCAGCCCGACCTCAGAAGCAAAGAGAAGCATATTTTTGGATATTCAAAAGCTCCACGAAGTTCCTGTTCCAACAAATCAAGAATCAAGTCAATCAGAGATTCCTACAAGCGGGTATGGCCAAAACATTGAAGGTTGTGCACTCTGAAAATTTCTGGACAGCACACAACGCTAAAGTAAAACGGTCATAACTCTCTCGTTTGGACTCCATCTAAAGAGAATGACCACTTGTTGGAAAGGTAATTTCATAAACTTTTCAATAGATCTATATTTTGGTGTATGTTCTGTTGAGTATACAGGAGAGATTCTGCAAAGAAGAGGCAGGAGCAACGCGATGAGAACAAGATAGAGAAGATGACGATGACAACAATGAAGGGGAGCTTGGGCGATGCTTTCATCAAGCGTACATGATAGAGGCTTGGAGCAGAGGAAGAACCCCAATGACATTGGCAAATGAAGACACAAGCAGTCGACCTTCGACAAACGAAGATGTTGCAAACAAACCACGACGGATTACAAGAGCGCAACATTCAACACATGGAGACGTGAGAAGCAAATCACGACGGACCACGAAGAGTGCATCAAGATGACATCTCGCACAAAGCACCATGACTCCAATGAGTATGAAAAAGCTCTGAGGCTAAGGTATACAGTGAATTCTCAAGCTTCTATTGTTTTTGTTGATAATCTTTAAAAATCTCATGCTCGAACCGATAGTCGGAATGAAAGTTTAAATTCTATGCCTTGTTCTTTTGATGATAGGCTAGAGTTTCTTGAGAAAGTTGATTTCATGCTTAAAGAACCTCTGCCTAATAATGAGCTCTACGCTATGCAAGAAACACATGCTACATTTAATTGCACCATGCCTTGTTGATGAAATTTAATTGAGGATGTGATTATGTTGCATATGTTTACAAATAATTGCAAATCTCGATCTTGCTTTGCGCTTGGTCAAGCTCATGACCCTAAAAGAGCACATGTCGGGAGAAGCCCCAAATTTCACTAACCATGCAGGACATGAAACTCGAATGATGAGGAGGGAAACTGTGCCCAAAATTTTGAACACCATCATCAACATCTTCAAGTTTCAAGAACGGACGTCGCTAAGCCTCATCAATTTTGTGCACAAGTCCAGAGATTTACAATGCAAGAAAGTTGAATATTCAGGATCTCCATCAAGTCCTCGGTTCAACGCATCCATGATCGATACAAATTGAAGACCCACGGGAGGAGCTATGTCTCAAACATCGGAGATGCACGTGCTGAAATCAGCACGGGGCAGATTGTTGTGACAGGGAAAAAGGGGCATAACTCCCTCAATTGGAATACGTTTTGGGCAAATGAAGACTTGTTGGAAAGAAGATTTCGTGCACCTTGCATTGGATCAATTGGTTGGCGCAACTCCCAATCTGGACAGAGAGGAAAATCTGTGAAAAGAAAGGTAGCGATGAAGGACAACAAAGAAGGACGTGACGATGATGTGAGAGACGATTGGACAAATTTTTCATTAAGCGTGATTGATCATGTCCAACATGGGAAGTGGAATAAGAGCTGCATGGAACACCTTCACCTCTTGCATGAAGGACCATGGCTTTGCATCAATGAGAAGGTATGTAAGAAAGTCGAGCTCTATGACTTTAAATGAAGCGCTTTGCGGGAGGCAACCCGATCTTTTATTTTATATATATTAATATGACCGTCTACATTGCACTCTTTAATCGGAATATCAAGTAACATTGTACCATTGCTCTAACAAAAACCACAACTTCATGTTGTTCATTCTAAATGTTATTGAGGGAGCACTTTGTTATTTGATCTTGGGAAACTTGTAGACCTTTTTGTGTGCCTATTAGTGTTTTGAGTCTTTTTCTTTGTGTCTTTTTAGAGAGATTTATGAAGCATTGCACCACCCTTTGATTCTAAACTTGTGGCTAGTTAACTTAGGATAACCTTTTTGTTTTGTTTTAGACCACCTCATCATGTCATATCATTTTGTTCACTCACCCTGTGTTGCATTGCATACCATGTTGTTCGTCTCACCCTTGCATTGCATTGCATGTTGTTTTTTTTTAAAAAAACCTTTTCTAAAAACATTAACTAGCCTTGCTTTTGAGATCCTAAAACCCTTAGGAAAACCACTCATAGAGCAATCCCAAAACCATAGGGTATGTTTTTCATTCAAAAAAAAAAATCTAACTTTTGTTTCTCTCTAGTTTTTTTTGAAACCACCTTAGATAGAATTTCTATACCCAACACTCTCTCTCTTCAAAATTTTTGTTTTAAGCCAAAAATATAGGAAACCCATAAACCTACTTCTAAAACCTTGTTAGCTCGGTTGCTTGATCCTTTTTCGATAAATAACCTTTTCATTGACAAAAGCCTCACTTCTTATGAAGTGTCGCGAAGGTTTTTTGTCACTCTTAGCAATTGTTTTTGAATAAACTAGTTGCGGAACAACATCGAAAGGTCCTTTCAACCTTGCTAACACTTGTTTTTGCTAACTTTGCATTTGCACTTTGCATCCATTCTATTGTTCATGCCCTCATTTTGCTAGCTTGGTCTCAATCTTATTGGTGTATGCTTTCCTATCCAGGTAATGCTATCATGATAGCATTTACCTTTTGCAATCTTGTGTAAACGTGGTGTTTAAACTTATTTGCGGACCTCCATCTTTAAGCTCTTTTGACCAAGATAGCAATCCATTTTATTCTCATGTTGCTTTAGGCTGATTTATAAGCTTTGCAATGCGCTTTACCTTTCTTGCGTCGTGAAGAATTTTTAACCTCGAAATGAACATGGTGTTTTGACCTCGGTTATATCTTTATAGCTATGGAGAAGTTTGGCAACCTAGTTGTAAACATGGTGTTTAGAACTAGGTGTAAGCATTGTCTTTGTTTATATACCTTCCTCTCATTTGCATTTACACTAGCACACACATACACTCACTAGTTTCGCTAAGCTAACTTTGCCACAAATTGAGATCTTAGGAATGGTAGGTTTGTTGGCATTTGTTTCTACTCCCGACCGTCACCTCGGGGGTAGTGTGTGTTTAAAATGTTTTGCAGGCATGAAGAAGCGCTCCCATGAGTTCAAGACCAAAAAAATTTCAATCAAGATCATCAACATCGTCGAAACCCGAGAAGGATGCAGCTATTTTCATCAATTTAAGAACATGTTCAGAGCTGTACAAGAAGCAAAAAGTTGATATTCAGAAGCTCCATCAAATTCCCATTCCAACGCATTCAAGATCAATGAATTTGAAGACCCGTACACAGAGATATGACAAGAACATTGGACATTGCGCGTTCTGAAATTCGTCGAGACAGATTGCAGCGCTGGGATGCAATGGACATAACTCTCTTGTTCGGGATCAGTTTTGGGTGAATGAGGACTCATTGGAAAGGAAAATTCGTGCACTTCGCAATGGAGCAATGTTTCAGTACATGTTCTATTCTGGAAATTGAAAGAAAAATTCGTGAAGATGAGGCAGCAATGGGACGACAAGGAATTGAAGGAGGCAACGACGATGTGAAGCAATGATTGGGACCATGACTTAGTACAAGAAGAAGTTGAAGGAAATTGAGGAAACAAAGGTGAAGACACATTGAAGATGATATTCATACACATGAGGGAAGGACTTCAAGAATTTCAAGATGGTCCATCTTCTCCTTCTACGCCTAGCATCATGCTAAGCATGGGGGAGGATTTCGTGGACAAGGAAGATCTCATGGAGTAAGATAATCACGGTTGTCACAAGATGCTCATGATTCTTCTTCCATGCTTAGCACAATGCTTAAGTATGGGGGAGGCCGTGCTACACTTCATTACGAGCGTCGAGAAGGACGGTAATTCTTCCTCAACTCTCTCTTTTTCTAAATGCTTGTACATATATGCCTTCAACCATAGATGCAACCTTTGTATATATCTCTCAACCTATCACATGGCTTCTAGGAGGACAACCTAGTTTTGTTTTTTATTTTCAATAAGTATAGGATCACCCTCACTTTGTGCTCACCACATTGATACATTTTGGCAATGCCTTATGGTTATGGAAAAATGATGAAAGTTGCTGCTTTGTTTTACCTACGCTATGTTGTATATGACTTGACCATTTGCTCTCAATTAAATGGAATTAAAATGATTAAATACCGGCTCTTTTATTTGTGGAGGTTAAATGACTAAATTCTAAACCCACATATTCTATGTTACTCTTTGATTTAAGTCTACCGATGACCTTACACCTTATGTTGTTTAATTTGAAAACTTAATTCCTATGCTATCTACATTTGTGAATCTCTTGCAAAGTTCTACCTACCAAAGCCTATACATACATATTCTTTCATGATGAAACCTTTAGATTGCAAACTTATATTTTGATGAGTTGGATTAAGATTGATTTCTTTGGTATGAGACTAAGAAGCTGGTCATTCCGTTTTTTTTTGTGTAACCTTCTTTTTGCTAGCCTATTTATCCATGCATTGTGAGTTTCTACTTCGGGAATTTTGCAAACCTCGCTGGATATCCACCCTAAACCAAAAATATCTTTTTGTGATTACCTCCTTGACCACAACCCAATTTGAGTATGGATTATCATTTCGACGGAATCAAAAGAATCAAGGGCACCATATAAAGAAAAGTTTTGGGAGACAAGGCTCTCCGGAGATTCAAGAGGTTCTACAAAGAAGGTGAATTTGAGGTACTTACCCTAGCTAGTTGGTTCTCCCACTATTCATACTCGAGGACGAGCATTCGTTCAACCATGGGGGGATGGCTAGGTAAGTACTCTATGTTATCAAAAGTTCTAAGGAGCAAAAAGAAAGAGAAAAATAGAAAAATGAAAAAAGGGGAGAAAAGAAAAGAAAAATGAAAGAAAAAAAAGAGAAGAATAAAATGCTCCTTAGTTCTTTTTGGCTTCATTAATTTTCCAAGTTACTTTGAAAAACTATTCCATACTCAAATCTTCCAACCATGTGCAATCCGATAACGAGAACTTCATTTGTGTCTCGGGATCATCCATTTGCCACTTGCACATGTCCACCTATCTAAATGTGTGTGTTTCATCTTTCTCCCTCTCCAACATTATTTTCCAATGGCCTTTTTGACTAGTCTCAGTAAATCCAATAGATCTCTCTCTTAGTTTGACAATATTTCAGATATAATGTTTTGCTAGGATTGTTTTTACCTACCAAGCTCCACATAAGCCTTCCACTTTTACATATAAGTAGAATAGGTTGAAGACAATCTAATGTAGGCTTGAGCGACTTGATGAGATGAGTATTTCCATGATCTTTTGCAAGAGAACCTCACTTATGTTTGATATGCATTCTTTTGAAAACTCTTCACGATGAAACAAGGTAAAGGTTTGAAGTTCGCTTAAGTTTGAGAGCATTGCATTTATCTATTATTGTGGCTTGTTCTTTAATTGCTAGTCTATCTTCCATAATGAAAAAGTAGCCGGTCAAAACATGAACATAAATGCTAAATACTTGAGAGAGCAATATGTCTTGTTATGTATGACTAAGTGCAGAGAGGACATTGAGGGGCAACGCTAATTTCTTTATAAGCAAAGCTCTTGGACTTACTCGAGGACGAGCAAGGTTTAAGCATGGGGGGAATGTTGGCGCTCCTTAAGTACCCTATCCTATCCTTCGGGATTAAGTAAAGCAAATGAAGATTTAAGGAAGGATTCCCTATCCTATCATTCCCTCGAAGATATCTCCAAGATAACGACGTCCAAAGGGGTGCAATCGTGAAGGACAGAAACTCTAGAAGATGCGAGGAGTCTACACGCGAAAGATGAGTCCGAGGCGAGCCCGAAAGGGGGTAGGCCGGCCGGCCTAGGCCCATGGGGCCGGCCGGCCCAGCCCGTTTTCGAGGCAGTTTGGCCTCCCCTTCGACCGGTGGCTTCCTCGGCTTATAAATAGCTCGCACCTTATTCAACTCGAAGCATCCATCCACCCAGAACTCGACGAAAACCTAGGGCCAAGACCGGAGGGAGACGATGGCTGCCGCAAGTCTTCGAAGTTGTCTTGGAGATGGCTTAGGCCACCCCTAGCTGCCATGGCCTCCCTGCGTGGTTGTGCCATGTTGGAGTTCATGAGCTAGTTGGAGTCGTCAATGGTATGTACTCGGTGGTGACGATCCAAATGAATCTATTATGTGAGTAATGATAATCATGTCTTCCGAATCTATTAGCGATCATGTTCTCTCTTTCGATTTCGTTCTTTTCTTTGGGTTTGCTTCATCTTAGATCTATTATCGATATAGATCGCTTAGCATGATCTTGTAGTCATGGTGGCTAGAGGTTCATGGCGGAACTACCAAAGGGGGTTCGACTTGCTTCAGGGTATTTCGTTCAAAAGGGGGGCGTCGTGACAGGCCATCTCCACAGAGTAGGCAGAGTATCGAGGGATCGGATTGGAGATTTTGAGTTTAAAGATGCTTTTGATTGAGATGCATGATTTATTTGCTCGTTAGCTTGAACTACAACTAGATGACGATAGGCCTAGTCATGTCTTTGGTTTTGCTATGATTAAGCCTATGTTCATGGATGAGATCAACCTTTACACATCACTCATATATGTCAAAGGTTTACCCTTTATATGCAATCAAAGCTTCATGTTAGGATAGATCCATTTGATTAGATGGAAAGCCTTAGGTAGTTCTTTGTCGATCCACGGATTGATAAACCTTGAGGGAATACTCTAAGGGAAAAGCTACACGAAACATTCACTTGTGGTATACAAATCGGGGCGCTAAGGAGCGTCAACAACGTGTTAGGTTTATCTCATGCAAATAGATTGAGCCCTAGGATAGAAAGCGATTAGCGACCCTATTCACCCCCTCCCCCTCTAGGGTCGGACACCCCGGTGATCCTTACAGCGTCATCGCCTGCTTAACCAGAAAAGGGCATTTAGGTGCCAGCGCCTCGCCAACAGCCAGCAGGAACAGCAGGGCGACAACTACGACTACTCCAACTGCGATCTCCGCAACGTGATCAATGTTGGTCGCGATGCGCGCAATGTCATCATCTCAAGGAGGAAGGAACACGAGGAAGTCGAGGCTTACAGCCCCTCCTCCAACTACTGCATCCCTCCAAAGGCTCCCGCATCCTTCAAGAAGTACAAGCCGGTAAACTCCCATCCTCAGGGTAAACCGCACACTCCACATCATGGAGAAACATCCCATGACGGAGCCAGGGTCAACAAGAATCTACAACGCAAGTGCTTCATCCACCCGAAGAGCTCTCACACGATCTTCGAGTGCGACTCACTCTGCAAGGCCCTTGGGGCACCCCTCCTGAAGGAGACATTACCAAAAATCTAGTCAACTATCGTATCGACTAGTTTTATCATTGAATAGTTTTATTCAGTCATGTAAACCATTGCTCACGTCTAAACGGGCAAGGGGTAGGTCTTAAGTGTGACACCTCAGGTGTTAGCACCTTTAAATCCAATCAATGTACCTTAGTTAAAGTTAAAAGAAAAATTTGAGAAATTAATTTAAAGAGAATGGATCAAATAAAAGACAAATCATACAAAAGAAATTAAAGGAAAAAGAAAAAGGAGTGAAAAGCTACTCAAAATTTAATTCAAAAGGTGCACAAAATTTTTGTTGGCTCATGAGAGGTGTTTCAATTGACATGTGCTCAATTGAACTTCAGCCAAAATCAATTCAAAAACTGAATTAAACTAAAGTCCTTTTGTGCAAATATGCAAATGCACCAATAGTTCAAAATGTGAGTTTCAAATGAAAATTTGCATAACACGAAAGTTGTAGATCTTGAAAAGTTATGCAAAAGTGGTATTCAACACTTTTCCATTCGAGCCCTCCAAATAGGAGATAATTTTAGATTACCGAGAGGTCCCTGGAATTTCAGAAATCACAAAAGAGCCCCCATCTCCATCTCTCTCTCTCCCGGTGCTCTGTTTTCCCGCCGCCCGCCGTACGCCGCCGGTGGACTTCGTCCACCGCGCGCCCACGGCCAAATGGACCCGGGGAAACCGTTTAACGCCACCTGGCCCGCCCCTTGGCACCTCCTCGCGCGCACACGCGTCTCAGACCCCTTCCCGAGCCGCCACGATACCCCCGGCCGGCGCAGCGCCGCTGCAGCTCCGCCCGCTCGCCGTCGACTCGCCCAGGCCGAATCGACCGCCCCCAGTCACTCCTTTCCCCACCCAGGAGCTCTGTGGCCTATAAAGACCCACAGAACCCCCGCAGTCGCGCCCCTTCTCCCCTTCTTCCTCCTCCCGCCGCTCCGCCATGGCCGCCGAGATCCAGCTCGCGCGGACCGGCTAGCCCAGCCCCACATTGCCCCCTCCGACCACCGCAATAGCTTCACCACCTCCCAGTTACGCTCCACGCGCGCGGAATCGAGCCCAAACCCCCTTCCGACGCCGTTCCCCTTTTGCGCCGCCGCCGGCGAGCTCGGGCTCACCGCGGACCGGCCAGCTCCGGGGAAGACCGAGCCCGATAGCTACCCCAGAAGCATCCACGAGCTCACGCGGTGCTCGTGCGCGCCTTGTTCCCCTACCCCAAGCCCTCCTTCGCCTCCAACGCCGGCGAACCGAACAACCGACCCGCCATCAACGCCGACGAGCTTGAACCTGTGCTCCAATCGCTCGAACGTCGACCAGGGTAGGTGTTCCTCGATCCTTTCTCCCCCACGCGCCTCCCCGTGGCAGCCCCGGTAAGCCCTGCACCGCAGAACACCACCGGCAAGATGCCACGGCGGAGAAGGCCGGCGAAGGACCCGGTTGTAATTTCTTTTTTTCGTTCAAGGGTGTCTCTGCAAGATTTACAGTGTATACCAGTGAACTTCTAAAATGCGAAACAAATCACAGAAAAATCAGAAAAATGCAAACTCAACTGATCTGGAATCCTTGTAACAAAATCTACAAATTTTGTAACATTCACATTTGCAGAAACTCAACCGATTTTAATCTAGGGAAAAGATTAAGAAAACCACCTTGTGCATGTTCATGAAGTTCTGCTCATCAGATGACCTTGATTTTTGGATATGTTATAACTAATGGGATGCCAAGATCACAGTAAAAAGATGACACCAAACCAAAACAGTTATCAGGTTAGAACAATCAAGATTCTCTAATCTGTTGTTAGCAATCTCGATTTAATTCTGGAAAATATGTGCATGAAATTGCTCTGAAAATTTTACTACAGCCTTGTGCCACTGAATTCCTGCAAATCTCTAAATTTCAAATTTATTAGAGTTCATTTGCTGTATACCATGATTTATGCTTGTTTAATCAACTTAATTCCTCATAAATAGTTCTTATGCTCAGAAAAATCCATGTTTATTTCTGGAGTCTCTTTTTAGCTCTTTGTTCCTGTCTAAAAATTTTGAGCTGCAGTTACAGAGTTTTGCCTTGGTGAATAATCATGCTTAACATCTTAGGGCTAGATTTACTATTTTTGTTCTGAGTAATCTGCAATGTTTCTGGTCTTTATTTTTGGGCATGATCTTGTTTAGAGTATGTTCTACCTGTGATAAAAAGTTCAGATGCAATACTGGTCAGATGCATCTTGAGAAATTCATGCAAACTCATGTTAAATTAACTGAATAACTAATTTATCATAGTGAGTTAAATCTTGAAAAATTTTCTGGAGTATGTTTAACTCAGGACTAGTCTCTGGTAAAAATTTGAGAAGCAAATCTTTAGTAAAACTTTCTGTAGATTTAATCTTTGTTAATGGCTTGCCGTTTTTAATCTTTTTATCACCTCTGCTATATAAGTGTATAAAATCTGGAAAAATTTCAGTACTGAGTTTATGCTTTGAAGTTGCTTGCATAAAATTTGTAGCATCAGAAGCCATGTGGAACATTCTGTACAAAAATATGAAGTAACTAGAGTAATCCATTTGCATGATTAGTTATAGTTTTTGCTTTATGGTTAAATGTTGAAATCTATACCATAATTACTTATTTTGAATCTGAGTTACTTTAGTGTTCATCACTAGCTCTTTAGTAGTTGTGATGTTAAGAAATAATGAAAGCAGGTTAGGTGTTGAAATTAAAAATGAAAACCCAAAACCCCACTCATTCATGAAAAACTATAGTTATGCTTACTACTCTATAAACGATTGCCCATGCAATGAAATGTGAAATCGGCACTAAAATAACTTAAGTGGACTACAACTTTATCGTGAAGGAAAGAAATTGTTATCCATGAATAACTCATAATCTTGCATTGCATATAGAAACGGTTAATCTCGCGGACGGAGACTACGAACTGGTGCCCGCGGACTCTCGTGCGGAGCAGGAGATTAATCTGAACTGTACTAACTTGTCTCAAGACCTGGGCCCAGCCCCAGAAGCTTTTCTGCCTGACAGTGCCCAAGAAGGCAAGCCCCGGAGCATAATCCCACTATTTCCCGATTTATCATTCAGCTATCTATTTATTAATGTACTGTAATATTTTGTTTTTCTGCATTTAAGTTTTCTAGGCGTTGATCGAAAACCATAAATGCATGATCCCTAGGAACCTATGTTGATACCGGATCTTTTTATCGACTAGTTGCCATGCTAAATAGGTACGGTAGAAGTCGAGTGGTTTCCTGCCTCTCGCGAGCAAATAGGAATTGTACTGACTTTAATTCCTGTTGAAATGTAAGGACAACGGG
This sequence comes from Panicum virgatum, assembly GCF_016808335.1. Lineage (NCBI taxonomy): Eukaryota > Viridiplantae > Streptophyta > Magnoliopsida > Poales > Poaceae > Panicum > Panicum virgatum. Next base: position 33,479,605 of record NC_053152.1, on the reverse strand, counting down.
CGGGGTTGTGTAGTGGTGATACCCCGCTGGTATAGTCAAAAATGGCTAAGGTCGTGGTGTGTGGCTCATTTCGTTAAGCGTTTGAAAGTACTAGCCACATACCGAGAAATATGGTAATCGGTAAGCTTAAGTACCTGATTGGACCGGCGAGTGGAACGACCATTCACCCTCTTGGTAGAAGTAGGGTTTATGTTTTTGTCGCGACGTACGGGTGCAGAGTGGTCGGACTCTGTAGTCGGGGAGGGTGACCCGGATCCACGGACTGGAAAGAAAGGGGAAAAGTAGCGTGGGCGGGAGCGAAGTCAATCCCCATGCGTGTGGTCTAGGTTCCCCTGGCCAGGTTGAAATTCGATTCGGAATCGTCCGCCTCTCACGGCATGAGATTGCTTAATGATTTCGGTCACATAGAGTAACAAGTGGAACAGGATGATGATAATACGGCTGGTTGATTAAATGGTTGCTCTACCATGTTTGAGTAGAGTTAGTTGCAAATTTAGAATGGTTAATTCCACCAGAATCTGGCTAAGTAAAACCTGAAAGTAAGGATCAACACTTAGCGGCATTTTTTTTGGCAAACAAACCCTACCAACCAAAAAGCCTTGCATGTCTAGTTATCGGACTATGTTATATCCGGAGACGGGTCAGTCTTGCTGAGTATTAGTATACTCAGCCTTGCTTGTGGCACTGTTTTTCAGGTACTAACTTTGAAGATCTGTTTGCGAGTCTTACTTGGCCTTGTTCTCTGCCTCCGGGTTGGTCGGTTGAGTGGGATGGCCCTTCAGCTAGTGCTAATCGCCCTCCCGCTGAGTGACGCATTCGTGCGGGCTTTACCGATGCGTCACGTTATTTCGTTAGTTATCTTTTGATACTTCCGCCGAACTTGAGACTTAAATAATTGAGTAGTTGGAACTCCGTAGTACTGTGCTACTCTGAACATGGTTTGTAATAAATTTTCTTTCCGCTGCAATCACTCTGAGATGTATGAAATGGTTTGTGTTGTAATCTCTGGGCTCACCTTCGTGTGAGTGTTGTCTGCTGATCCTGGAATAGCGTGGCTTTTATCGAGGCTTCACTCGAGGAACTACCGGTGAGTGCCAAATTGGGTCAGAGTTGCTTAGCAACGAAGATCAGTGCACCCGGGCCCAGTAGTTTTGGGTGGTTCCGCCACAGCTGGCATCAGAGCTCGCAGACAGCCTACCAGAGATGACAGCCTCGGTTTTTTAAAACAATAAATCAAAACTTGACTTCAAAACTACTAAAGTTTTTGAAAGAGTTTAGGATCTCCAAGGACAAGTCTAGGACGTAAAGCCCTAGGGGATCTTATGGGTATAATCAGGTGGCTTATTTTGTATGGCTAACTTCCAGCACATTACTTTTCAGTATTTAAATTCCGCAATTTAAATTCTGCAACTACATCGTCGCTACGAAGGTATGCTTACTCAGTCAGCTGAGGGAGTCTGACCTTCCCGTCGGTGATGCGAACCGAACGCTGGAGCTCAAGCAGTGGCCTACTTGAGCTGCTGCCCATATACCAACTTCGGTTGAGTATATGGGGAGTAATAGTTCGAAATTGGAATTCAATTCCCCGTCAAAGACGGTACTCAGTCAATACGTTGTTTCGATAACGTATGCTTAACGTTGTCCATACGGCGGTAATGGTATGGATGCCGATTCTATAGTAATCGGTAATGTATGGGGACGCTTTCGTGAGTGCTGGCACGAAAGGTTCATTTTATATACTGTCAATCTTCTGCAGGTACGCTAACTCGAAATCGAATTATAGGCTATCTAGCTATATCGAGTAGCTATATAGTGAGAGACGTAATATGTATGCCACCAAAGTCATCGCGTAAGACCAAGGTTACTTGGCAATTTTTCCTTGGTGAGGACGTATAGGTTCTGCATTCATTCTCAAAAAGGTTAGCAAATAAATCTCTGGAGAAATCGCAAGTAAATCAGCGAAAATACTATCCTACGGAGCATCCAGAAAGTCTGTAACCTGGTTTCCACGAATTTTAACCTTCTGTTAAGTCACTCAAATCGACTTGGGGTAGTAAGACTAAATGATGTTTCCTAAGTTATCAAGCTGCTGTAAAAATTTGAAAATTTTTGAAACCTTCTAGCATGGCCTTTGTATTTTTGGATCAACCATGTGTAAAACTGTTAACTCTGAACAGTATATACAACTGAAATTTTTCGACCTTTATAAGTTGTTCAAACTAAAAATCGTTCAACATGAAAGTTGTAGACAACTAAGTGATGAGCTTACCATAAAAATTTGAAAAATTTTTGACGTCTGGGTTGAGAGTTATAGTCAAAATACACCCTCTCTGGACACTCAGTTTTCCTGGTTGACATCACTCTGAATACCTGAGCATATCACCCCCATGGAATCTGAATTGACCTTAGTGATGACTAGGTGAATTGTTCCTTAATATCAGAGGGATCTTGTGTAAATTTTTGAGAATTTTTGAAGCAAGTTCTCTACAGTTTTGGCCATTTCTTTCACTGTTCCAGAGTTAGTAGTTCTTGTTACCATCAGCTGATCCATCGGTCTTTTGTTGGGACAGATGGAAGAGCTGCTGGTCGTTGACGCGCAGGGGCACGTGCACTCCGCCTGCCTGCACTGGGACGGGTTTCCCCGCCGTCTTTGGGAGCTTTTGAGTGCAGCCGGATACCTCCAGCCACCGGTTTACGATGGCCACGAGTTTGTGGAGGACGGAGTTCGTCGCTGCAGTGTGACGATGGTGATTCCACAGCACCCGCTCAACGGGTGGGAGCCGATCGTGACTCAGATGGTCGGTCACTACCTGTTGGACACCTGGGAGCTTACCGCCATGAGGGCGATGACCACCTTTTGCTCTTTGCGCCCTCTGGAGGTAGTTCTGACCGCGTTCGGGTTGTTCCCTGCACCTGACCCGGCAGACCCGCTTTGGCTCGACCGGATGGCACACGTGGACGTGGTCGCTACCCTTGACCCGGTCGGGGCACTTCGGACGACAGCGATGTGCTTGGACGGCCTCTACAGGCTTCACACTTACCAGAGTTACGCCGTCGCTCAGTTGGTGGACCACGCTCAGGCCTTGCACCTGGCAGTCCAGCTGAGAGATGGACAGCTTCAGGAGGCTAGTACCGAGCTCGAGAGCAGGGCTACTCTTATCGCCCAGCTCCACGGCCAGGTTCACGAGCTTCAGGACACTGTGTCGGATCGTGACGCTACGATCAACTTCCTGGAGGACCAGTTTCACGACCTGCAGCTTGAGGTGGACGAGGCTCAGGGGCAGCTCCACGCGATACAGCACGCGCAGGATGCCCTTCACGCACCTCCCGACGAGATGCAGGTGGACGAGGAGGACGAGCCCCAGGAGATAGAGGGCGTTTCAGAGATGGACTCCGAGGACCAGGCGCCGCAGCCCGCACCGGTTGAGGTTCACACTCCCGCGGCGAGTGAGGCATCGGTCAACATGTAGACCGAGGCGCTGTTTCTTAGCTTTTGTAGACTCCTCTTAGTGTGGCCTACTTTTGGATCATGGCTACTAGGCTAACTTAGAGTTGAGTAACCCCCTTAGTACTGATGTTAGGAGTGACCAAGTAGAAATGAGAGAACGATGGATGTAATGAACCCCTAATGCTACTAGTGTTAATTATCAGTGATCTGCAAAAAGCTGAAGGCAGCAGCTAGTTCGAATTTTTATCCTCTTTTCCTTTCTGATTTAGCTCCTGAGTTGAATACCAAAGTTGTTCCAAATTTCATCAGGAACCTGCTCGCAAAATTTCAGCCCAAACGGATTGGTATTGCAGGAGATAATCGCAAATTACAGAAGCTCTGTTTTCTGTGAAGCAGAAAAACCAGAGGAGGAGTAATTGAATTTTTCGACTAACCTACTTTGGAAATCTGACTTTGTGATGACTACCAAAGTTGTAGATCATGAAATTTCCTATCTCTTGTAAAAATTTCAAGTCCATATCATGTACCGAACTCCAGTTATGAGCGTTTTCGTATCGCTGGTTTTGCTGCACAACCTGATTAAGCAACTTCCAGTATTTCCATGTCATTTGAGTTGTATATTCCATTTGAAATGATGATAATGATGAGCCTAATGCAAAAGTACTCACATTTCAGATGGTTGGATCAACTCGAGGCACCCCTAGTGGTTTTGGAGCCGGAGGGAATGGCGATCCACCTCCACCTCCTCCACCAGTGGGTATTGCTGAGGTTCTTGCCGCCCAGACGGAAATTCTGCGGCAGCTGGTTCAAGCTCAGCAGCAACCGCGGGGTGGGCATCATGCTCATCACGCACAAGAGGCGAGCTACCAAGATTTCCTCAGTACTCAGCCTCCGCTGTTCAATAAAGCGGATGAGCCTCTGGACGCTGACGCTTGGATTCGCACGATCGAGTCCAAGTTTTCTCTATTGACTACTCCTTGTTCCGAAGCGAACAAGACTCGCTATGCCGCGCAGCAGCTTCGCGGATCAGCTCGTATGTGGTGGGATCATTACCACGGGATGCTACCGGCTGATCATGTGGTGAATTGGAATGAATTCAAATTGGCTTTTCGAGATCATCATATTCCAGCTGGACTTCTTGACCGTAAGCTCAACGAGTTCTTGGCCTTGACTCAGGGCACTCGTACTGTGGTGCAGTATGCCCAAGTATTCCATCAATTGTGTCAGTATGCTGGACATCACGCGGATACCGACGCTAAGAAGCGTGAACGCTTCCGTCGGGGCCTTAGTACCAAGCTACAGGAGAGGCTAAATCTTGTCCGAGCAGACTCATTCAATGAATTGGTGAATATGGCTATATCTCAGGAGGATCTGATTTCTGCACACCGCGCTGAAAAGAAGCGCAAGGCACCTGCTGGACCCTCGAGTGCCTCTGCACCGAGGTATCGTATCGTGCAAAATAACCCTCCCGCATCCTCTCAGAAGGCCCCTCAGCCAGGGCGTTGGATTATTAGGCCTCCTCAACAGCAGCAGCAGACTCGATTCGGGTTTCCTCAGCAAGCTCGATTTGCACCTCAGCAGCAGCAGAACGGCCCTAGGCCGAATACTCAGCCAGCCGCTCGCCCTGATAACAATAACCGCTGTTTCCGATGCGGGAGTCCAGATCACTTTGCCAAGATGTGCCCCCAGGCGGGACAAACTCAAGGGCAGGCTTCTCGCAGGAACGATCAGAATAAGGGTAAGAGGCAAACCATTCAAGTCAGGCAGGGCCGACTTAACTTCACCAATCTTGCTGAACTTCCCGAGGGAGCACCAATCATGTCGGGTACATTCTCTATAAACCATCACCCCGCAGTTATCTTATTCGATTCTGGTGCATCTCATAGCTTCATTAGTTCTAAGTTTGGAGCAAAAGTTGGTTTAGATTTTTGCCACACCAAAGGCTCTTATATGATATCTACTCCTGGTGGTAAAATAGCATCCAACCAAATGGTTAGAACAGCACCGCTTAAGTTGGGTAGTAGAACGATTTCAACCGAGTTAATCCTATTACCACTAGAAGGAATTGATGTTATTTTGGGAATGGAATGGATGAAAAGACATGGGGTAGTGTTAGATATCACTTCCCGAGCTGTCGAAATAAATTCTCCAACTCATGGTCAATCGGTTCTATATTTACCTCATCACCAATGCAACAACTCTTGTGCCTATGCCATGAAAGATACTCGTCTCGAAGATATTCCGGTAGTCCGTGAATATGCAGATGTGTTTCCGGACGATTTACCTGGTATGCCGCCAGACCGGGATATCGAATTTATCATTGAACTTCAGCCTGGTACCGCACCTATTTCAAAAAGGCCGTACCGAATGCCGCCTAAAGAATTAGCTGAACTAAAAATCCAGCTACAAGAACTTTTGGACAAGGGTTTTATTCGCCCAAGTGCTTCACCTTGGGGTTGCCCAGCATTGTTCGTAAAGAAGAAGGATGACAGTCTGAGGTTGTGTGTTGACTACCGGCCTCTCAATGCGGTGACCATCAAAAATAAATATCCACTTCCCCGCATTGATGTACTGTTTGATCAATTGGCTGGAGCAAAGATTTTCTCCAAGATTGATCTTCGTTCGGGTTATCATCAAATTAAAATCCGGCCTTGCGATATTCCCAAGACCGCCTTCTCAACCCGATATGGTCTCTATGAATATTTGGTTATGTCTTTCGGTCTCACCAATGCTCCGGCTTATTTTATGTATCTCATGAACTCGGTATTTATGCCGGAACTTGACAAGTTTGTCGTGGTCTTTATTGACGACATTCTGATCTATTCCAAAGATGAAGCAGAACATGAGCAACATCTGCGCATTGTTCTTCAACGTCTCAGAGATCATAAGCTGTACGCAAAATTCTCCAAGTGTGAATTCTGGCTGGACACAGTCAAATTTCTGGGTCACACTATATCTAGTGAAGGCATTTCAGTTGATCCCAGCAAAGTACAAGAAGTGATGGACTGGAAGCCTCCTACTTCAGTTCATCAGATCCGCAGTTTTCTCGGCTTGGCGGGGTATTACCGCAGATTTATTCCGGACTTCTCTAGAATTGCTAAGCCCATGACAGAACTACTAAGAAAAGATGTCAAGTTTAAATGGAACACAAAGTGTGATGAAGCATTCCATACATTGAGAGCACATCTAACCACTGCACCAGTCTTGGCTCAACCTGACAACAATAAACCATACGATGTTTATTGTGATGCTTCAGGCACTGGTCTTGGTTGTGTTCTAATGCAAGACAATCGGGTGATAGCTTATGCTTCCCGAGCTCTTCGGCCACACGAGCTAAATTATCCCACTCATGATCTGGAACTAGCCGCCGTTATTCATGCTCTCAAGCTTTGGAGACATTATCTTATGGGCACCCATTGCAATATCTATACCGACCATAAGAGTCTCAAATACATTTTCACTCAAAGTGAGCTGAATATGAGGCAACGAAGATGGCTGGAATTAATCAAAGATTATGATCTGGAGGTTCATTATCACCCGGGCAAGGCTAATGTGGTAGCCGATGCGCTCAGTCGCAAGGTTCACTGCAATTGCCTTGCAATGGAGTCATATAATGATACATTGTGTGCTGAAATGCAAAGGCTGAAATTAGAAATTATTCCTCAGGGCTCTTTGAATCATATTTCGGTGGAACCGACACTCTATGACCAGGTCATCATGGCACAATTACACGACAAAAGTGTTGGTATCATCAAGCAGCAAGTAGTAGCAGGTGAAAATAAATATAAGTGTTTCCGAGTGGACCATAAAGGAATTTTGTGGTTCGAGGATCGCCTAGTCGTTCCCAAGAATCCTGATCTGCGGAAACAAATCCTAGACGAAGCACATCTCTCTAAATTTTCTATTCATCCGGGTAGCACCAAGATGTACCAAGATCTCAGACAAAATTTTTGGTGGACTCGCATGAAGAGAGAGATTGCCAAATATGTCGCAGAATGTGACACCTGTCAGAGAGTGAAGGCTAGTCACTTGAAAGTTGCTGGAACTCTCCAACCTCTACCAATTCCATCCTGGAAATGGGAAGATATCAGCATGGATTTCATTGTGGGCTTACCAAATACTTCTCAGCACCATGATTCCATTTGGGTCATTGTTGATAGGCTCACAAAGACGGCTCATTTTATTCCAGTGCATACTGAATATAGAGCCAAGAAATATGCTGAGATCTATATGGATCGGATTATCTGCCTACACGGTATACCCAAAACAATTGTATCGGATCGTGGTCCTCAGTTTGTGGCAAGGTTTTGGGAGCAACTCCAAGAAGCTCTCGGAACTAAATTAATTCGAAGCTCAGCTTACCATCCACAGACTGACGGACAGACCGAAAGGGTTAATCAAATTCTTGAAGATATGCTTCGAGCATGTGTCATTCATTATGACAAGAACTGGGACAAATGTTTATCCTTGGCGGAGTTTTCCTATAATAACAGCTATCAGGCCAGTCTGAAGATGGCACCCTTCGAGGCCTTGTACGGTCGACGGTGTCGAACCCCTTTGAGTTGGTCCCAGACTGGAGAGCGTCAAATCTTTGGACCTGAATTAGTGGTCGAGGCTGAAGAGAAAGTAAAAATAGTACAAGCAAATCTCCGAGCAGCCCAGTCTCGGCAAAAGAGTTATTTCGATAAAAGAAGGGATCCTTTGAAGTTCATGGTTGGTAATCACGTCTATTTACGAGTATCCCCAACTCGAGGCGTTCAACGTTTCGGAGTCAGGGGTAAGCTCGCACCTCGCTATGTCGGGCCTTATGAAATCATTGAAGAATGTGGACCCGTGGCTTATCGCTTGCGACTTCCTTCACGACTTGCCGCCATCCATGATGTTTTCCACATATCCCAACTCAAGAAATGTGTTCGAGTCCCTACGGAAATCATTGATCAACAGGAAATTTTAGTGGAGCCCGATCTCTCATATACCGAATATCCACTCAGAATTCTGGATCAAAAAGAGAGAGGTACTCGTCGAAAGGTGGTAAGAATGTATAAAATTCAGTGGTCTCATCACACTGAAGAAGAAGCCACTTGGGAGACGGAGGATTATCTTAATCGACACTATCCGGGTTTTCTTAGCTCTACCTCAGGTATATCCTTTTCCCCACCTCAAATTCAATCATCCAATCTCGGGACGAGATTCTTGTTAAGGGGGGTAGGTTGTGACACCTCAGGTGTTAGCACCTTTAAATCCAATCAATGTACCTTAGTTAAAGTTAAAAGAAAAATTTGAGAAATTAATTTAAAGAGAATGGATCAAATAAAAGACAAATCATACAAAAGAAATTAAAGGAAAAAGAAAAAGGAGTGAAAAGCTACTCAAAATTTAATTCAAAAGGTGCACAAAATTTTTGTTGGCTCATGAGAGGTGTTTCAATTGACATGTGCTCAATTGAACTTCAGCCAAAATCAATTCAAAAACTGAATTAAACTAAAGTCCTTTTGTGCAAATATGCAAATGCACCAATAGTTCAAAATGTGAGTTTCAAATGAAAATTTGCATAACACGAAAGTTGTAGATCTTGAAAAGTTATGCAAAAGTGGTATTCAACACTTTTCCATTCGAGCCCTCCAAATAGGAGATAATTTTAGATTACCGAGAGGTCCCTGGAATTTCAGAAATCACAAAAGAGCCCCCATCTCCATCTCTCTCTCTCCCGGTGCTCTGTTTTCCCGCCGCCCGCCGTACGCCGCCGGTGGACTTCGTCCACCGCGCGCCCACGGCCAAATGGACCCGGGGAAACCGTTTAACGCCACCTGGCCCGCCCCTTGGCACCTCCTCGCGCGCACACGCGTCTCAGACCCCTTCCCGAGCCGCCACGATACCCCCGGCCGGCGCAGCGCCGCTGCAGCTCCGCCCGCTCGCCGTCGACTCGCCCAGGCCGAATCGACCGCCCCCAGTCACTCCTTTCCCCACCCAGGAGCTCTGTGGCCTATAAAGACCCACAGAACCCCCGCAGTCGCGCCCCTTCTCCCCTTCTTCCTCCTCCCGCCGCTCCGCCATGGCCGCCGAGATCCAGCTCGCGCGGACCGGCTAGCCCAGCCCCACATTGCCCCCTCCGACCACCGCAATAGCTTCACCACCTCCCAGTTACGCTCCACGCGCGCGGAATCGAGCCCAAACCCCCTTCCGACGCCGTTCCCCTTTTGCGCCGCCGCCGGCGAGCTCGGGCTCACCGCGGACCGGCCAGCTCCGGGGAAGACCGAGCCCGATAGCTACCCCAGAAGCATCCACGAGCTCACGCGGTGCTCGTGCGCGCCTTGTTCCCCTACCCCAAGCCCTCCTTCGCCTCCAACGCCGGCGAACCGAACAACCGACCCGCCATCAACGCCGACGAGCTTGAACCTGTGCTCCAATCGCTCGAACGTCGACCAGGGTAGGTGTTCCTCGATCCTTTCTCCCCCACGCGCCTCCCCGTGGCAGCCCCGGTAAGCCCTGCACCGCAGAACACCACCGGCAAGATGCCACGGCGGAGAAGGCCGGCGAAGGACCCGGTTGTAATTTCTTTTTTTCGTTCAAGGGTGTCTCTGCAAGATTTACAGTGTATACCAGTGAACTTCTAAAATGCGAAACAAATCACAGAAAAATCAGAAAAATGCAAACTCAACTGATCTGGAATCCTTGTAACAAAATCTACAAATTTTGTAACATTCACATTTGCAGAAACTCAACCGATTTTAATCTAGGGAAAAGATTAAGAAAACCACCTTGTGCATGTTCATGAAGTTCTGCTCATCAGATGACCTTGATTTTTGGATATGTTATAACTAATGGGATGCCAAGATCACAGTAAAAAGATGACACCAAACCAAAACAGTTATCAGGTTAGAACAATCAAGATTCTCTAATCTGTTGTTAGCAATCTCGATTTAATTCTGGAAAATATGTGCATGAAATTGCTCTGAAAATTTTACTACAGCCTTGTGCCACTGAATTCCTGCAAATCTCTAAATTTCAAATTTATTAGAGTTCATTTGCTGTATACCATGATTTATGCTTGTTTAATCAACTTAATTCCTCATAAATAGTTCTTATGCTCAGAAAAATCCATGTTTATTTCTGGAGTCTCTTTTTAGCTCTTTGTTCCTGTCTAAAAATTTTGAGCTGCAGTTACAGAGTTTTGCCTTGGTGAATAATCATGCTTAACATCTTAGGGCTAGATTTACTATTTTTGTTCTGAGTAATCTGCAATGTTTCTGGTCTTTATTTTTGGGCATGATCTTGTTTAGAGTATGTTCTACCTGTGATAAAAAGTTCAGATGCAATACTGGTCAGATGCATCTTGAGAAATTCATGCAAACTCATGTTAAATTAACTGAATAACTAATTTATCATAGTGAGTTAAATCTTGAAAAATTTTCTGGAGTATGTTTAACTCAGGACTAGTCTCTGGTAAAAATTTGAGAAGCAAATCTTTAGTAAAACTTTCTGTAGATTTAATCTTTGTTAATGGCTTGCCGTTTTTAATCTTTTTATCACCTCTGCTATATAAGTGTATAAAATCTGGAAAAATTTCAGTACTGAGTTTATGCTTTGAAGTTGCTTGCATAAAATTTGTAGCATCAGAAGCCATGTGGAACATTCTGTACAAAAATATGAAGTAACTAGAGTAATCCATTTGCATGATTAGTTATAGTTTTTGCTTTATGGTTAAATGTTGAAATCTATACCATAATTACTTATTTTGAATCTGAGTTACTTTAGTGTTCATCACTAGCTCTTTAGTAGTTGTGATGTTAAGAAATAATGAAAGCAGGTTAGGTGTTGAAATTAAAAATGAAAACCCAAAACCCCACTCATTCATGAAAAACTATAGTTATGCTTACTACTCTATAAACGATTGCCCATGCAATGAAATGTGAAATCGGCACTAAAATAACTTAAGTGGACTACAACTTTATCGTGAAGGAAAGAAATTGTTATCCATGAATAACTCATAATCTTGCATTGCATATAGAAACGGTTAATCTCGCGGACGGAGACTACGAACTGGTGCCCGCGGACTCTCGTGCGGAGCAGGAGATTAATCTGAACTGTACTAACTTGTCTCAAGACCTGGGCCCAGCCCCAGAAGCTTTTCTGCCTGACAGTGCCCAAGAAGGCAAGCCCCGGAGCATAATCCCACTATTTCCCGATTTATCATTCAGCTATCTATTTATTAATGTACTGTAATATTTTGTTTTTCTGCATTTAAGTTTTCTAGGCGTTGATCGAAAACCATAAATGCATGATCCCTAGGAACCTATGTTGATACCGGATCTTTTTATCGACTAGTTGCCATGCTAAATAGGTACGGTAGAAGTCGAGTGGTTTCCTGCCTCTCGCGAGCAAATAGGAATTGTACTGACTTTAATTCCTGTTGAAATGTAAGGACAACGGGCGGGGTTGTGTAGTGGTGATACCCCGCTGGTATAGTCAAAAATGGCTAAGGTCGTGGTGTGTGGCTCATTTCGTTAAGCGTTTGAAAGTACTAGCCACATACCGAGAAATATGGTAATCGGTAAGCTTAAGTACCTGATTGGACCGGCGAGTGGAACGACCATTCACCCTCTTGGTAGAAGTAGGGTTTATGTTTTTGTCGCGACGTACGGGTGCAGAGTGGTCGGACTCTGTAGTCGGGGAGGGTGACCCGGATCCACGGACTGGAAAGAAAGGGGAAAAGTAGCGTGGGCGGGAGCGAAGTCAATCCCCATGCGTGTGGTCTAGGTTCCCCTGGCCAGGTTGAAATTCGATTCGGAATCGTCCGCCTCTCACGGCATGAGATTGCTTAATGATTTCGGTCACATAGAGTAACAAGTGGAACAGGATGATGATAATACGGCTGGTTGATTAAATGGTTGCTCTACCATGTTTGAGTAGAGTTAGTTGCAAATTTAGAATGGTTAATTCCACCAGAATCTGGCTAAGTAAAACCTGAAAGTAAGGATCAACACTTAGCGGCATTTTTTTTGGCAAACAAACCCTACCAACCAAAAAGCCTTGCATGTCTAGTTATCGGACTATGTTATATCCGGAGACGGGTCAGTCTTGCTGAGTATTAGTATACTCAGCCTTGCTTGTGGCACTGTTTTTCAGGTACTAACTTTGAAGATCTGTTTGCGAGTCTTACTTGGCCTTGTTCTCTGCCTCCGGGTTGGTCGGTTGAGTGGGATGGCCCTTCAGCTAGTGCTAATCGCCCTCCCGCTGAGTGACGCATTCGTGCGGGCTTTACCGATGCGTCACGTTATTTCGTTAGTTATCTTTTGATACTTCCGCCGAACTTGAGACTTAAATAATTGAGTAGTTGGAACTCCGTAGTACTGTGCTACTCTGAACATGGTTTGTAATAAATTTTCTTTCCGCTGCAATCACTCTGAGATGTATGAAATGGTTTGTGTTGTAATCTCTGGGCTCACCTTCGTGTGAGTGTTGTCTGCTGATCCTGGAATAGCGTGGCTTTTATCGAGGCTTCACTCGAGGAACTACCGGTGAGTGCCAAATTGGGTCAGAGTTGCTTAGCAACGAAGATCAGTGCACCCGGGCCCAGTAGTTTTGGGTGGTTCCGCCACATTAAGAGTCAGAGTCTGTCATTTTACAATCGCTGTAATTTCGACAAATCCGAAATAAAAGTTGATTTCCTTTGCAAATTGACTACTTGGCTCTCACTCATATGACAAGTACCCCATCACAAACACTACCCTGAAAGCTGCATCAGAGCAGCAATCGAGTAGATTTTACGGTTTACTCCGAGTATTCTTACGACACCTTCGTCTTGGGCAACCCGACGGGGTTCATACCTAACAGACTTGTCCTAAGAGTTACTCTAGTCCATATTTTGGACACCCTACTCGCTGGCTCGAGTAGGTCTTGGATACTCTTCCGACATTTATGTCTTGGGCAACCCGACGGGGTTCGTACCTAACAGTTCTGTCCGAAGAGTTACTCCAGTCCTTGGTTAAAGGACACCTTACTCACCTCGCTCGAGTAAGTTTTGGATACCCTTCCGACATTTACGTTTTGGGCAACCCGACGGGGTTCGTACCTAACAGTTCTATCCGAAGAGTTACTCCAGTCCTTGGTTAAAGGACACCTTACTCGCCTCGCTCGAGTAAGTTTTGGATACCCTTCCGACATTTACGTCTTGGGCAACCCGACGGGGTTCGTACCTAACAGTTCTGTCCGAAGAGTTACTCCAGTCCTTGGTTAAAGGACACCTTACTCGCCTCGCTCGAGTAAGTTTTGGATACCCTTCCGACATTTACGTCTTGGGCAACCCGACGGGGTTCGTATCTAACAGTTCTGTCCGAAGAGTTACTCCAGTCCTTGGTTAAAGGACACCTTACTCGCCTCGCTCGAGTATGTTTTGGATATCCTTTCGGCATTTATGTCTTGGGCAACCCGACGGGGTTCGTACCTAACAGTTCTGTCTTAAGGATTGCTCCGGTCCGTGTTTTAGGACACCTTACTCGCCTCACTCGAGTAAGTTTTGGATATCTTTTCGACATTTACATCTTGGATAACTCGACAGGGTTCATACCTAACAGTTCTGTCGTAAGGATTACTCCAGTCCTTGGTTAAGGACACCTTACTCGCCTCGCTCGAGTAAGTTTTGGATATTCTTTTGGCATTTTCGTCTTGGGCAACTCGACGGAGTTCGTACCTAACAGACTTGCCCTAAGAACCACTACAGTCCTCGGGTACGACACCTTACTCGCACTGCTCGAATAAGTTTTGGATATTTCAAAAATATTTACGTCTTGGTTAACTCGACGAAGTTCAATCCTAAAAAGTCTTATTTTAGAAATCAATCCAGTCCATGTACAGGACACACTACTCGATAAGATCGAGTAGTCCGGGATATTTTCATAATAAGTTGTATACTATCTGGGTGACCAAGCAAGGTCTATCCTAACTGGTCAACTGTGAAAATCTCTCAAGGAGTACGAACAAATTCTTGATACACTAAAATAGGTTGACACGAGTTTCCTGCTTGCTCAGACTACCATGGGAGCGTCGACTACGGAATCTTTTTGCCTCGAGTACTTGTCGGGTTCTACTCACTTGCTCGAGATACAAAAAGAGTTATGTTCTCCCTTAGTATATTGAGTAGTTGTCGAGAGCCTCCTGTCCTCCTATCTATCAAGAAACATTATAAACTCCTAACTCTCTAAAAGAGTTTTTCCCCGGTTGGACAACAAAGGCCACATGGGCTCTTCTCTAACTAAGCATTCCCTTTGAAAGGGAAATCTGCTTTAAGCTACGGCTTTTGTCACACTTCTAGTGCTTTTCCCACTTGGTTAATCCTGCGGGATTCAAACCTAACCGGTCAGCATTAGAGTTCTGATTCAGAACCATACAAACTCGATCCTATTCGAGAATACTTTGCCTTCTAAGGCACCTACGGATACAATCCCTTGTATCTACTATTATAACTGAGTAGGCCCGATGCTGCCAACACTCAGGAAATTCGAGTACAACTACTCGACACATCAAAGGATTCCACAATCCTAACACAGAACAAGTACTTAAACATTACACAAATATCCGATATTTGTCCAAAAGTACTTCTGGCTCACACGCCAACTCAATTACACTCAAAGTTCAAGGAGACTCAGGCTTGCTCAGGGATTCCACGATCTGGTTGGCCACCACAGTAGTTTCCTCCACATATTGACGGAATTGTTCTTCAGTACAATCAGCCCTGGCACCCTTCGCAAGCGCGTCCAGACGAGTGGTTGGCAAATAAGATTTCACCAACCTGAGTACATGACTCATGTACTGACGGGTGGTTGTGGAGACATACCTCTCAAAGGCCTCGGGTACTTTACGAAGTTTCCCCGCAAGCGAGAGCGGTTCACCTTCGTTCCCTTCCTGGATCTCCATAGCCTCGGCTACTTCCTGGGCAGCATCCCTGATCTCCCGCAGCGCGACAAGTTCTCACTGCATCGAGTCCCGAGACTCTGACAGTTCTTTCAGCTGCTTCAGGGCTCCCGCCATGTCTTGGTCAGAATCCTTCTTGATCTTTTTGAGCTTTTCAATCTCATTTGCGTTTTGGTACATAAGAATCTTTAGATCCAGTACCAAGCTTTCCTGAATCTTTAAGGATTTTGCACAAGCTGTGTACTCGATTGAAATGAAATCTTATAAACACCAGGCAGATTAACTAGTCGACTGCATCATGTATGCTAAGACTAACCTTTCTTGGATTGGGAGAGCTTCTTAAGCTTCCCCTGGAGAGCAGCCTTCTCGGACGAAAGCGTCTTCACCTCTCTTTCAAGGCATTCAGCTTTGTATCGTCCTGGCCTTGGCCACTCTCCCGCCCCAGTGCTTCCTGCAAAAACAAGAAGATCAGTACACTACTTGATCTATACTTAAGTACTCGACATATTCGACTACTTACCTCCAGTAGCTTGAAAGCAAGCTCCACCTTTTCTCGCGGCAATTCACTTCCCGATGAGACCTGGGAAGTACTCGCCTGCACCTCAGAGATGGCCTTCTCCTGCACATCCTGAACCATCCCTACAGTATTCCCTATAATCTAGGAATCTATAGGAAAAATAGCTACTTAATCAAATTAAGAGCAAAGGAACGTACTTGTTCAAAGTACAAAGTGGTACAAGTTTACCAGCAGGGGCCTCCTCGGGTTGCTTTTCGCTGCCTCCTTCAGGAAGCTTCACGCCATCTTCTCCTGGAAGCTTGTCGCTTCCACCATCTAACGAGAGCTTTTCATCGCTCCTCTCGGTATCATGTAATGGAGAATCCAGAAGCATGGAATTCACCATGTCTTCAGTCTCACGGACACTCATGTCAGGAGTACTTGGAGGCTTCTCCATTGCGATTTGGGGGCTGAGTCGTCCTCAGCATCTTTCCCCAAGATAGTATCACTGAAAAAGATGAGTTAACTACTCGATACAAAGGCAAAATCCTACAACTACAAGTTTCAAGAAAACTTACGTAGGAGCCCTGTTAAAGGCAAGCCCCTTGACGCCAAACTTGCGGGCAGGCTTCACAATTATGGCCTGTTTTCCCGCATCAACGGCTTTATCTACATCAGAACTACTCACCGAAAAGTAGTCCTGATCCCCTTTGGCGGGTCCACTGTGGTGGAAGGGACAGTTTGTCCCACCACAGTATCATCTCCAGATGCTGATATCCGTGGCGCTTTAGCCGCCGGACTGGAAAAAAGCAAAGAACAAATCAAAACTTGCAAATCGACAATGAAAAGTACTCGATTGCAAAATTACTAGCCACCAACCTATCGCTAGTACTTTGGGAGGAGCCACGACGCTTCCTCGCCACCGACCGAGTGCCTTTTGGATGCTCGGTATGGGTGTCAGGGCTGAGCTCCCTATCACTCCTTTCTCCAGCCGCTTCCTCATCTGCACAACCAAGGCTAGACATCAGTATTATTCATAATGAAATCTCATATAGCCATACTAAGACTTGGTTAACAGATCGAAAAGTCTGGAAGAATAAAAGGGCGAATAGATGCCTGGTGGTGAAGGACTACTCTTAAAGTGCACCACGTCCTCCTACAGAAAGCAATCCTATCAGATTGACACTAAGGTAAAGGACTCGATCACTACGTATCGACTACTCTTATCAAGTACCTGCTTCGGAGGACTGGCAGCAGAAAAAGTATCAGGAACAACTGGGATTTTCTTTACAACCTTTAGCAGTCGTTGTACTCGACTAAACACTTCATCATCCGAGATCTCTTCCTTCGAGTATCATGATGAGTCAGCTGTTCCCTGATACTGGAAGCCAAGCGTTTCTCGAGCTTGTAACGGCTGGATTCTTCGCTTCATCCAGTCGAATATGACTGCTTCTCTAGTCAATATATTTTGCCTCAGAATGGCAATTCGCTCGAGCAGTTCAGGGATCTGACTCTCATCGACTGGTTTTTTATTCCACTCAGGCCATTGGATAGGAGGGCCTGGAGTAATTGGGGGGAAGCTGTCACTCGATTACTTTATTGCTAAGACTATAAGAGATATACTCTCTATCCTTCCTTTGCCTAAGTTGAAGACCCGCACCTCCTACTACATCTAAAACGAAGGAGTCGGGCTGCGGTTTCAAGCAGAAAAGGAATCGGAAGAGCTCAAAATGGGGCTCGATGCCCAGAAAAAGCTTCGCACAAATGCACGAAGATCGAAATATGAACAAAGGAATTCGGGGTTAAATGATGGAGCTGGATCCTGTAGTAGCGCAGGAGTCCAGAAAAGAAAGACGAACAAGGAAACCCCAATCCCCGTTCCAAATAAGGTGTGAAAGCAACAATTTCCCCCGTATTTTCATACGGATGATCCTCACCCAAGGCAGGACGCCATTGGATAACAGATCTGGGAACCAAAAGACCATCTGAAACTAAGGTTTCAGATTGGGAGCACCTACTCATGTTCCAGCCTTCTTCCTGGGTTGGCTCTACAGCCATACCCTTCCCCTTGCTCGCTTTCTTGGGGGCCATTCGGAAATCTACGGATCGCTTCACGCACATACACTGGTGGAAACCCTAGGGTGCAAATAGGGAGCAAAGGGAAGCAAGAACTTTAGATCTGGGGGCTTGAGGGCAAGAACAGATCTAAAGTAGTAAAAGTGAATGGCGGCCGGTGGGTTTAAACCTAGTTACCGTTTCATTTTATAATGGTGGTGGCAGCACAGTAAAAACACCCAATAGGCCAACAGTCTGTTGCAAATTGCGGAAAAAATGGGATTTTATGAGACATTTCTTTTTCTAAGATTACATTCTGGAAAAAGAAACACTCACATCGCTAGTCAACTACTCGACTCTTCTTTCCGCTACTGGGATTACATTCCAAAGCAAGGGAAAGTACTCGATACAGTACAACTACTCGATATTACAACTCGAGTACTTTTTTCTAACTAAACTTTACAATGACTCGGACCTGCATGCCCATCGCCTGGATCTCTTGGAGCTTCTAGTCGACGCCTGCTACAGACTAGATCGGCCCGACGCCATGACAAAGTACAAACTTATTACTCCCACTAAGGGAATAATGATACTCGTACTCTAGGAGGAAAGTTTCAAGAGTTTGGAGGTAGATTACAGTAATCACCCTTGCAAGTCCTCTTGTAGCATCTTGTGGAGAAATTTCTCCTTCTCCCAGAATACATTGTGATAAGATTAAGTCTCCCCACCAGAGATGTAGTTCTTGGGCACCTAGAAACAGGCCACCCCAAGAATAGGACACAATGTGGTGTCACTCATCCTCTGAAACCCTGCCTCATTGGAATATGCAAGGACATGATGTCCTGAATGGATCCGATTAGAGCACTTGGGATGCAGGATGAGGTAGCAGGGACTTCTCTTGTCACTCGCAAGTTCTCTTCTAGCATCTCTTGCTGGAAAGGACGACACAAACTTCAGGCGGGCGAGAGCAAGAACACCAAGGATAAGCCATGGCTGCTACAACTTTGGTGCTTCTGGTAAAGGCCTCTCCCCTGCCTTTTATAGCCACAAGGGGGCTTACTAAAGGAGAACCCGTGACTCTACAGTGCACGCATTCACGGATGCATTCATGGCAGTATTCATGGAGTCATTCACGGGTGCAGTCAAAGACACAAAAATTCTCCAAACAGTAACGTCCCACGTGAGCACTGAATAAAGAGCGTACATCCCGGGTTTTATTTCTGAAGTTATTTCGGGTGCAATCAGTGTGGTGTATCCAATTGTATCATTTTTTTTGGGATTTTACCCGAAAATGAGGTCTTTTCGGATACCGAATCTGATGAATCCTGCAAATAATTTGAAGGGTAAAATCTAATGCCACGTCTTAAATCCTTAATTCCAAATCTATGCTCGGGGGCTACTCGCAGCTAAAGGGATTTTGATTTAAGGCTCGGGGGCCGCGGGATATATGCATCAGAGATTTACTTTTCAATTTTTTTGGAAAATAAAGAAAGAAAAAGACTGAAGTGACCATCAGCCTGATTCTACGATTCAACCTAAGGCTCGGGGGCTACTCCATATGGAGCGCGAGTACTTCGCGCACCATATATGAACAAGATTTCGGGGATGAGCACCTCACAGCCTCGGAGCAACCAGAAGTACTTGAAGGACTACTCGATGTATCTGAAGGAAGGACTAGAAGCAAATAGAAGGACCGTTCTAACTACTTGAAGTACTTGAAGACACCCGGCCAAGTACTCGACGCCTGCAGAACTCAGCTACGAAGAGCTCGGGGGCTTGTCAGACCTAGGGCAGCGGGACTGTTTATAGGCATAGAATGTTCTAGAGTAAGGGATAGCACATGGATGTACCTACCTCTCTTGTAACTACTCGAATAGGCATAGAACTAGCCGCAGTACAAAAGGAAACTACCCGATTGTGTTGTAGTAGGACTCCAACTGTACTCGGCTAGGACTTTCCATGTAACCCTGTCCCCCGGATATATAAGGGCAGGCAGGGACCCCCTCCAAACAATCATCAACACCTAAGGCAATACAAACACACAGGACATAGGGTATTACGTAAACTCACGGCCCGAACCTGTCTAAATCTTTGTGTTCCTTGTACCATCGAGTTATAGAGCAGCCGATCCCTACCTACAAATCTTACTGCTAAGGGTATCCCTGAGCAGGCTTGGCGGTAAACACCGACAGGGCCATCTGTAGCGAAAATGGCCTCTCATGCCATATTTCAATATAATGTTTTGGCGATTGATGACACACACAACACTTGGACTAATATATGTGTTAAGATGATCATTATCAGGCTTATAGGTCCAAGGGATGAAAAGATACAAAACCCCGAAGAAATCAGGTCAAAAGGACCAAGACAGAGGTAATTTGCACTCACCGGTTAAAACCGACGTGAGGCAAATTACATACACCGGTGCAATGAGTTCAGAGAAGACTCAGACAGCAGAGTGCACCGGATGAACCGACAATGGGAAAAATGATGGCGTCGATGCAATGGACCCAGAAGCTGAGGCTAGGGTTTAGCGTCGGTTGAACCAACGATGCCTGAAGACAAGCGTCGGGGCAGTTGTCCAGAGACTCCAATTTTTGGGGGTTTTCTGAGCTTACATACACCGGTTTAAACCGACGATGAATTCAAGAGCGTCGGTTGCAATTGATCAAGTAGCCGTTGGAGCAGTAATGGCTAGTTGCTGGGAAAATGCAATCACCGGTTAAACCGGCGATGACGATTTTCCTGAGCGTCGGATTAACCGGTGCTAAGGAAATCTGTCAGCTTTTCTTAACGGCTAGTTTTTGGAGGGTTGGGCTATATATATCCCACCCCCCACGCCTCATTTGGTGTGTGCTGGAGTTGCTGAAGAGATAGAGAAGTCCACTACACTTGAAGAACACCTCCAACCACCATAGCGCTTCAATTGTACATCATATAAGCTTAAGCACTCTTGCGAGAGTAGGCTTAGTGCTTGTAATAGGGATTAGTTCTTGCGAGAGCTCCCTTGAGAGAAGTCTTGCTGCGGCAAGCAATCATTGTAATCGTCGTGTGACCCTTCGACTTGGTGTGGAGCGGCAACAACACTTTGTGCGGGGAAGGAGACCCCTCTTGGTGAGAAGCTCCGATAGTGAAGACGGTGCCGTTGGTGACGCTTTGAGAGAGATGGTGGCGGTGGCCTTGTCTTGGTGACTTGGCGCCACTTAGCCTTTGCTTGCCGAAAGCCTTGGTGGCAAACGCAAGACGGTGATCAAGCGAAGAGACTCGGCATCACACTTGTTCTTGTTGGACAAGTGGCCGTCCACGTAGGGAGGGACTTGGTGTCCTAACCGAACCACGTTAAATCGTGTGTCTTGGTGTCTTCACGGGAGTTTGCATATTCTCTCCCTTACCTCTTTACTTACCATATTACATTTCCGCATTTACTCTATCTTGCGTGCCTTTACTTTCCTAGTTAGTTTGATTA
Organism: Panicum virgatum; assembly: GCF_016808335.1. Taxonomy (NCBI): domain Eukaryota; kingdom Viridiplantae; phylum Streptophyta; class Magnoliopsida; order Poales; family Poaceae; genus Panicum; species Panicum virgatum. The sequence goes on along the minus strand of NC_053152.1, from coordinate 33,458,230 downwards.
GGATTGGCTATAGGTTGCAAGTCTTTTGGGTAAGTAGAGAGTAGTATAGATAAACCTTAGTCATAACTAGCATGTGTAGGACGTGTTAGGTTTATCTTATACAAGTAGTTTGAGCCCTAGGTTAGAAAGTGATTTAGCGACCCTATTCACCCCCTCCCCCTCTAGGGTCGGACACCCCGGTGATCCTTACACCATCTCAAAAAGATTACATGAACTTGACCAACAATAAACTCCTAAACCTCTCGCAATTTTTTGTCAAGTGAAAGTTACTAGGTACTTTTTCCATAGACAACAAGATCATATATCTCACGTGTGATAAGAAATCACTCGACCACTTCTTCCGAGGTTCTAATTATCAAGCATTTCTAACGGCCTATGCATACTAGTAAGGACTCATAGGTATCTTTGGGAGAAATCGTGCATACTAAGTTTCCACACAACACCTACAAACTTATAGATGCATAGTATTTTAATAAATAAGATATTGCATAGTTTCCAAGTTAGGGATTATGCTCCAGGGCTTGCCTTGCAACTCAGCAGGGTTAGCAAACCTGTTCTGGAGTTTGATCAATTTCTCCTTCTTGTTGCTTTCCTGCTTGCAGCTCCTAGATTGGCTCATCCTCGTAGACTACGTCATTTCCTGCATCTATATGAATGAAAATGATGCAAGGCAAGCTTTAGAACTGTGATTTGTGAGTTCAGTTTTCAAACTCGGTTTATCCTAAAGTGTTTCCTTCAATTAAACATTAATTAACTATTTAGAAATGATAAGCATATACATAAAGCAAGAAAGAGCAACTAGAGATTCTATTTAACTAACAAGCAATAGAATCAAGTTATATAAAATCAAACCACATTTTGATTCTAAATGAGTTAACATGATTTACAACTGAACAAACAAGTTGCTGAAATACACGTGTAGAAAAGAATTATTTAGCAACCACAAAAAGGAAAAGCTAGAATTAAACAAACACAAAAAACTTGACATGCTGGCCATAATCTGGTAACATAAATATACCAGCATGATAAGCTACTGATAAAGCATGTAACAAATATTTCCCAACAATTATTAACAATAGAATCTATTTATTTAGCCTTAGCAAGACAAACAGAACAATAAATGATCTACAAACATAAACATAGCTTCAGGCCACGAATTTTTACAGCGAACTATGCATGCCAAAAGTAATGCTACTGCACATGATTTTTGGACTAACAAATCTGCAGAAATTAATTAAACAAGCTTAAGTAGAAATTAAATTCTAGCACTGGCAAAAAGGACATTACACACAAGAATATTTTTCCTCTATATATCTTGATCTATCCGAGGTAACAAAATGTGTTTTGCATTTTAGAATTTTTTCTTGATTTTTTATAAAATTCACAAGTTTCAGTCAACATAAACTATTTTCAAATAAACCTAATCCCTAATAGCCTCTATCTAGCAGGCCCCACTGGTTAGATGTGGCCTGGCCAGCCAAGACCGAGTCATAGCCAGCAATGGGGCTATTCCCGACGGTGAGGCCAGCCAGCGGCGGTCGCGAGGCAGCACGACTGGGCTCTGCCACGATGAGTAGCGGCATGGCACGGGGCTGCATGGGCACAACTTGCGATGAGCGAGTGGCAGCGGCGGCGGCTTGGCTATGGCGGTGTGGTCATGTTCCAGTGCTAGAGGTGCGGAAAATAGCAGGGAAACAGGCTGACGGGTTGATGGGCTCACCATGAATACACTTTGCAGGTCGGAGGGTGAGGCGGAGGGTTGGAGGAGGGCCGTCGATGGGCAGCTTGAGCTTCAGGCGGAGCTCCAATGGCATCCAAGTGTCAAATCCAGCCAGGCAATGGCCGGAATTGGTCGGGTGAGTGCCGGGAAGGTGGAGGTGTGATGAGGAGGCTTAGGGCACGAGGAATCGGAGCGTTGAAGGTGCTGCTCAGCTCAGCCTGAGGAAGAAGAGGCTTAGCAGTGAAGAAATGTGAGGGGGCGCTAGGGAGAGGATAAGGTTTCCAGTGGAGGGGCAAAACATGTCATGGCCAGCCGGGGATTGGCGGTGCGGTGCCATGGCCATACACTGGAGAGCACGTGGCAATTGTGATTTGCTTGGTGGACCGAGGGAGGTGGAAGAAAGGGTGACGCCAGGTTAAACAGTGTTGACTGGCGGACACTTGAAATTTCAAGTTGAAACTTAAAAATCGGCCACAACAAAGTTGTAGAGGAATAAGCGATCTACAAGATTTGTGTTGAACAAAATTTTATTTGAGGTCTGGATTTTAGCCCAGGTTCAAAATTCAAACTCAGCAAAACAAGGGTTTGACTAGATTTTGACTGCAGTTTTGAATCACTAGACAAAATTTTCACTGAAAAAAACACACCACAATGAAGTACGTAGTAACATTGGACTTCGAGTTTTATATTGGGCAAAATTTAAGTGTTTAGGCAAAATAATTTATTAACATGTCTCTCAAACATGGTCAAAATTCCAACATAAAACACTAATAAATATAGAATCCTAAAGATTGAGTTAACCATGTCATTAGCAAGAATCGCATACACACAATTAATTTGAATGCATGTCATGACATGAAATTTAATATGTACTAATGCGTGCATGATTAAAGCTAATGAAAATATTTAGGCCCATGATTAGCGACTAATGCACAAGATTCGTTTACAATTGTAGTCTATGTAAAATTATACTCATGTTATCAACTCTATCCGAAACAGGCTAGTTTGTATCATTGTAAAATTATGCTTAGCGAGCCTAGCCCAAACTTCTCATTTTGTAGAAAGAAGAAAGCCACCATGTTCTTTCAAATGGAGGTTTTGCATCATTTTTCCTAAATTTCCTAGAAAAACAAGTTGATCTGGTTTACAAAACCGGATGCATTGGTTTTGGTGGACTAGCGCCCCCTGCTTTTGTCCTATCAACCCTCCCCCTCCGAGCATTGAAGTCTTAATGTAACACCCAAAGATCTTCTCAAGTAGCACTTTTTTTGCATCTTCACCTTTATTTAAAAAATAACATCTTTCTTCACCAAAGTAGAGTGTTGTGATTAGTTAAGGTACATGAGCTATGCAATCTTTTCTTTTCATACTGTTTTCCCACTGGGGTTTCAGAGATAGAATTGATAGCATGAATATAGCGTTTGATAAGTGCCAAAGGCGAGAGCGTTGCAATGTAGCCCTTTGGTTCACACTTGTACGTACCTTTAATGCCACACCTGTGCCTAAATGGCCTTTAGGCAACACAATTAATCCCACTTAGGGGGTAGTTAGTTTTGTGGTGGCATGCTGCCTGTGAAGGTAAGAGTGTCCTCTCCACCTTGATGCACAAAATGATGAAGAGAAAGCTCGCAAGATGTACAGTCAGAAATTAAGGAAACAATAAGAAACATTTGCGACTACATTTTTCTATGGTTGTCTTATTTCTTCCTCTAGCTCTTAACGTAATTTCACAAGAAAAGCAGCATCATATAGGATTTTGTAACTTCTTTATGAAATAGTATTACTGCATAGTTAGAACTT